>NC_137864.1:27861800-27874300 GCF_963924005.1 Protomyctophum bolini
CACAGGGCAGACATGGTGATGTTTAAACGGTAGCGCATGTCGGGAGCCACGGGTGAGTTTTAACCAGCGACGCTGACACTCCTACCCCAAACCTCATCGGGAAGCCACGGGTGATTTTTAACCAGCCAAGCATGTGTCTTACCGACAACGCATGTCACCACGGTACACTGCCAGTCTGCCACGGCTGTTATCGGCAGTTGCTGCGTCTGAACCGGCGGCATAGTGTCAAAATACCCCCACCTTCCCCCGCATGTGCCACCCCTCCCCCGGCAGCGCCATGCCTGTTCGCCGCTACCGGAGAATGTACTCGCTCCTTCTGCCCATCCGACCAATCCAACTACACAAACACCCACACACCTCGTCCTCCATCCCTCACAGCCTGCCATTAACCGCCATTATCTTGCAATGGAAACAAGGGTAGAGACGAGAGGAGAGGAGGAGAGCAGAGGAGAGGAGAGTGTTTAAGCTCTGATTGAGGGTGACTCTTTCTCAAGTGAGAAACAGTGGCCTGTCATCCCCATGGGTGTGTGTGCGTGCGTGCGTGGGGGCAGCGATGAAGGCTCAAATTGGTTTCAAGTGTGAGTAAGTGCTTGGCGTGGCCCCCTCTCATTATGTGATGGATGGGGGGGCGGTCCCCGGGGGCCCAGCAGCTTGATTGTAACGTGGGTCTGTTAATTGACAATAAGGCCTGGCAAGGAATGATCTATGGTCTTGACTGGTGGCTGTCGTGAGAAGGAAAGAGTTGTACTTTACAACTTTGTTTCGTGTTAGAACTTGTGTGGTGTTGGTTGTGTTTATTTTCTGAACATCTCGTTGAGAGTAGGAGTACTGAATCTAAACGCACAAGCTCTGCAGAACTTTGCAGTATAGTTGCTGTACAGCAGCAGCCAGGAACATAGCTGAAGTAAAGTTTAATATTTCCAGTTTAACAATGACACAATTTCAGATAAGCTACCTCCAGTTCTCGTACTTTTGGACCGACAGACCAACAGAGCCCTGAGTTGTAAAATATACCCAACGTTATTGAGAGCCAACTTCTTCAAATTGTCTTCACAAATAACATGTATTTGTTTTGACAATAGACTGTTCAAAGGCATTTGTTTTGGAACTTACAGTACATGCTACTGTAAGTCTGAACGTTTACACTCTTACTTGCATTTCACATCTGTGCTTGTGCTGCCTGTGAAGCTTTCAATGTATGCATAAAAGTCTAAGCAGAAGGGAGTTCCAACCGCGCCTCTAGCCTATGGCAGGCCAGTCTGGTGCATCTCAGAGGCAGGACAGGTTACAGGAGAAAAGGAGGCACTGGAGCAACTCCTTATTTTATTATCAGGGTGCAAGTAAAAAAGCGACGTTTCGATGTTTCAGTTACATCAAGCTTTTTTACTTGCACCCTGATAATAAAATAAGGGCTTAAACTGTCTGAGTTGCTCCAGTGCCTCCTTTTCTCCAGCTATAAAAGTATATCATTAAATATCTCACACAAAGTTTAGATGTGTCTATGCAGCATTGACCTGTGGTTCTTGGAGCCATTACCTGGTCGGTGTCCATCATGTCTGCCAAGTCGCTCTCTGACATGTTGAGGATGGAGGCGGCGATGCTCTTGGCTTTGATCATGGACCTGGCCGAGAGGCCACTCTTCTCAGCCACGCTGCTGGCCTTCCTCAGTTTCCTCCTCCGTTTCATCAACTGCTGTTTGACCTCCTCCACATCTCGGAGCATTTCACTGGCCAGAGCCTGGAGCGACAGGAGCAGGAGGAGAGAAAGAGAGGATAAGGAGAAGTAGAAGAAGAGAGTGATGAAATGGATGTAGTCAAAGAAGTGGGATATCTCAGCATGGCAAATGAATAAATGAAACTGATCAAGCACGCGCCGGAGAGGCCTGGTACATTATGGAGGAATATTGAGTTTGACACTCTCAGATTCTCTTCGGTTTCGCCTCGTGCTCACGTGTACGAACGCAGACCTGAGGGGGTCCCCCCCGCCCTTTTTTGTTGCCCTGTCGATTGAGTGCGAAGGGAGCGCATCTTTGATTTCAAACGCACCCAAAGTTTCGCTAGAATTGGCAGGGAATCATGAATCACTGCAGAGGGCTCAACAGAGAGCGAGAGGATGAGAGAGAGAGATTGAGAGAGAGAAAGAAAGAGAGTAGAAGCACAGCACTATTGAAAATGCAGCCATTCATTTATTTAGTTGTTTCTGAATGTCTCTACAGTGCAAACGGCGGCAGCATAACACAGTAAATAATTAAGCTATGAGGAGCCGTTTCAAATGGGGCCCGAGCGGACGGTGCGGATGAGACGAGACGGTGCGGCGGCTGGTCGGCCGCTAAATGGGAGTTTGGTCTAAATACAGGGAGACAATTAAATGTTAAAGCTGCCACTGTACGGCGGGAAAGTCAATAAAGCAAACTCCCCTTTGCTTCATTTTGAGCTTATTGATCGAGGCAATAATCTTCTGTATCATTCCCCTGTAAGCCGCCTGAAAAGCTGACCTTGGAATAGACAGGACCAGATGAGAGCGGCAGCCAGAGAAATCACAACTACGCGCACACACACACACACACACACAAACAAAATAATAAAAGAACAAAGAAGAGACGCACTCACATTGCAATATACAAAATAAACAAGCAAGAAAGGTGCGTATTGTGCACACAAACACACATACTGAAACATCGACACAAACAAACATGTGAAAACTCTCCAGTGCAAGTGCAGCAACAGGGCTAATCACACATGGACAGCACTGAGCGTGATGGATATCTCCATTCCTTTAGCTAATTTTACACAGGTGCGCAGTAAAAACCTCAGTGTTGATTTAACTCTGTGAGTGAACAGACGTATCCAGATGGACCCGTAACGGTTCATCTGGTTACATTTGTACAGTCTCAGTTACAAAAGCAGAAGTAAACAAGTTAGGGCATTACTGTGTGCACTTCAGGTGCAGTTTGGGGGCGTCAGAGCAGGCAATCCTAAGGGTGTGTGTGTGCGTGTGTGAGACAGTTTGCAGATTGTTATTTGGCTATTAGTGAAATCAGATGCAGAGAGAGAGAGAGATAGAGAGAGAGAGATGCTGAGTTAAGACCAAAGCCGTGTCTGAAAACCGATATGATCAAACACCCTGCCCCACGCTGATAGAAATACAGTATTCATAGAACTACCGATATGGTAGAAATTGTGGAACGCATACATTGTAAAAACAAAGCGGACTGAGTTCAGTTTCCTTCACCTTCAATTAATGCCAGTTCTGTTCATATTAGAACAGTTTAAACCAAAAGTAATGAAGGCTGCACACTGGTCTCCAATTCCCCATCACAAAAAATCCACCGATATTACACATCCCTCAGGGTGTAGAACAGTAGACCAGTTAACAATACTGACAAAATCATTATTTTGTTGGCTAATGGGATTGTGATATGTATTGTAATACACATGGGAAATACATAATTAAGGAATTAAGGGCAAAAAAGGAGAGGTTTTACATTAATTTACTTCATCTGAATGTAAGGAAAGATTTACTCCACTATGACTTGTAGGCCAGGCATTCTGCACAGCAGGATATTGTTTAGAGCAGTGGTTCGAGTGGCAAACAGGGTCCCCCTGGGAGCAGATTGCAGAGAGTCACCCGCTAAATTAGACAACATTAAACATACAAAAAATACCATGCCCCGTGGGAAGTGAGGGGCACTCTTATCACCATAGCCTCGATGACCTGAACAGGCATTTTATGTAGACGTACATAAAATGTAGCACTCTATAGTATATAAGCATAGTTTCATTATACAGATATTCCACTGTTCTAAGCTTACATATGATTCATGATGACTATTTTCATGAATATGTTGTATTACTATACCATGTTTTTGTTCTTGTTTACTGTAAATCGCTCTGGATTTCGCTCCGAAATTGTAAATTGTGAATTGCACGTCATCATACATCATCTCATTCTCAACCAAGTGCAGATCTCTCACCCGATCACGCCGGCTAATCACAATTTGCGACCCTCAAAGATGGACCTAGGAGGGGCTAGTGCCCCTCAAAAATCACCACTTTAACCTTACATCAGTGCTTTGAAAATAGCAAATCTACAAGCTCACGACACGTTGCATCGTGACACTATGTGAGCGTGTAGATCTGCTATTTTTAAACTGGTATGAACATAAAATCAGGGAGTCCTTGTCTACTCAAGTTGCAGCAACCTATAACCTCACTCATAGTTGGCTTGACACCTCCATTTTGTGAAAAAGGTGCAGATGAAATAGGAGGTGATATCCCAGGCACGGTCTGTGCCTTGATGAAGTAGAGAGGAAGATTTAGCCTCTTTTGTGTGTGTGTGTGTGTGTGTGTGTGTGTGTGTGTGTGTGTGTGTGTGTGTGTGTGTGATCAGAGAGCTATGTTTCCCTGAAGGAATACACAGCTCATTAAGTAACAGCCTGCGATCCTATTCTTTTATTTACAGCCTAATAGATATTCACTGTCGCTAGTCAAGGGTTACATTCAATTGACCTAAACCCTGCATGTGGAATAATCCAGAAAGAGATTAAGGGCTGAATTTATCACTCATTCTCAGCCCTGGGAGAGACAGAGGGTGTGTGTGTGTGTGTGTGTGTGTGTGTGTGTGTTTAGTCTGGCAAGGCCCTGTGCCACAATCAGTGTAGCCAGAGGGCCAATTTAGACAGGGAGAGGATTAGGACAAGGCAATGGAGATCAAATGAGCAACTAAAGTGCACCCTCTTTAATAACTGGCTAGACTCACACTACACACACACACACACACACACACACACACACACACACACACACACACACACACACACACACTGAAAAGCACATAGACGCTTATTGAGGAGAAAGTGATTGAACTCTGTTAAAGGGTAATTACAATCATTTAGCATGAAGCAGTAAATCACACATTTTTCTTTCATTTAATTGTGTTGCATTTTTAATCTTTTCAAGTAATGAAAGTTTTATGCAAAATGTGAAGATTACGCAAGCCAGTATATATGTCCAGTAGGCTATAAAGTGTTAACAGTGTTACTGTGGTGTGTGGGTGTGTGGGTGTGTGCGTGCGTGTGTGGGTCTGTGGGTGTGTGTGTGTAGCTTCATGCAGCAGGGCCACTGTTTAGCAGTTCAACAGCAGTGCTTATGGCCTGGGGCATGTATAGGGGCCAAAGGGGTTCACAATAAACACACACACACACACACACACACACACACACACACACACACGTGACACACACACGGCCATCTCTAACGTGCAGTCGTGCACAAACAATCTTTTCCTTTTCCTGTCTCTTTCACACACACACACACACACGACAAACACACATGCACAAAGAGAAACACAGAGACGCACACCCACACACAACACAATCTTCTTTCTCACACAGACAATCCACCTCACCACACACACACACACACACAGGCCCCCGGTCCCGATCAATACATGACATGAGTAAATCTCCTCTGGACGTCAGGCTGTCCAATCAGATGTCTGGCTGTTATTCGTGCAGGGGATCACAGGAGCCACAGGGAGACAAACAATGATGTGAATCCTCTACAACTAGACAATGTCTGTCCCCATGAGCCAAGGGTTATGGGAATGGAGGGAGGGAGGGAGGGAGGGAGGGAGGGAGGGAGGGACGGACGGACGGACGGACGGACGCAGACAGACAGACAGACAGACAGACAGACAGACAGACAGACAGACAGACAGACAGACAGACTACATTTATTTGCGTGATAATGTATTAGCTGTAGCCAAAGGAGCATAACGTGTGTATTTTTTATTACTTTCATACATGAATATATTATTTATTATTCTTATTAGTAATTTAATGACTAATAACATACTACTACTACTACTACTACTACTACTAATAATAATAATAATAATATTACAGCTGAGCTGTGTTGTCTTCGTAACAACGTTCAAATCCAACAAGCTGTTATAGTTTGTTTATTGTTGACATGGTTAAAATAATGATGATTTGATTTACTGTAGATATACAATATTAATGTTTTATTGAGCTCTGAACATGGTACTTTATCCTATTATGAGCTATAAAGCCACTAAAAGCCACGTCCGCGTGAAGGGAGGATTTAGGATTTCGGCTGTTCCTTCCATGGATGATGGCGGTAGCTAACAAAGAAGCTAAAAGGAGACAAATATTTATTAAAACTGGATTAAGGCTCATTTATCAAATCTCGTTTTATCGTCTATATGGTATACCTGTGCATTATTAAATTTAGCTCGTTTTATCATTCATGGCTACAAAGGAGTCAAAGGACATTGGTCAGCCAATCACATATGATTTTAATAGAGAATCCGAAACATTACATTACATTTTTTATTATTGTTTTTTTTTTGTGGTATTTGAGTTCTGGGCCTTAATCAGAAAATTAAGACTCGGCCCTAACTGGGCCGGCCCGATACACTGCCTGACTAATTAGCATAATGTTATAGTCCTCCCCAAAAAGTTTGTGTGTGTGTGTGTGTGTGTGTGTGTGTGTGTGTGTGTGTGTGTGTGTGTGTGACAAATGGAGCCTCTAGAGTGAGGCTGTTTGGTATATATTGGAGGTCTACCGTCTACAGGAAATATTCTGTGTGTGTGTGTGTGTGTGTGGGGGGGGGGGGGGGGGGGGGGTTAAACAGACTGCCACCACTATCTATCTTTTCCAAGCCATTCCCTCCGCTTTGATAGGCAGATGTCAGCTCAGTAGTTGATGGACAGGGCCTTTATCGAGCCCTGCCAGACACACACACACACACACACACACACACACACACGTGAGAACAAGCATAAACACAAGGTGATGGATTAGACCTATAGGTGGAGACAACACAACCCATTCCCGCTGGGCATGCAGTATGCTGACAGTGGTGGTGCCACTGCCACACACACACACACACACACACACACACACACACACACACACACACACACACACACACACACACACACACACACACACACACACACACACACACACACACACACACACACACACACACACACACACACACACACACACACACACACACACACACACACAGACAGCCCTCTAGGCATTATGGATATATAATATAATATAATAGGCCTTAGTGGTTAAAGGGGGAATGTCATGCCCCGAAATGAACATTGCTGATACTGTACATCACGTGGTCTGAATGAAAACATCATGTCATTCGCCCTTTAAGGATTGATTTTTGTCTACTACTTTTACATGCAACTCATGTTCTAATATCCAAGTATTATTATAAAATAGCTCAAGGCTCTATTGCTGATTACTTGGGTTAGGACCCGCCGCAGTGGTGTCCGGTTAGAACTTAAACCGGGATGCTTTGACTTCTGCCTTCTCCCTGAAGCCGACCAAGGTTATATATTCTCCGACTGTGCCAGTTAGATCTATTCATATATGGTTCTACCACATCTATCTGATATCAGCACTAGGTCGGCTCGCCAAAATATAGGGATTGTCATACTAGACATGTCATACAGTATGTCATATAGCCCAACGTCCTAGTCAGATATCCCCAAATATGGGGACTAAATATCCAATTAGCAACTACTCAGATCCAACAACCTGACTGGAAGGGAGAGTCTTCGTTACAATTATACTGTATTAGATTATGTCAATTTGTATTAATCAATAACACACAATGGTTCTTTAATTCTTTATTTAGACATACTAACTAGTCCATCCACATACCCTTTCAAGGCATAGTCAAAGTGTGTACAGAGTGCACTGTGGACAGTATATCAGGCATTGAAAGTAACTTTGCAGTTGGTAGCCTACCTGCAACAGTTCCAACACACGTGCACACACACACACACACACACACACACACACACACACACGTGCATGCCCGCCCGCCCGCACGCATGCACACATGCACATGCGCGCTGTGAGAACCAACTCCAGTCATTTCAGGAGAGTTTCTTTGAAAATATGACGATGAATTGAACCATTTAACAAAAATGCCGATCAATATGTTTGTAATAGGTTTTTGCTAACTTGCTACGGTTGCTACACATTATGGCATTAAATTGTAAAAAAGAAAAACCTGTGTGAACAGTCCCTCATTCTTACTGTACATTGCATGTATAAAACAAATGCATCTAACCAAGTTATATGAGTAATAATACCTTCCAATATTATAAAGGATGTTAAATCTCTTTTACTTGGAGCAATGCCTGGGTACATTGTGGCTGACCTGGATACCATTCAAAATTAAAAAACAGTTTGAGCGAAACTGGATTGGGCACAAACACGCACGAGACCCGTTGGATTAGAGACATACATGACCTGTCAACGGATTAGAGACACAAGCCCATCGGTCGTATGCGCGTAGAACACACACACACCACATGCACGCGCGGGCTGCGTCGTGAATACACACACAGTCGCACACATCCGCGACCCGTCACTATGGGGAGCCCGTGGCCGGGGAGAACATGAAAGCCTTTATAAGGTGAGACTGTAACAGTCTGCCCAGCGCAGTTCGGTGAGACTGTAACAGTCTGCCCAGCGCAGTTCGGTGAGACTGTAACAGTCTGCCCAGCGCAGTTCGGTGAGTTTTGTCCCATAGCTTGGGGGCTGTAACCATGGCAGGTGACAATTAGTAAGGGCATTTTATCAGGTACCAATCTGGGAACTAAATCGTTACCAAGAAATGTCTTCACCAATATGTTTCTAAAGGTGTCAAATAACTAAAAGTTTGAAATTCAACTCCCGTGGGAAATTTGAGTTATTAGCATAATATGTGACCATACCATTGACATCTAATCCTATATATAAGGCCAAATGTCATCATTCTTTAATGATACAATTACACAATCACAAACTTGCTTCTTTATTTGGTGCATATGCTAATGGTCAATACCTATTCAGATCAATTGCTGCAGCCACTGAAGAGAAGGGGCCAGCAGACAGGTTTTTGTGGACAGTGCTTTCTAATATAAGTTGTTAGACACTAGTGTCACAGAAACAGAACCAAGTCATAAGCGTACCTTGACGAAGGCGTGGAGCTGCTCCAGCTGGGAGTGGGCTAGGCCCAGCTGTCTCTGCAGGGTGTCTAATGCCTGGGAGCTCTGCTGGGCCAGTCCCTCCATCTGCCTGGTGGCTGTCCTCTCCAGCTCAGCCATGGATCTCTCACTGGCCCCCAGGCGAGCAAGAAGGGCTTCCACACGCTGCTCCTGTCCCGAAAGACGCCAAACAGGCACTGTGAGAACCAACTCCAGTCCAGACTCATTTCAGGAGTTTCTTTGAAAATATGACTATGAATTGATCCATTTAACAAAAATACCTATCAATATGTTTGTAATAGGTATTTGCTAACTTGCTACAGTAAACACTGTAAGGCACAGTTTGAGAATAAAAAGGCAAGGCAGTGGTAAAAAAGAAAAACCTGTGTGAACAGTCCCTCATTATTCTTACTGTACATAACCAAGTTATATGAGTAATAATACCTTCCAATATTATAAAGGATGTTAAATCTCTCAATGCCTGGGTACATTGTGGATGACCTGGATACCATTCAAAACAGCAATCAGACCATACAGTATGTTGGGTTGTGTGGAGGATAGAAGGATGGATGGCTGCTCCTCTAACCTTTTTATCTCTGTCTTCCTTCAGTTTGGTGCAGGAGGCCTCGTACTGGCTCTTCTCTGTGGTGGCCACATTCAGCCTCCTCTTCAGAGAGTCCACTAGGGATTTCCTGTTAACAGCCTCCTCTGACAGCATCTTCACCTGGACACAGGAGGAAATGTTTTGCTTTATTTGGTGTATTGGTGTGTGACATTAAGCCAAATCAAATCATATCTCACCCCTAAACTACTTGAATTTATATACTTCAATTTATCCATAAGTTAAAACCGTTTTCAAAAGTTCCTTGCCACATACATAAGTTGTGTAGATGGAGAACTTCCAGTGGACTGGAATTTCAGCTCCCTGGAAAGTTCGAGGAATGCACAGTAAAAAATACTGAGGAACCTTTCTCAAGATCCTCACTGAACAGAAGTAATAACACAGTCTAGGGCTACCGAGCAGGCATAACCATACTGTACCGGCTGGGCACAGTTTCCATTCCATTTAAAACCATGTGACTGAGGGTAGTGGTTACATGGAAGGTGAAAGTCCTAAAACCTAAATTAATATACAAATGTATTATATATTTGTAACATCTACATTATCCTATCTTACTGCCCTATCCTATTTCATACTATAATTCTAGTCCTAGAAGTATTTATTGTCTCCACCAGGCCGAAGGCATGGTGAGAGAGTATGTTTCCCACTCCGTCTGTGTGTGTGTGTGTGTGTGTGTGTGAGTCTGTGTGTCTATCCGTCCGTCCGTCTGTGTACAGCTAATCTCCGGCACCGTTAACCCGGTTGATGCCAGAACAGCCTGCTATAGCGCCACCAGGAGGCCGACTTTTGAAAAACACATTTCTTTATATTACTCCTCCAGATTCTGTCCAAAAATCCCGGTAATTGTTCCACACTATCTCTATAGTCATGCGTTCAAGACGGATCTGTCTGATATTTAATTGGCCAACATTGGCTTTCAAAGATTGCAGGATTGGCCCGTTTGAACAAAAAGCCTCAAATCATGAACGCAGCGTGAAATTTACGTGAAATCTTTCACAGATTTTCCTACTAGGCCGAGGAATATATCCCATAATTTTCACATTGGCCTGTTATAGCGCCACCAACAGGTGTATATTTGATTTTTTTAGTGATTTTATATATGATTTTATGTTCTCATGGTGAGTTAAGAACCTTCGAGGAGGCTATGTATCGAGCTAAAGAGGCTGATGCCGCCTTGGCTGGCAAGCGATGTTGGGGACCTCTACATGGAGTTCCAATGACGTTTTTTAATCAATAAGCAACCTACGGCTGTAAGAAATAGATTTTTTTGTGCTTTTTTAGTGATTTTTTTATATATGATTTTTATGTTCTCAAGGTGAGGTAAGAACCTTCGAGGAGGCTAGGTATCGAGATTTTCTTATGATTTCTTTGTGATTTTTTTGTGATTTAGCCCCACCCCCCACCCCCGCTATTTATTAAGTTGCTCAGTGGCGTTTTGAAGCACCCGGAAGACTGCCGGAAGTACAATTATAACTCAATGGCACGAGCGAGCGGATGTTTAGCCTAGCCCCGGACCTCAAATGTGAGGTCCGCACGTGACGTCATGAACGTCCGTCTGCCTCCATGAAAGTGCTGCAATTCCACATTTCACCAGTAGGTAGTGACAGCTTCAACGTTAGATAGCCTTACTGGGGGCTTTGGCCTATTGCTGAATATCGATTAAAAAGGAAAAGAAAAAAGAAACACAAGACCGAGATTTAGCACTTCTGTTACAACTTCATCCTAGAGGAAACACTGCCCCTCTTTTCATTCATTTTCTGGACAGAGGGAATATGTTTTATAGTTACGCAACGACACCACATTTTGAACTAGTGATTTGGAGACACAGCCACCGAGTGATGACAAGCAGAACGGTTATTAAGGCAAACTGTACAAATAAAGCCTGACTTGTACAAACAGGACTAACAGGACAGGTTTGCTAGCGTTTCCTGCTCCTCCCAGACCTCCAGGTGACTTCAGATCTCCAGACGGTGAGAAACGCTGAGCGCAGTGCTACCACACAATGTCCCTGTCATCCTCCCAGATGAGATAATTGGATGCCATCTGACGGTGCCAGCTGCTATGTGTCAGTGTGTGTGTGTGTGTGTGTGTGTGTGTGTGTGTGTGTGTGCGTGCGCGAGTACCTTCCTCTCCAGCTCCTCCACCTGACCACGGTAGCTTTTCTCTGTTTCCTGGAAGAACTTCAGCCTCGTCTTCAGGTCCTCCACCAGCTGCCTCTTCATGGTGGCATCCCTCTCCACATGGCTCACCCTGGAAGCACGCACACACACACACACACAAGCCCAGAGGACATGAGATGGAAATATCATAAACGTGTCAAATGTATGGAAACACAGACACGTGTACAAATGAACTGGGTGACTGCCTGCAGAAATACAGATGTGCACACACATACTGTAGACGAGCACACACACACGCATGCACCCCCCCCGCTGGAAGGCACAGTGTCCCTGTGCAGTGCATCAGGCGTGACAGCTCATTATGACAACTAAATACACTTGCACGCTGCTACGGGAAGAGGTGGGGGTTGGAATGAGAGCCCATGTATAATTTCCAATTCTAAGTGGCATATATTAGGACGCGTGTTCTGCAGAGGATTGCAATGTGCTGTGCGCTCTGTGTGTGTGTGTGTGTGTGTGTGTGTAAAGCCAGGGAGCCTCTTTTGACAAATGACAGTTTGTATCTGCAGCGACACGGCTTGAACGAGCGCAACCGAGGCCTTTAAATGTTTATCATTTTCAGTGTCACTCGGCTACGCCGCTACGCCGTGTGTGCTACACCAGCCATGCACAAAGAGAGGGGGTGGGTTCTCTGGTTTAGGAAATGAGGGATCTGAAGGGAATAGAT
>NC_137864.1:27876800-27909300 GCF_963924005.1 Protomyctophum bolini
TTATTCATTCAATCAAGTACATTCACACACACACACACACACACACACACACACACACACACACACAATGCATGATTGAGGCAGACGGAGAGAAGAGACTGCAGACAGAGTGCTGCCACACGGTGGAATCAAACACAGCAGATGAGAACGGCAAAGACAGCAGAGCATGTATACACAGAGAGAGAGAGAGAGAGAGAGATATGGAAAGAGAGAGGGAGTATAATGTAAAATAACTCTGAGAGTGTAATGGAAGCCAATGGGTTCATTTGGTAAACTGACCCGTGCATGAGGGCCCATTTGGTTTGGTTTGACAGTATAATCTACGTCTCTGCACTGTCCATATACTGTAGCTTTACTAGGCCTATTTACAGTATAGCCTGATCGATACATATCAGCCTTTATTTGACTAGTGTGATGATATCGGTATCGGCAATATTATTCAGCCTTTTACCACTTTTAACCTGGCGTCATAATTTCAATGTAGGTGAAGCATTTCAAATAATGTTCTAAAATGTTCACAAATAGCAGATCTATACGCTCACATTATTTTTCAACATTTCTCATAGTTCAGTGTGTTTGTATTTAAAATGTACTAACACTACACTGCTTGTGTATTGTATAATTTAAGTTATTTTCAAATATATTTTTTATCAATCAATATCTTTTTATTTGTTTGCTCCTAAGTTCAAGCCTCACTCTGACATCATTGCCGCTAGTCGCTAGAGGGCGCTATCCCCTTGGATCACAGCGTTATTTTTCATATTGGATTTCCCATACGGAAATCTTAGATCGGGTCGTATAAGAACTGTGTTGCAACTTACAAAATAAACAAACCACCCTGGTGACATTACATTATATGAAGCAACTAATGGTAAAAAAGTACTAAGCTTTTCTCCAAACATGTATTGTACACGTTAATAATCGCTGGGATTTTCCTATGATTTCCAATGCAAAAAAGAATGCTGTGACCCAGGTGTAGTAGGAGTGACGTCAGGACTTCGGTACTCTATGTAATACATTTTAAACGTAATCGGAATTGGCCGGGCTCTAATGCGATGTTAATTATTTGTTCACATTAATGTATGTTATTTTTCCACAGATGCTATATGCAATTTAAATACCATGTTGTTTAGATAGACGCTATGTTTGATATTTATCTGGTATTGTAGTTATTTGTATCACTTAATTGTTTTCTTTTCATTATTTACGTGACCATTTACCCTCCTGTTTGTTAACTAGGGGTCAAGTAATTTACACTCACACATTTGTAAGTTAGTGTGATAATCGTATGCCATCCAGTTGTCAGCACAGCACAGTATACAGTACCAAATTAACACTGGACTGGAATGCGACGACAAATGGAAAGCCGCTGTTGCAGTCAGTAAATAAAATGATTCTCCGAGATAGAGAGAGAGAGAGTGGGGGGAGAGCAGGTACTGCAAGTAGAGAGAAATGGATACAGAGCCAAAGGACAGATCATCACAATGAAGGAACGTCAACAAACAAAAGCACGAGGAGAGCCAAACAAAACCTAGTACAGGAGAGTGGAAACAAGAGTAGAGTGAGAGGTGGTGTGCGCGCACGCGCGCGTGCGTGCGTGCGTGCGTGCGTGCGTGTGTGTGTGTGTGTGTGTGTGTGCATGCGTGCGTGCGTGCGTGCGTGCGCGTGTGTGTGTGTCTAACTTGTCCTGCAGCTGGCGGAGTTTGTCGTCCCTCTCGAGGAGCTGTGCTCGTAGAGCTTTGTTAGCCGCAGCCTGCTTCGTCGCCTCTGCACTGGAACTCTGCAAGGAACACACACACACGCACGCACATGCACACACGCAAGCAGGAAGGAAGGAGTGAGAGTGAGACAAAAACAATGTATAAGAGGCTAAAGACACTTGCCAGAGGAAACGTGAATGAAAAAGAGACAATTAAGGAAAAAGGGAGAGAAGGGCGTTTAATTGTGTGTGTGTGTGTGTGTGTGTGTGTGTGTGTGTGTGTGTGTGTGTGGGGGGATGGTTTCTAAGCAAAAGGGAGGACAGGGTACACGTACACAGAAATGTGTGTGAATTTGCTATGCATGTATTTGTGTGTGTGTGTGTGTGTGTGTGTGTGTGTGTGTGTGTGTGTGTGTGTGTGTGTGTGTGTGTGAAGACATGGGGGGGCTTTGTGACACCGGCTGATAGCAGGTCAGCCGCAGTGTGACTCCTCATTAGGCGTACAGCAGGAGGGTGCAAGGTGCTAAAGGAGGTTAACATGGACGGACCTGGACGGGACGAGCAGAGTAATGAGAAGCGGCAATTTAATGCCCTACCCCCCAACCCAATTAACAACATGATAAAAGCACATAGGAGCAAATGCAGTGCACTTTTTTGCACTCTATTCTTTCATGCTCTATTGTTTTCTAAATAACATGTTTTCAAAATCTGTGGCAATATTGTGCTATGTTGTGATAATGGCATTACTGCAGAACTACTAGGAGTAGGACATAATGTATCTGCAAATAAATTATATATAAATCAGTCAACACAGCCTTTAGCTTGAGTAAACTGTCAAAACCAGAAAATGTAAAAAAATATATATAAAATGGGTTCATACGTTGGATATTCTTCTATTACGGCATGTTTTAGAATATGGTCAAAATTATAGTCATTTCATGGAATCCCACGACATAGGTTAATACTAGGGGTGTAACGATATAGTAACTGCATCGAAAAATCTATTTTAATTCCAAGAATGATATTGAAATATCGAAATGGAAACTCAACATATCGTATCGTTTGTCTTTGTATCGTATTTGAAATGCAAATAATCAATTGTATCAATACTAAGCACTTTGCTTTGTATTTAGCAATTTTAAGAAGAAAAAGGAAAAAGAGTGGTTTAATTACATTTCCATTCCATATCGCTACACTTGGTCTATTGATAAATGTGTGCATTCTCTGTGTTCATGTTAAGCCCAAACCACACCAAAGGGTCAGGTTGGGACAAAACTGTTCAGTGATGTATCTCTCGCTGTTAGAATGTATCGTTACACCCCTAGTTAATACCAGTGTCCCTCAGCACTGTG
The DNA here is from genome assembly GCF_963924005.1 of Protomyctophum bolini. Lineage (NCBI taxonomy): Eukaryota > Metazoa > Chordata > Actinopteri > Myctophiformes > Myctophidae > Protomyctophum > Protomyctophum bolini. The sequence continues at coordinate 27,879,852 of NC_137864.1, forward strand.
GGATTATATTGTTAATTTAACAGAGCTTTATACATGCTCTCTCTACAGAATTGGCATTCTTGTCACTTGCAGATATACACATGCGCAAACGGGCGCGCGCGCGCACACACACACACACACTTTGAAACAGTTGTGACAGAGAGCCCTGTGGCTGCCGTGTGATCATGATGACACAGACAGATATGTGAATGTGCGTGTGCTCCCTTTGGTTTAAAGTGAGCCGCGTGTCCCTGATGGGAACTCTGACAGCGCACACACTCAAACCCCCCAACACCCCCCACCCCCGCTGTGCTCACTTCCGCACTTCTCCCTCTCTTAATGTCACTTGACATGACTTGTAGGGCCTGTGTGTGATGACTGTAGCAATCTGTCTGGTGACACTGACGGCAGGGGGAGGAGCTCACGACGGGAGTGGGGGCCTTAATGCCACGGTAACCACAGTCAACACAATACCCCTGCCCCCATTCGACGTGGGGGCCCGTCTCTGCCCGTTACCCCTCGTGTCTCATCTCCCTGACAGGAGCTCCGTGGATGATCAAATGATGAGAGCAGGCTAATTCGTGTCGGAAGTCACATACAATTTCAGATGATGATAAGTGTAAATTGGAACGATGGAGAGGGAGAGAGGTAGGTTGGATGGGAGGTGAAGCTGTGCCACCATTGAGAGAGAAAGAAGGAGACAAACAGTGTGGTTCAAATAAAAGCTAAACATGTAAACGAAAATGTTGAAATAGGCAAGCTTTGCCTTCTGAAAATGACAAAAATGCTGATACTCAATATCTACAATACACAATATAATAAATATAAGTAAATATTGATATTTAGCAGCAACATCAACACAATGGAGCTGTAAGATTAATTTCCACACTCTCAGAGTTAAATGAATATTAAACTTTTACTTTTATAAAATGAACACCTTGTTTGGATTTTGCTGCGTATTTGGCTTTATACAAATTGGGAAGCTAATAATAATAATATTATAATGATCCCCTCAAAATCACACGGCAGCAAAGTCACCCGTTACGTTAACAGGATCACACTATGACAACAGATCAAACAACCAAGAGGAAGTGCACAATTACACCCATTTGGTCGCATTTCTACACTGGTTGCATTTTCTGCCCCATGCCACTCTTGTCTTATCCCAGTCAAACAAACACTGACCTTCAGCCGGGTCTGGAGCTGTTTGACCTCAGCCTCCAAGGCCTGGAGGGGGCCCGGGTCAGGAATGGCCTTGTCTTGGCTGCAGCTCTCTGTAGTTCCTACCGCTGGTGGTGGTGGGGTTGGCTGAGGTAGTCTGACCTGTCTCCATTGCTCCAGCTCCATCTCCAGCACTCTCTTCTGCTGCTCCAAGCCTGCCAGGTCACAGGTCAGCTTCTGTACACACATATCGACATGGATAGACAGAGGTATAGCTTACTGCAATGCCACTAACAACATACAAACAAACAAATGACAGGAGACCTGAATGTATACTATCGATCCCACTCTGGAGAGAGAGAGAGAGAGAGAGAGAGAATGATTGGGTTATATGACACACTGCTACAGTAACTAACTGTAACTACAATTCAGTTTAGTTTCCTTGCACAATCATGATAAACATTGAAGCGGAATTACCACTATCCAAAAACAACACCTACTGTAGAATCCAATAACCAGTAAGACGCGCAAACGCGGGAAGCGAACGCAGCTCGTACATATTTGGGTTTTGGACGTATAGCTGCTTTGGGGACTCCTTATATGGTTATGGCTGAGTCATGGTGACGTAATCACTCAGCTCCATATATGGGCACAAAAGCGGGGCAGGCAGACACACAGACAGACAGACACACAGACATGATCTGCTAGGTCTCATAGTAAGTGCTCACTGCGTTCGCAACAATGTGGTGTCCTTGCCAAATCCTAAACTATCGATAGTAAGTTACTGTGTGCTTGTACAAGAACAATGCTTTTTGGTGTACTGATTGGTGATTGGTGTACTTTTGATGGTACGGACACCAGGTGTCACCAGGTGGGTTAAAGTCAAAATAAACTGTAAACAAACTTATTCAAAATGATATAGTCTGCACCTGCTCATAAACCAGTCAAAAGTGATACCATTCCCATGCATTTCAATGTAACTTTTATAAAGGAGCGATAAGGACTGTGAGAAAGGAAACACTGGAGATTGCAGATTCCCCCCCTGGACATAAACACATTCAAACCCAATTTTCATTCCACTACACGTGATACATAAATAAGAGACAATGTGAAGACAACCCGTGTGAACTATGCGTTTCTCCAGGGGAGAACCGCTGCTGCCTCGGCTTTGAGATCCAGCCTGTGATATTAAACACATATATTTATGTAAATATGGAGACAGACAATGCTGTTGCCTGGTCATCAGGGCCTAATTTCTGACTGTGAGTGGCGTGCTGAATGGAGCTGTTTTGTGAAATCACCACTGAGCACCTTGGGATGGAGGAAGGTTGATGTTTTGGACAAGCTGTTTGGCGCTCAGCTCCGATCCTGGGGACAACAAAGTAGTTCACATGGTTCTCAACTCCGGTTCTGGGGACCCAGGCTATATAGTCTACTTGCTAATTAATTGGTAGTTAATTGGTTTTAGAATTCTGGTGCTGAGGAGCAAGCCTACTGCTAGTTTTACATCCTTCAAAATAGTTAATTGGATTCAAATGGTTTCTTAGGTCTAAACTGCTCCATAATTTGATGGCTACTGACAGATTAGAACACTGTCTGGTCATGTACAATGCATTGTATCGGCTAACTTTACATTAGCACTCAAGGTGAGTGCTTTTAACCACCGACTCGGAGCAAGACTTATCGGCTGCTTGTGAAGGCAATGTAGGACAGTAAGCCACCTCAATGAGGTCTGATTTAATACAGCCACAATTAGCTGAGCTGGTATCATATCAAACACCAGGCATGCTTAATGGCACGAGTGAGAGACACGATACTGGAGGATGTGTGGTGTGCACGCGCCCGCGCAGACACACAAAGGAGAACCACACAGAAAAACACAAGACATGCAGAGACACTCACACTGAACACCGAAATCACTGATGCTCACATTCACTCTGTCACACACACTGCTGAAACCGCAGCGTCCCCGGGGCTTGCTCTCTGCTCTGCATACATGGAGGTTATTGATATCTGGTTGCCGGCTAACACCTTTTAATAGCATCTCCCTTGTTTTAGGTTTCCTGCTCTGTGCTGTGGAAGAGACATGGGACATGTCCCCCGGGACAGAGAGACACAGAGACAGTGAGAGAGGGAGAGAGAGATGAAAATTTAGTGAAATGAAAATAGAGAATGCAAGTAAGAGACAAAGAAAGCACTGAGAGAGAAAGAGAGAAGAACGAAATAATAAAAATTAACATAATGAGAAAGGGTGACAATGTGTAAGAGGAGAGTTAAAGAGCGCGCATGAGAGAAAGTGAGGGTATGGGTGTCGCACACGCACACGCACACACACACACACACACACAGTGGCATTGATGACACTTCCCGTAAGACAGGCTTTGATTTCAGTGGCCATCTTCATCCCCACTGAGACTTGACACTGACATGACTCTGATGTAGTGCAGGACCATTAGGCTGCAAAAGATGACACCACTATCACTCCCTCTTCTCTCTCTCCCTCTCTCCACTGGGGACGGGTGTGACTGGTGTCATTCCAAGCGATAGCCAATCATGAGCAGGATAAATAAGGAGACACAGGCTCCTCAACTAGCTTGAGCGCGCACACGCACGCAGACACGTCACACGCACACACACACACACACACACACACACACACACACACACACACGTGTGCATGTCATCAGCAACACTTGCCTACCATAACATACACATTATGACAAAAATGATTTATCATACCAGCTCCCCAATCAACAACCATTAATTCCGCTGTTTGCTAAGCCTTTGATGTGACACATGGACATACAACAGACATAAAAACTAAATTAAACGGCTCACGACATACAACTACACGCCCCTCAAATTCTACGTGCAGAGTCTGTGATGTGTCCCAGGGATTAAAAGATGCACGATTCTGTCATATTTCCCCCCCTTACTGTCAGCTATGTCTTCCCCCCCCACATATAATCTGGTGTAATCCGAACCTCTTACATGCAGCGGGGAGGGCAGGACGTGCCACTTTTTAGATAACGGTGGTGGCGGAGGCAGGTGGGTGCGGACGGAACAGTCTGTTGGAATGTAGCAAGGTAATTGGAGGGACTAAGTACCAAGGTAGATAATCCAGCAACTAAAATCAACCTGTATTTGGATGATGGGTGTGACTGACACATTCAGATGAGGTTACTTATATGAACAATTTAGTTCCAAATACACCAGATTACCACCAGTACAAGGGTCAGCGCCATGTGATGTCATTATACTGTGTCACTTTAATTAAACAGAAAACAAAATAATTAAAAAAATTATATATATAATACAATAACCATTCCGCATAAATGTAATAATACAATATATTTTCATAAAATGACCTTCCTGCCAAAATCATAATTTCTATATTTTTCTCAGACAAAAACAAACCATTTTATTTATCGTATGTCAAATTAAAGAACAGTTGGGGTTATGGTTAATGTATAGTAAAATGTAATGGTTGTCTATAAACAAATGGAGAGCTATCTATCACTTATTTATGATGTGTACCAATCTTGTTTTAGAGCCAACCACAGCACTGAAACAGCCCTCATCACATTTTTTAATTACCCTCAAATTAACACTGATGTGAACAGAGCATTTATTTTAGGGAGGAAGGGGCAGGGGATTCCTATATGTTAGTCTCATTGGTGGAATTCAGCCTCAGCTTCATCCAGCTGCTGGATGGCTGCTCTAATGGTCATGGTGAGTGTTGGAGGGGGAGCAGTTAGGGGTGGAGTGTCTTTCTCAGGGACACTTGGACACATAGAACCTTCTGTTCTGCCAGACTGTTCTCCATTCAGATATGGCTGCATTGTTAGAGACACAAGTGCAGCCTTTGTCACTGTTTGTTGATACTGATCAATCAATACATTAATGAATAGACTTCTTATTATGTCTGGCCATGTTGTTAACTGAAACAAGTATTGGCGTGTGTGCGTGCGTGCGTGTGTGTGTGTGTGTGTGTGTGTGTGTGTGTGTGTGTGCGTGTACGCGAGCGAGAGAGAAAGTATGTGCGATGCGTGTGTGCATGTGCGCATGTGTGTCAGGCACTGCAGGTGTGATGTGGCGATGCTGTGTGTCTGACAGAGAGGTCTGTGGGGACGGTGTGATGCTAGTGGCGTAGTGACTGACTGATGAAAGTGTCACTGCGCTGTTTGACACATGTTCCACTTAGCAGTGAGCCGACAGACAGGGCACAGCACGGCACAGCCTCCCAGCCCAGTCCTCAATTACTGTACACTCCCAGATGTTATTTTTTCTTTTTTGTTCTGCTTATTATCTCCATCAGGCCGATAGGCTGAGAGGCGGAGATTATGTTATCGCCCCCTGTCCATGTGTGTCAGCCCGAATGTTTTAAATGGACCTCATGGTGGCGCTATAATAGCCCTGCTTACCTTTTGCCCTAGATCTCTTAAACCTGAGGTCATGCAATCAAACAAGGATATCCCTGCATTCCTTGGATCATGATACAACTACCCATAATAGGCCATGCCTACCCACATTTTCCAACATCTTGCATTTTCTTTACAACAAACTTTTTGCTACTAGTCCAATAGATTTTTTGAAAAATCTGAGTAAGACGGGAGGGGGAGGGGCAATGCAAAACCTCATACCGTAATAACTACAGCATCCTCCTTTTCCGTCGTTTCTTCCCCCATTGACACACAGGCTACACTCACATAGGCACACACACACACACACACACACACACACACACCGGTGCTCACACATGAAGCAAGCAGCTCCGCCTCTCAGCAATCGACTCGTCTCGTTAAACTTGAAAATAGGCTACAGCCCTCAGGGATGTCTCTATTCCGTCATGCCAATGAGCAAACTATCTCCATGCCACTAAACAGCACCACTGTGCCTGCTGTCAGTGATGCTCTCTATTGTTTGGAGGATACAGTTTTGGGAGCATACTGTATGTGACTAACATGGTCGCAATTTCGACCTCAGAGAGGATGGAGGAAACAAAACAATGAATAGCAAATACAGCAAAGAGAAAACAAAAAGCAGAAAGAAGAAGTGAAGTACACGTTAAGTAAGCATACATGGATGAAACAGCAGACGCAATGACAAAGGAGAGAGAGAGAAAGAGAGAAAGAGAGAGAGAGAGAGAGGGGATCAGCACAAACAAGTCTCTGTGAAACTGCCAGGGTGTTTCTCACATGACAGCCCGCGCCCCTGCACCCCCCTCCCCCGCCCCCAGCGGGGGCCATCCTAAGCCAATTACAGTCAGAGAGAGCGCTGGGCCGGAGAGGCGTGCAGGGACCGTCTGGAAACCAGCCCAAAGTCCAGCACCTCCTGCCCTTTTCTGGAGAGGGCAACAAGGCCTGGATGGCACTGGCCAAAGTCTACTTATTAATACTGCAGGAGATACTGTAGCAAACAAACAGGAAGAAGACAACCATCTGCTCTCTGGACACTTGCTCACACTGCGCTCTGCATTCCGTGTTATTGACTCGGTGTGTGTGTGTGTGTGTATGTGTGTGTGTGTGTGTGTGTGTGTGTGTGTGTGTGTGTGTGTTTGTGTGTGCGTGCGTGTGTCATTACTGCTGTGTCTCGGTTTGGGGAGGTCTTGTTGGGGCCCTGTTCTATCAACTACAGGGGCAGGAACACAGGGGCCGCTTCCTGGGCAGAGGAGGTTGCAGGGGCCACTCAACAACAGTGTACACTACACTATACTATACCACACACACACACACACACACACACACACACACACACACACACACACACACACACACACACACACACACACACACACACACACACACACACACACACACACACACACACACACACACACACACACCCTAATCAGGCCTCCAGTGGGTCTGGATTGGCTGCTGCTATGTCTACAATCACCAACAGGGGCCTTCTGCTAGCCTGACGTGTGTGTGTGTGTGTGTGTGTGTGTGTGTGTGTGTGTGTGTGTGTGTGTGTGTGTGTGTGTGTGTGTGTGTGTGTGTGGTGTATAGTGTACCCTGTTGTTGAGTGTGGCCATGACAGGGAAGAGTTTGCTAGAGTCCAAAGTAGTCAGTGTTTTATTTATATTGCAGTGCTGTCTAGTTTTTTGTATCTGGAGGTATGGACTAAATCATTGATGTGTGTGTGTGTGTGTGTGTGTGTGTGTGTGTGTGTGTGTGTGTGTGTGTGTGCTGTGTCTATGAAACGGCTGGCCACTCACAGTGGCAAATAGTGACAGCGCTGTGGAGAGCTGGACTATTCAAACATTTAGTGGAAAACGGGAGAGAGACAGAAACAAGAGATGGAACAGAGATAGAGGGAGATACAGAAATATGTGCAGGGGGTCGAGTGACAGAGATAGAGGGAGATGAACAGAGATAGAGGGAGAAACAGAAAGATGTGCAGGGGGTCGAGTGACAGGAAGAGAAATGGAGATAAAGAAGGTGAGGGGAAATGAAAGGGGAAACGGGGAATGACAGAAGAACAACCCGACAGAGAAAATGAGAGTAGAGATGCACACACAGAGACAGAGAGAGATACAGAGACAGAGTAAAAGAAAGAGAGAGAATAGTGAAGACTCAGAGAGAGAGAGAGAGAGAGAGAGAGAGAGAGAGAGAGAGAGAGAGATCCACCTCTCTCCTCCATAGCGCTGACCTCCACAGCAGAGGGCAGGCCTGTCAGACACACACTTATTAAGCATGATAAGGGCAACCCTCAGCTAACAGAGAGAGAGAGAGAGAGAGAGAGAGAGAAAATACAGAGAGAGGAGAAAGATATACAGTAGATAGTGTTCGAGGGAGACCGAGAGAGTGGGGCTGAGAAACAGAGTGATGAGGGAGAACTGGAATAGGTGAAATTGGTAGAGAGGGAAACATGGAATGAGAGAGAGAAAGAGCAAGAGACAGCATAGAGACAGAGGAAGGAACAGGACATGAGAGACAGCGAGAGATGCAGAAAGAGGAAAGGCTTCTCAGTCTTACAAATTGACCTCTCTCTCTCTCTCCCATGTACAACCCCTGAGTGTCTCTCTCTCTCTCTCCCATGTACAACCCCTGAGTGTCTCTCTCTCTCTCTCCCATGTACAACCCCTGAGTGTCTCTCTCTCTCTCTCTCTCCCATGTACAACCCCTGAGTGTCTCTCTCTCTCTCTCTCCCATGTACAACCCCTGAGTGTCTCTCTCTCTCTCTCTCTCTCTCCCTTGCTCCCACCTGCGCGAGCTGCTTGCTGCCGCGAAGCTTCTTGGTGAGGGAGTGGAGCTGTGCGGTGAGCGTTTGGTTGGCCTGCCGCAGCTCCCGCGCCACTAGCTGGCCGTCCCTCCTGGCGCTCTGCAGAATGTCCACGTGGTGCCGCAGGGCCTCGGCACGCCGCCGCAGGCTAGAGGAAGAGGCGGAGCCTGCCTCCCTCCTCGGCCTCCTCCTCTCCTCCCCCCTGTTGCTGTTCTTGCTTCCACCGCACTTCGCCTGTTCTCCTCTCGTCCCTCGCTCCCCAGGATCACGCTGTTTTTCATCTAACAGGAGACACAACACAACACACACACACAGAGAGGCGCCTAGGAGTCGACAAGTGCACAGAGACATGCTCCCGATCCCCATTTAGAAAGCTACCGCTGAGAATGAGCTCATAGAGTTTGAGCGTGTGTGTGTGCGCTTGCGTGTTTGTTTGTTTTGTACACATGAAACACTGTGTGTGTGAGTCTTTAAGAGTCTCCCTTTATAACCGATACACAAGTTCTGAGCACTAACAAAGAAACACGCTTGTTGACTTCTGAAATACTTGTTTCCGATCAAGTGAGCATCTGTGGCGTGGCGTGGTGTGGTTGGGGTGCAATTAGCGGTCGATTAGACTCTGCTGCAAGCTGTGAACGGGTGCACGTAAAAACAGGAATGCTCGTGCTACCTTGGATCAGAACACCGCCGCTTTCCGTTCTGCCGGCGTCTTCCTGGGCGCTTGGAACGGAGCCGTACCTGCAGGGCTGAGGAGAGGAGAGGGAGAGAGGAGGAGGGGGGGGGGGGGGGGGGGGGGGGGGGGGGGGGGCGAGGGGCGATCAGTGACGCAGGCATTTAATGCAAGCCAACAGGCTGACACGCTGCGCTTCCTGGAACCACACCGTGGATCACAGGGCCGTGCTCGCTTTTAATGCAAAATGACAAATCACCTCGCTTTTTGTGCGTGTGTGTGTGTGTTAATAATTCACCTCGAGTCCATTCACACGACACTTTGACTCCTATGCGGATATGGCTTCTGACAGGCTGCTACATACCATCTCTCTCCCTTCATCCAATCACTGTCTCCCCACACTGATGTGCCGCTACGAGAACGCGCGCATGTGCACAAGCGTGCGTGTGTGTGTGAGGGAGCTCACATACATACATAGATACATCTGCCTAACATCTGTGTGGGTAAATCTATCCATAAAACTGGGTGTTTGAGTTCATGTGCATGAGTGTGATGACTTTGTGCGTGTGACTGCATACTTGTTGTGTAATGTATCTTTGATTAAATTGCACACACACACACACACACACACACACCTGCGCACTCAGTATGTGAATGTGTGTATTTGAGTGCGTGCGACACCTCCTAACTGCACTGCTGTTTGTAGTGACATCAAAGAGTCCTCTTTGTAATGGTGGTAGGGTTTGATCAGTGCTAGGTTTGATCACATGGAACCTTGTAGGGAGGAGAGAGAGAGAGAGAGAGAGAGAGAGAGAGAGAGAGAGAGAGAGAGAGAGAGACCTTTGGTTTGTGACACAGAGGTGCAGGGGGCGTGAAGGCCAAGGTTGTCATAGTGGTGAGCCCAGGCGGAGCTGACAGGCACACTAGAGTGGAGGGGAGGGGAGGAGAGGGGAGAGCAGAGGAGAGGAGGGGAGAGGAGAGGGAGTCTAACTTCCCTGACTACATGTAAAACAGCAAACTGTGGAGGGGAGGGGAGAGGGTAGGGAGGGGGGAGGGGAGAGGAGAGGAGAGGAGAGGAGAGGAGAGGAGAGGAGAGGAGAGGAGAGGAGAGGAGAGGAGAGGAGAGGAGAGGAGAGGAGAGGAGAGGAGAGGAGAGGAGAGGAGAGGAGAGGAGAGAGAGGGAGTCTAACTTCCCTGACTACATGTAAAACAGCAAACTCCCTCTTCCTCAACACCACTTTCAACCACCTACCTGTACTTTAGATCCCACTCTGCAACTCCTACATCACTCAAAGACAGAGAGATCAGCTTTAAAGCTCTCTCTTCCCCTCCTCTCTCTCTCTATCTCTCTCTCTCTCTCTCTCTTTGACAGACTGCAAAGGAGAGGAGTGTGATCTCTCTCTCTCTCTCTCTCTCTCTCTCTCTCTGGGGTACAGAGCTGCCATGTACAGCTGTGCAGGGGTTTGATGTGGACAAGAGCTAGAGAGTCCAGGCCTATTGATTTCCTGGTGTGGAGACGGGAGAGGGGGTGACTGCAGGTGTTAACTGTGATGTGAATGGACAGCGTGTGACACTCATTTGTACAGGTAGACTCAAACTGTGTACCAGCTAAATCTGATAGATAACCACCCGGGGATTCATTGCCAGCCTTCCAGGCAGGCTGAATGAAACCTTCCACAGGAACCGATTTTCGGCGGCCATGTTTCATCTGTATGTTTGACGTTGTGACGAAGAATTAGAAATAACATTTCTAATTATTTTATGAGGGCCAAGGTAGGGCCGGGCCTTAATTTTCGGGCCTGTTGAGAACTCTCGCTGCCGGGCGCAGCTGCACTAATAACTTTGGGGCAGGCCCGTCTAGAGTTTAAATGGAAAGGTATCAGTCAAAAGGGAGACATCAAAGAGGATCGATGGATGGGGAAGGATCAACATATGGAATGTCAGAACAGGTTCTGACATATATCCATATACTAATATTGATGACATCAGGGATCACCATATATGGGCTTAATTGCGACAGCAGGTCGCATTTATAATCCCTGATGATGTCATAGTGATGTCATCATCACAATATATGGGGGCTTACCCCAAGTATGGGGATTTTGAGTGACAAAAAGTTAACTTCGGTCGCAATAATACTTTGTCAGCTGACACTGGAATTTGTATTGCTTAGAAAAAACCAAACACCAGATGGAGTCTTTACAGGACGTGAGAGACAGACTGAGGTGTGTGGAGACAGACTAACCTTTTTGCTGCTGTAGCACTGCCGAGGTCTTCTCCCTGAGAGACTGCTGTCCAGACTGTCTGAGTACTCATCACCACCGTCGCTGAGGACAGAGACACGCACACACACGATAAGCGGTTACTTATTGCAAGGATAGAGAATCCAACCTGCAACCCACTCTGGGTCGCAACCATGAACCAATCCATCACCCTTGGACAAAAATCTGATGTACTTTTGTATGGTTGGTTTAAGTTGACATTGACAAGCAAAATATGTGCATTTCTTTTTGCCTCCATCACCCCCCAACACAAAATCAATGTCCCGCCAAATCAGAGAGAGGGAAATGTAAATAATATGGGTGTAAATGAAGAGAGGGGAAAGCATCAACATGTATGAGAGGTGCTGTGGCCTTCATTAGCCTTGGTTGTGTGACAGATGTGTGTGTGTGTGTGTGTGTGTGTGTGTGTGTGTGTGTGTGTGTGTGTGTGTGTGTGTGTGTGTGTGTGTCGTGCGCGCGCGTGTGTGTGTGTGTGTGTGTATGTGTGCGTGTGTGTGCGAGTGTGAAAGGCGCGGCTGAGTGAAGATGAAACCTCCCGTCCTCTGATGGACATACGGCAAAACGGCTTTCAGATATGTGCGTAAGTGTGTGTGTGTGTGTGTGTGTTTGCACAGACAATAGACATGCACATGCAGACGCACACACACACACGCGCGCGCGCACGACACACACGTATACAGGCTTTTATTGACAGCGACCTTTGACGTGAAGGTGGAAGCCAGTGACATTTGCGCTGGTGGGTTTATTAAGGTGGGCGCATGTGCAACAGAGAGAGAGAGAGAGAGAGAGAGAGAGAGATGATATCCAACTAGAACGTGATGGGCCTGCAGCTAGTTGGGGTTAAGCCTGGGACGTCGGAGGGAAGCACAAAGGGGCAGAGGGACGAAGATGATCACTAACCAGGGCTTCATACCCATGTACGTACCTACCTTACATACATAAGTGTTATGGATGGAAAACTTTTGATGATGGTTTGATGCAAGCGTGATAGTTAGAACCTGTGAGAAACCCTACCACAATGTGAGGTGGTATTTTTGTCTTCACTATTACTCAATACACAGTCCTCACGCTTGTTCTTCTCACACACATGTACATGCACGCACGCAAACAAAGACATCCCCCTCTGACCCATGCATGCACAGCCACGCAAGCAAATATGCATGTCCGCACATGTGTGCCCACATGGCATGCTCTCCATCTCTCACACACTCACACACACACAGTACAGTGTACCTGTAGCCAAATTGACATGTACTCAGTGTGTCTCCACCTGTCTACACTGAACATTTGGCCTTCAGCAGTCAGCCAACGGGAGGGGGTGTTAGCCTTGGACATATAACCTCAGGAACTGGCGCTGCACTCTGTCAGATCTGCTGAGTGGACAACACTGCCCGAGACAGCGTTGGCACACCATCGCCACGCTTCAGGGTTCGTGTGTGTGTTTGTGTGTGTGTGTGTGTGTGTGTGTGTGTGAGAGAGAGAGAGAGAGGTGTGTGTGCAGACTGTGCACCCATCCATATCCAGATGCATGTAGGCTTATGATACTTATTTTATATATTTGATGGATTTGGTTTGGTAATTCCTATCTGTTCTTATGCCCATTGACGTCATTGAGATCACTCTAACTTGATTAAAGGTAAACTTAAAACTCATTGTGGTTCCAGTAATACCACAATGTGGTTGTGCCATCAACCAGAGCTAGGACCATGAACCAACACCACCCTCATGATCCTAGCTGCTCCTGCTCTAAAGCCAACACCACCCTCATGCTAGCTGCTCTAAAACCAAAACTTTCTGATGTGCTCAAGATGGCAGGCTGCCCTGCAGCAGTTCCCAAATCTGATAGAGGTGAGCCAGAGGCAGGGAAGGATGAGACAGAAGGAAACAAACACCAGGCTTGTCAGCAGACCTTAGTGAGTCGGATAACTGTATTCAGACTCACAATTTATACCTATAGGGTCAGAGGAATGAGAAGAAGAATAACAACAAGAAGAAGAGAGAATGTATTTTGCAGACATTTTGCTGCAGAAAGAAAGAAAGACACCTGCGAGATGAAAAGTGTAAAGTGCAGAAGGATTTACGGTTCAGACTCAATTGGCAGGTGCCTTTAAACAAGACAATGTCTCAATTTAGGTTGCCCCCCCCCCCCCCCCCCCCTCCTCCTCCTCCTCCGCAAATCCTCTTAAGTCCTTCTCTCAGGTACAGGGTGCATTTGACTGCCGCTTATTAGCCACATGGAGAGGTATTAGAGAGGCAGGTCCTGGCTGCACCCCAGTCCCTGTTAAAAGGCCTCGTGTGAATACAGCTAGGCTGGATTACATTCTGATGAATTAGTTGGTGTAGAGACAGAGAGAGAGCGCAACAGAGAGAGAGAGAGAGAGAGAGAGAGAGAGAGAGAGAGGGGAAGGGAAATGAATATAGTAGAGGAGCTCTCAAGTGTTTGAAATCGAATCATTTGCGAGCATCACTCAATAAAGGTCTGGCTCGGTGGCTTTTTTGCATAAAACATACATGAAATAATTACTGTCGATGGTTCTTAATTTAGAGGGTGTTAAACAGCTTGTAGACAGCTGGTACCGAGCCGAGTGGGGTCATTCAAAATGTATCTAAGTAAATTAAGGCGAGTAGAGAGAGGAAGAGAGAGGAGGGGTGTGTGTGTGTGTGGGCGCACACACATAAAGAAGGGAAGTGCCTATCCGAGAATCGACACAGCACAAGATAACTGAACTGACAAGGCTTAGGTTGGGATGTGTGTGTGTGTGTGTGTGTGTGTGTGTGTGTGTGTGTGTGTGTGTGTGTGTGTGTGTGTGTGTGTGTGTGTGTGTGTGTGTGTGCGCGCATACAGTGTTTGTGCTTGTGGTGTTGCGGGTGGAGTTGGAGGTGCTGGGGGGGCTACTTGCAGGGGGATCCTTAGTGCTGTCAAGGGGGGTGGTAGTGAATATGCAAAGGACCGGTAAATTAAATCAAACTGCCAAACTGTCAATTCCAGGGCGGCGTGACTGGTGCATGAAAATGGCATCAGTGGAAGGTAGCGCTGCATCGGCGCGCCCCGTTATCCCAGGGCTTTCCTGGCACCGCTTCAACTCTGCGTGCAGAGGTGGCTAATTTTGCATGCAAATTTCAGTCAATAAGCTCCGAGCAAGGCGTCCCAGGATATTTCAGAGGATCTGACAGTAGTCTCCCCCCCACCCCCCACCTGCTCTCACTCTCTCACACTATCATTCTCTCTCGCCACATCTTCCTTTGGCTCTTGAATACCAACTAGACAGATGCTGAAATTCAATCACACATTTGCTTACGCTTTGCATATGCACGTTGTCCCCTCAATGCAGCATAGGCCCTTGCACCCCCCCCCCCCCCCCCAGCCCAGCCCAGTACCTTGCCCCCCATCCCACCACCCCAGCTCCCTTCACCCCAACTAGAGAATAATGAGGCAGCAAGAACAAGATAGTGTGTAGTGTGTGTGTGTGTGTGTGTGTCCGTACACACACGTGTGCGTGTGTGTGTGTGTGTGTGTGTGTGTGTGTCCGTACACGTGTGTGTGTGTGTGTGTGTGTGTGTGTGTGTGCGTGTGTGTGTCTGTGTGCGTGTACTCTCTTACCTATCAGCGCTCATGTCCTCCCACTCGTCCTTAGTGGGGCTGGGGCTTCGGCCTCTCCAGCTGATGGCTTGATTGGGGCCGACTGCTGGGTGGCTGTGCTGGCGCGCTGGACCTCTGAGCCTGGCTGTTCTGAATGTGACCTTGCTGCTAATGGTGCCGGTAGCTGCTGCTCCTCCCCTCGCTGTCCCCAGCACGGCCACTGCTGCAGTGCGCTTCCTATAGAAGTCCCGGGCGGCTCCGAGGATCCCCAGCTCCTGCCTCAGCCTCAGCATCTGCCCGTGGAGCCGGGCCGCCTCCTTCTGTGAGCCGTCCAGCCGGGCCTCCAAAGCCAGGGCCTCGCCGCGGTGTCTCTCCGCCTGGGCGAGGGCCTCGGCCCGAGCCGCCTCCTCGCAGGCCGTCCCCTGGCTGCGCAGGCGGTCCAGGGAGACCTGGAGGTCGCGGTAGTCGCGGGCCAGCTCCTCGTTGGCCTCCAGGAGGTCCTCCTTCTCCTCCTTCAGCCTCTCCGTCTCCTCCTCCAGGGACGTCATCCTCTGCTCCAGCACCTCCATCTGGGACCACAGACACACACAGAGGGACTCATATCTGGAGCTCTTGCCATCAACAACAGAATGGACATAATTTATTTGAACAGGGAAAATGATTGGCAAGTTCCCCCGTTTGACCTGTGTGGTAACAACCAACACACGATTATCCTAGCACTTGTGTGTATGTGAACAAGCGTATACTGGCCTATTACAGACCTATGTCTGGTTGGCTGAGTCCATTTCAGGGATTAGAACCCCCCCACCCCAATGGACATCTGACTTGCACACGCCTTTCTCTTTCACCCCAAAAAACCCTGACCCCCCCGTACACACCCCCACCCCCACCCCGACACACACACACACGCCCCTCGTCACTCTTCACTAAACAATGAGCGGGAGCACTTAGTCTCTTTGTTAAGTCTTCGATGGAGACTGTTAAGCGAACAGTGGATGCCTGCTGGGTTCATACCCCCAGGCAATCTCCTTTATTTGTGTCTTGCTCTGCCCTCTGGTAAAGCACGGCACCTTTCAAACAAAATTACATAGTTAAAGCCCCCCCACCCGTACAAAAACAGTCAAAACCATGAAGGGGGGGGAAGGGGGGGCATGTGTGTACTGTAGGCATAGATACAGATGGACAGACAACCATCACAGCAGTGACACACACAACCCAAGTCGGCGAACGAAGCAAAAAAGAAGAAGAATCATCTATTGTTTCTGGGGCATATATTAGCGCCATCTCTCCCCCTCTGCAGGTTATTAGATTCAACACACTGCTTGTCATTCAGTAATAAAGGCGATGACAGTCTCCATTACACCGCCATATGGCTGCTGTTGGCAAGCAGTGCAGTGGCATCATCTGCTGTGAATTATTCCTTAATTCCTCTGCAGAAAAAAGTTCAACTTGCCTGTGTCCCTCTGCATATACTCTCTCCATTGTGTCGCTGTGTGATTGCTTGTGTGCACAATATTGCATTTTTCATGGGAACTCCAGCAGGAGTATATCTCAAAGCCGCATGTTGCGAAATCTGGAATATTATTTATCATTGCTTGTAGCAGTTTGTTTTTGTCACAAAAGCTAAACTGCCTGCCCTGAGGTAACATTTGCTAAACTGACTTGTTATAGACTAATTCTGAGAGTGAGGAAATCATTTTAAAACCATTCTTCATAGAGCACTAGGCGAAACTTGCACACAATTCACCACTTCAAGGCATTGTGCTACAGTTAATACTCTTCCGGGTATTCTTTTATTAGCGATGACAAGGGAGAACGTCAGTGACGACAGTAGTACTGTACCTTTCTTAATGACTGCTCCGTTTGTTCGGCAGGAACACAAGGCTTTTTAGTCATGCTGCTGCTGACCTGGTGCCCCTCTGCCACTTTGTGAAGCAGTTCTGTCCAGGGGAACAAAGCAAATGTCAAGATCAGGCTATTCAATCAATAGGACTATAATAAAGAGGACACATTAACTCAATTAACAATTATTAAGGGCAAATTTCCGGTCTATTGTGCTAGCAGCCAGTTCTTTTCAAAGCATTACCTAGCCAATTCTAATGGTAAATTTTTTCTCCCTTTTGTCAATCAAGTCGGGAAAAAATAAACTCACAAAATATCAGAAGGCCATTTTCATTGGGACTAGAGATAACTGAAGATGCCCCCCTTTCTCAACCATTTAAAATCACATCAAGTAATTACAAGCCAGTAATTACAAGGGTAGTGTTGATTCAGTTGATTCAAAAGCACAGCATGAATTTTAGAAACAGCATGTGGCCGTCCCCTGAGGATCTTAAACAAACCCTGCAATGTCTTCCAGTCCCCTGTGAACCCTCCTGTTGCACTTTGTGAAACACCATTTCCCCAGGGAAAAGTTGATCTCTACAGAATAGACTGCACTAGTGTGCAGCTTTAATAGACAAGATAAATCCGCATAATGAAACCAAGCAAAAGAGAAAACATGCAGGTTTGATACACATGACAATGTGTGAACGCATGCACGCACGCGCATACACACACACACACACACACACACACACACACACACACACACACAGAGGTCTCTGTGTCACGACATGTCTGCAGAAGAGGAAATACTTTTCCAGCTCAACCAAACAATACCAAAAAGTTTCCACCTCTCGTTCCGGCAAGTTAAACTTTCATGGCAGTATACAGGCAAACTCATTTGTGGAACAAGGCTGGAAGCATTAAAGATTGAGCCCCCTGACTCTTCAGGTCAGTTGACCTTTTGGATGGAGTAGCAGAAGAAAGGAGAGTGAGAGAGAGAGAGAGAGAGTGGAAGGCGAGCATTAAGAAAAAGCGAGAGAGGAATACACACTGCAGAGCTCCTACTCTCTCTCCCTCTCTTCCGCTTTTTTGCATTTGACAACTTTGCCTAGGGAAGTTTGTTACTCTGAATTAGCCCTCTCTTTTGTCTTCCCGGGCGTTGTCACGTCCAATCATGCAGAGCGCCAAACAGGACAGGAGGGCTGCCTGCGTCGGCTGGGTACATAACCAGAGAGAAGAGACAATTATCCATCCTGGCCCCAACGCTGGGTGGCTGGGGAGTTGGGCACCTCGGCAGCACTACCTTGATGAGGATGCTGGTGGTGACTCCCCAGTCACTCTCTACTGCCAAAGGAGGAGGGAGGGTCCCGGGCCGGCTCTGTGTGGCATACATTAACGTCGCTCTCGCATCTCCTCAACGGGCCGCAGCACAAAGGGCCACGATCCTTTCATCTGCTGCCTTTCGTTAGCGCAATCCTGACGGAGCCTTTCCAACCTCGCCTCCCCTTTCATCAGGGTCTGGGGAGGGGGTGGGTTGAAATGCAGTCAACGTCAGGGGCCACTTGTGTAATAATGGCTGTTTTGTGGAGAACACGTTTTCTTCCTGACTCTGTTGTTATTGACGGTCAGAGGTTAGGTGTCTTGACTTGATTTACAGTATGACCGTCTTGCAGTATGCAGTATGACCGTCTTATTTCTATGACCTACTTTTACAGCATTTGTCGAAACATTTTCTATTAAGGGACAATCACTCAGCTTTGAACCTCGACAATGAGCATGTCCACAAATGCTGTAATATTAGTGTTTGTGTGACAGGATTCCGCACTAAATCTCCCCTTTTCAAGGGAGTCTATTTCGATGCATTCCTGATTATGCATTGATTGTCATTGGGAGGAGCATTCACCATTTTAATTAGTGCCATCCTTTAAAGCAGGGCCACGAGTAAATTAAAGTGATATGGGACAGATTTGTTATTGAGCTGGTTAATTAAGGCCACTGCTTGTGCTGGTCAGTGTCTGACAATAAAATGCAGATTGGATTTTAGAAAACCAATGCGCCTTACATCATTGGGGATGACACTTGCGAGACGAGATAGATGCAGTTTGATCTCCTGGTCAATTTACCAACGAGTTGATTAAGTCTTAATTGAGTTGTCCTGTTAATTCTCAGAAGGAAACGCCTGACGAACACAAATGTGGCCTAGAGGTATAGAGGCACAGACAAGGTGCTGTTTATACCGTACATGTTTAATATGCAGGCTTGAAACATCACAGGTACAGCATCCTCTATACTTTCTGCCTCACTTTTCTAGGCCTCAGGCTAAACCCTGAGGTGGCAAATGGAGACAGTAATAGAGAAATCAACAACTACAAAAGAATACAAATACATTTAATTTTTTTGTACCATTTATTTTATTATCTGATGTCTTGTATTTTATTGTATTTATTTCTTTTTTCTGTCTCTTCCCCCCACGATTTTGTAACCCATTTTTCACCCAGCGACAATTGCCTAAGGCCCTAAGGTGTAATCCTGGGCGCTACTTTCCCTCTGACAGCCTGGGGAGAGCCCCGAACTGAGCTCATGCTTCCTTCAATGCATGAGGAGTGAGCAGGCCGCTTCTTATCACCTGACAGTATAGTATTATATTGAATTTCTATGGATATGAGTCTACAAATAAAGATTTTAATTAAAAACTGTTCATTGGCCTCATGAAAGTGTGCCTCATAAAAACATTGTAATTACCTGTATAAACTGTAATTACAACAATATAAATACAAGATGTACAAATACTAATTATACAGTATAACAAAAACAATACCATGCTTGCGAGTTGCGACAGTTAAATGCACTCGAATAATAATTTTGAACAATTCCTTTTACCAAATTAATTTTAGGTAAAGTGAGTTTAACTAGCAGAGAGATGGAACATAAATTATCACCTGGTGATTCATATAGGCCTAGTTAATCACAAAACACTAATGACAGTGACACGAATATTCATAATGCATATGATTTGTTGATTAATTTCATATCACACATCTTTCTGTAAATCAACTTGGTTGAGGTTAGGCATAGCAACATGTTTTTTCATTTGAATTAAGGTCAGGGAAAGCAGTTCTATATATTGTGATTTGTACTGTATGCATTGGTTATAGTTAGTTTCATGTCAAAGCACTGCCTGCTTGAGTCCGCCTAGTCCATATATGAATCACACAAGAATAAAAAGTGTCACTAGTGTGGCAAAGTCCTGTTAAGAGCAACACAACTCAAGAACAATAATACAAAGAAATGCAAGTGGCGAATTTGAGAGTTACATTTACACGGTATGAACGCTAGAAACTGTATGGTGTCATGGGGGGGGGGGGGGGGGTAGACTCACCTTGGTGTTCGTTCTGAAGACACAGGCGGAGTTCCTTCACTGTGGCTCTGTCCATAGCAGCCTGAACACGAAGCACGTCCAACTCCTCTTCCAAATTGGCCCTGCGCACACACACACACACGCACACACACACACACACACACACACACACACACACACACACACACACACACACACACACACACACACACACACACTTTGTAAAGCACATTTCAAAAACAAGGTATCACAACAAGTTAGAATATGGATAGGAGGACGAACGATATATAAGGATTACATTTCTTTGGTTTATGGTTGTGTGTATGTTGCCGTTTGTAGAGCACAATGGCAATAAGCTTGTTTTTTTGTGTGTCTAATCCACGTTTTTGAAGTTTTTGAAGAAATTACCAATAAAGTATTATCTCTATCTTAGTAACACTGAAGCCATCATTGTGGGAGAAACCGCCTAATTAAAATGCTTTTTAATTAATCTGAAAATCTCAATCTCAATGTGACAAGCAACACGAAACACCCAGGTAGAGAAGTACGTGTGTGTGTGTGTGTGTGTGTGTGTGTGTGTGTGTGTGTGTGTGTGTGTGTGTGTGTGTGTGTGTGTGTGTGTGTGTGTGTGTGTGTGCGTGCGTGCGTGTGTGTGTGTGTGTGTGTGTGTGTGTGTGTGTGTGTGCGAGCGCGCACACATGTGTGTATACTGTATGCCTGCGTATCGCAACAGAAAAACGTGAAGCCCAATTACCTTCCTGCAATTAGCTTGATGCCTGTTAAAGGCTAATTATGAGGGGAAGAAAGGAACCATGCTCGAGACTTTGCACTTTCAAGTTATTATTAGGACCCCAAAATAAGTCTTCTGAGGATACACCAAGGCCCCTCCGAGACGGCCCTGCACCTGAAACACACACACCTAGCTCCCCTCCCCTCTGCTCCACTGAAACTACATGCTGGCTGGCTGCTGCCGCAGTGGCATTCTCCCTCAGTTAACCCATTTAGACCTGAGGCCGATTAAAAAAGGCCTACTAAATCAAACTGGTTTTCAGGGGGGGGAAAAGAAATGTATTCAAAAAATAAAAGAAATTGCAGAGGGGCGTCGCTCCAAATGTGGTGACGTCAGTGTTTTCCTCTGTGACAGGGGGGTGGGGAGGCCGGCACATAGGTTAGTGAACCAATAGGAAGTCAGCGTCGGTTTCCAGCGCTAGTTCGTTCCGCCACCCCCTATGACCAGAAAAGCACAGGGCTCTTTCAGGCTACTCCTGATTGAGGTGTAGTACTGGTGTACTGTATTCATATACTGTATGTGGATCAGTATACTGTATGTGGTTCATATACTGTATGTGGTTCATAGACTGTATATGCACTGTAACCAGAGTTGCGTTAGGTGGCCAGAAGAAACCATCCCATAAATAATATGGTTTAATTCTCAGTTGAAACAGTTGATTCCTCCTTTGGACCTCATCAGAGCATGACAGTGTTAAGCGTGATTTATACTTAGTTGCGCCCCAGTGTTGCATAGTGAAAAGAGCATAATACAATGACAACCAAGTATAAATCTGTGGCTATACAATCGTCAGTCGCATGCTGCTGGCTGCTCTTAGCCACATGTAAATCGTTATTCAAACATTCAGTGATCGTCTTCTGTTGAGAAGAGAATATAGTGAACTTCGTCTTTGATGTCTTTGCTACATCAACCGTGACATGCTTTTCCTTCCATACATGTGCCAAGAAAATAGCTGGGGAAAGGTTATGGTCAATGCAGAGGGTGGGAAAAGTAATTAGCTTCAGAGCCCCCGCGGTCTGGTGGAGCCTTGGCCTAATGGCTGACCGCAGCTCAAATAAGTACACAAATGACCGTCCCCGGAGGGGAGTGAGGAGGCAGATGGATATGTGTCCCTCGTCTATAGATTTTCCTCTATAAATGAACTCCAGTCGATGAGGCACAGCGCTGCCTCACGTATCCCGGATTGTTAATGGGACAAACGAGCTGAAATATGCCGGGTGTGGAGGGAGCCCACTCCAGCTAATGTTTCTCTTTTATGCCTTTTCGGATGCGGACGGTATCGACGGCAAACCAAAGTTCATATGCACCGCGCTCCATTTTGTTGAAGGATAAGCGTCCGGACTTTCGATGAGAGCGGGGATTGGATTGCAGATGGGGTTTCTTGGCCAGGGACATTTCGCTTCCCATCATAACACTCTGGAGATGGAGGACTGGGCCGGAGGCTCATTAAGCAACACCCAATACATTTATTGTGTGTGTGTGTCCCAATCTGCCATAGATGCAGAATTAATAAGGCTGGACATATTATGGAAATGAGAGTAGAACAAGTTCCCCCATATATCCATTATATCCAAGGTATTTTATTTTCCTTTTAAATTGCCTTTTCTGTTTTCAAATTCTCCAAAATGACAAGCTGCAGAGTACAACACAACATAATTAAAACAATAAATTAAATTGATCAAATAAATACAAATATTCAATGTGTGTTTACACCCCATAGCTTTCGCCTATATCTGAATTTTAAGCACTTCCATTTTCGATGGAATCATGGCAGACAAAAATTCCCCTAACACAAACAAACGTAAGCTCAGTAAACCACAAGCACATCAGTGGAGTGTTGATGGGTGAACGATAGCATCAAGTCTCCTTCTGTCTCTCTCACTCTGCGGAGAAGCAGCGCCTAGGCCTCCTTAGACCCAAACTATTGTTCAATTAAAACTAGATGCAGCATCGACTCCTATTTTTTGTTGTTGTTTTTTTGTCAACTGGGTATAATTGTTTTCTGAGATGGTGCCAACACCTCCCACTCACTCCCATCACTTTCTCTCGAAATCTCCCCTCTTCTCACACTTTAGAGCCTTCAATGTATTGTGTGAATACATCATTTTGAATAACAGATGTTTATCTGCAGTCTATTTTGTTCCCAGGGGGTGCAACAACCGGGAAGGGGATGATGAGAAGTTGAGGCAGGCGTCGCAGTTGGGGTGGTGGGTTTGCTTGAGTCATCCCCACATGAAGAACTAACCAAGAAAATCTAGTCTGTTTTATCACACTTCATCATAATGCACCGTGTAACCAGAGAGCCATAGGTCTGTTCCCCGTGAGAGCCTGAATGTGTCCATCGCCATCCAAAGCATCCCATTGACATTGAGGAAGACCACAGCACAAACTGCTACGTGCACACTTGTCAAGTGGTATGCCATTTAATTTGATCTGCCTCTACAATCAAACAAATACAGTATATGTCCCATTTGGCCTACGTATATCCTGAACACAGGCTGCAATGATAAAAATGGTCCAAACTTATGGATTGACAGGCTGGAGTTAACACAATGAGAAGGCATGAGACAAGCTAAATGTATTTCACCATAAAAAAGACAGTGACTGACAGAGATCTCCATATACTGTATGCCCTCACCCATCAGTTGCATCACTGGTGCAACGTAGCTGTGAGGGTTCACACTGTGGGGGATTTGTGGCTGGGTACACACAGTGCACAGTACAGTGTGTATGACAGTGGGTATCTTCAACTTCAAGGATACTATTGATCTCAGTGGGACCACATGGTTACATCATCATTAAAAATAAAATTGCACCCATGCGAACTGAGTGGTGCCTTTGGAGTCAAGCACAGTTGTTGACTTAAGCACGAGGGTTGTAATGCCCAGCTGCAGGGGTCAATGGGTCGTAATCAAGGGGCTGTACTCAGACAGGGGTCAAATTCAGACAGACATGTACACAAAGTCACTTAATGGAGGCGGTTGGCACCGCTCAATAATCATACTAATACATAACCTGTGCTTCAAGTCAAATTAAATAATGGTTTCTCTCCATGGCCGAGCATTAATAAAACAGGGGCACAGCCGCACAACTCTACCTGCCATACTTCAAGTCATCTGTTTCTCCTGATCAAATAAAACTAGCCAAAGCCGTATCACTTCACCGGAGGTAAGCTCAAGCTGAACACTCAACAGGCATCAAAGCCAAATATTTTTTGGGGGCATAATCCAAACTAAAGACAGCAGCCAGGTGTGCAACGCTTGGTAATGATGCAGTCTGTGATATAAGTTTGACTCGCGTCACTCTGTTGGCCTGTTTGTTAAACCTTCTCCTCTGTCTTTCTCATACATTGCTGGACCTCCAGGCCCTCAGCCATCCACACTCTGCATCATTTGATCTCTACTCTTCCCTGCTTGGGCTCCAGTGAAGGCAGCTTACATCACCAAAAGCGCCAAACATCCATCCACGTCCACAAGGGTGTAAAAACACCCCAAAACTGTTTTGCTTTCATGCACTGTTCTGCCTTTCCTTTCAGATTTTCAGTGTCTTGCTTGGTACAAAAAACATAGGAAAAACAGGGAATAGACAATATAGAGAAAGAAAGAAAAAGTAAAAAAAAACTTCTGGCATTTTTGTGGCTGGGGAAGAGACTTTTTTTGTTTAGTTTCCTCTTGCAGGGGAGGAGGTGGCTGGGAGACGTTCACTTAGATATGATTTGATTCAGGTGGGACATTTTGCTAGTTAAGCCCTAGCTTTATTGCTGTTGAGTCAGGGGTGGAGTCTGGGAGAATAAAGCACTCAGTAAAACAGGACTGTTGTTGTTCAAACCCTTTTTTTTATCCAGGGAAATTTGACTAAACATGGACGCTTGTTTACAGCAATTCACATTACACAGCTGCCCACTGAAGACCTCCACAACAGGGGTGGGGGTAGGTGGGGTTAGGTGCCTTGCTTGAGGGCACTTGGCATGGTAGTTGTTGAGACTGCAGAGTAGTTCTCATTCACTTTTCCCTCCCTAGATTTCCCCAGGTGGGAAAAGGGGTTTGAAGTCACAAGCCTGCGTCTCTAACCTCTAGGCTACTGCAATTCCAAGCGGAGTTCATACAGAGCTGTGTGTACCTGCAGGCAGCTACAGCAGAGACAATAGAGAGTGGTTTTAGAAGCACATCCAGCCCTTACTGTAAAAGGGCCTCCGTGTACAGGAAATATATGTATTTAAAATACTAATAAACAAGTCTAGAATGCACAATAAGGTCCATCCTTTTCAATTGATGGTGCTAGGCCTGATGAAATTAGCATATTTAAATGTACAACTTAAGAAAAATTGTAATAAATCATTGTCTTCGTGTAAGTAATCAACTGGGGAAGTTTCATGGTGATAACTATAGAGCACCGAAATCTGACTATCGGTAGAGGGCGCAAATCCACGGGTTCATGTACTTTTTATTTGCATTGTAATCCCCATAGGGGGATTTTAGATTGCCTCAAGGACTGTGTTTGAAAAATAAACAAATCATCCAGGCCGTTTCACTCATATGGATATGAAGAATCAACTGACTAAGAGAAAACGCTATTGTTACTGCAACTGAATTAGTGACCTTTTCGCTAGAAACAGACTGTATCATAATGAGTGACTGACTGTCGCAAACGATACAGAGACACCTCCCTGACAATAACGCAAAGACAGCTTGTTTATTTTTGGACCACAATTCTTATTTGAAACGATTTTAAGATGACCCCATGTCATTCTCCAATGAGAAATTACTTCCGTGAACCAGACAGAACCAGGGGATGAGCGAGTGGCGTCAGGACTTCGGCGCTCTATTAATTACATTTTTACCTATTCACCAATCACGTACAGGCCTACTGTACAGGTGAAAATTACAAAATGAAATACATGAAAAAGATACTCCTGTGGAAGGGTTATCATATATAAATCTAATATAGGTATGGTTTTGCACACTCAATTCATAATTAACGTTCCAATTTTGGAGCTCTGGCTCATGGACTAAGAACTTAAAAGAACTGAACCGGTGGAAAGGGGGCCAGAAAGACTAAGAATTATCAGCATAATGCAATGCACTTTTGAACAACCTTTTTCTTGTATGTTATGAAGACCCTGTTGCTTTGAAATAGCACAATTTATTATACTTCATCCCTCTATGAGACTAGAGCAATGGCTTGATGGTGCACAGAAGCTTTCATTGTAATTACAAACCAAGTGTAAACTGTAAAGTGGGATTTTTGTATACAATAATTATTTTACAAAATAATGAAGGGTCCACTTTGGTGGTCTAATTTCCAAGCATACATAAAATAGTATGTGTGCATGTGTGTTATGTGTGAGTGCAGCCTGCGCGTGCTTGCAATGTGTAGTACACAAAACTGTCCCTCCTCTATCTAACCCTCAAGTCCGGGGGGCAAAAAGAGACTCATTACTTTTAGCGAATTGAGATGAAAAGAAAAGAAATAGCAGCATGCAAGGAAATAAGTGTAAACTTGATTAAACTTCATTAGAGTCAATGTCGGCTATTGGGAGAGAGGAGGTGGTGGGCCCCTTCCATAATGGTCACTCTCAGCAGAGGAGCGTTCACTGCTGCCACTATACAACCTCAAATCATCCCCCTCCTTCGAGTAGTAATGGCTGGCTAATGTATGCTTTGATGTCATGTGTGTAGCCTCTTAAATTCTGTGTGTGTGCGTGTGTGTGTGTGTGTGTGTGTGTGTGTGAGTGTGCGCGCGTGCATGTGAGGGGGGGGGGGGGGGGGTCGGTGTATGTGTTTATTCTGTTTATGGAGCCTAAATAATCCCTGCCTCTTTTTTTTCTCTCCCACCAACAGGCCTTTAACAACAATTAACAGGCGCGGACATGGAGTGCAGCAGACAGATGCATAATGAGCCAGATAAAATGATCCCACGGCGAATCAACATTCCGCGCCTGCCCGCCCACCCTGCCCTGCACTTGCTCGTCCACGTCCAGCAAGTCAGCCAGCCAGTTACAGCCAGGAGGAAATCTCAGTCAGAATGCAGTGCTGCTGAATCTCCACTCAATAGCATGGTCTGCCCTTTCAATCCACTTCATTCCAACTGGTGTACCTCTGGGGTGTGTATTGTTGGTGCTGAGTGGGACGTGTGGGGAGATGTAGATTGCCACATCTCTTTCACATGATCTTTTAATGTCTTGAGCAGGATCATGTATTTCTTAGTTACTTGGGAATAGACTCTTACTTCTAAATCACATCTGGCTAAGAAGTAAGATCGTCACAAAAGTACAAGCATGTTGTCCCTCATGGGTGCCGTTTTTCCTTTTTGTTGTCTTTAACGGTTTTACTGCTTGTGACGGAACACTCCGCCATAAGGGACTGTATTTACCTTCCGCTTTTGGCGGAATTCTCCGTCAGATTAGCTTTATTATTGAGATCAAACTGGATCGCTGATTTCAATTTTTTCATTATTATTTTGGCTTGGCCTTTCCTTCTTTAGCGATCCTAGACCAGGTTGCGCAACCACACTGCCGTCCGCAACCCATTATACAGGCTGACTAAAAAGCTAAAAATCTACGGAGCTCTCCGTGGTTTGGATAAAACGTGCAATGTCTTTGCTGATTATCCAGTGGTCTAGATGGAAATATTGGCGCTTTCTAGAGCAAGGATGGCTATAGTTTACCTCGCTAGCATTGATGCAATTTATTAGCATAAAAAGATGGACGCCCACAACATCCGTTCTGTCCTGTGTGTTCACCCTCTAAATCGCTCCCACAGCCCTCGGCAGTCTGAGGTTGGATTTGCGTCCAGTAGGTGGCAGAAGATTCACTGCCAAGGACGACTTTGACTAGTCAACTCGAAGTACTGGAAAAATAAGAACATACATTTCCCGTTTCCCTTTGCCGTTGGTCATTAGTTTTGCACCCAAAGCCCCTTGCAGCGTCTCATTACATTGACTTCTTAGAACATGACAATATGTAGATTTGAAGTTAGAAATGTCTTTGCTTGAGAGCCAATGGGCATTGGGCACAATTTAGAGTTTTGCATAAAGCTGCAGGCACATTTCAATTGAAGCAATCATTTCTACACCTCATTTTGTGTTGCCTAGAGCAAAACCACATCATTCAACTTCCATTCACTCGCATTCACTGACTTCAAATTTCGCACCACCTCAAACCCAACTCTAGAGGAAAGGTCATAGGGTCACCAAAATCAGTTGGGTTCATCCTCTGGGAAGCATGAAGGTTCACAGCAAACAACAAACGTCGCCATCCCTGCAGGAGTCCTGCTCCTCGTGGAGCTGAATATTACACATTAACTGCACGTAGACCTAACCCTACAAGAATGACAGGACAAACCATCATCATCCATCACCATTCTATCATCTCAGACATTTTTGACATCTGAAAAAAAATCTAAATGTGAATTTAAGCACATTTCTGCTGATTTTACTTCAGACATGCTAGTGTTAAGTGGAGCATCTATTTTGGTAACACAGCTAAAGAACTAACCCTGCTAACTGATTCATAGTTTCCACAACTTCCAAGTTCAAGGGCAAACTGAGTTGATAAGCCCTACTGCATCCACCAGTGTTTCAGAAGGAGCCACTGGGAGGGAGCTGGAAGCAACAAATAGAAGCTAGAAGAAACAGCACCAGTTTCACCTTCAGGTTCAACCTCTTGCTCTGCTGGGGGTTATAGAAGAGGTGGTAGTGGTAGTGGGTGGTGGGGTGGTTTGGGAGGGCAGATAACTTGCTCTGCACACCGCAGGGACTCACTCAGAGAGTTTATCCAGACATATTCATTCTTGGAAAACGGTCATTTGGGCCTGAACACGGTGTTTATAAGGGCTGTTATGCTGTTTCTTCTTTATAGAGGTTGGGATGGGGCATCTGTGCAGTCTCATGACAGTGTGTGTGTGTGTGTGTGTGTGTGTGTGTGTGTGTGTGTATGTGTGCACACACATATGAACTAGAAAGAGTGAGAGAGAGAAAGTGCTTGAGAGAGGTAAAGAGACAATGAAAATAAGGAGAGAGAGCTTCCTTCTAGGCCTGCCCCTAGCTGGTTTTAAAGCCCGGTTAAGAGGCCATTTATTGGGCCCCAAAAATCCTCAGCCTCCAGGAGGTAATTAGCCATTAGCGGATCATTGCTAACGCTTATCGAGCGCAACCTTCACAAGTGCAATCATCTTAATACGGTCAGTGGAATGGCAAATGGCAACTGACTGACGCTCTTTCAGAGTTTTCTCCGATGAGGCTGGGCTGCAGGGTTTGTTGTTGCAATAACACTGCCCCCCTCCGTTACTGCTTAATTGTAGGCTATCGACAGTCATTTACATAGCTGGGTTATTTGAGTTAAGGCTGCTTGATAAAGCCGCCCGTGCCTATTTGCATAGTGCGTGAGGCTAACTCTATCCATCCTGCCCACACTACTGTGACATCACTGAGGATGGAGGGGAAAGGAGAGATGGATAGTGTGCTTCTGCTTGGTTTATCACACTGAGCCGCTTAATGGTCGCAAGGGCTGAGGCCAAAGGGCCAGATCAAAGAGATGGTGTGTGTGTGTGTGTGTGTGCGTGCGTGCCCTGGGAGA
>NC_137864.1:27914300-28009300 GCF_963924005.1 Protomyctophum bolini
TGGTGTATTGAGGTTGGTACCATAGGAGAGATGAACATGGTGTATTGAGGTTGGTACCATAGGAGAGATGAACATGGTGTATTGAGGTTGGTACCATAGGACAGATGAACATGGTGTATTGAGGTTGGTACCATAGAACAGATGAACATGGTGTATTGAGGTTGGTACCATAGGAGAGATGAACATGGTGTATTGAGGTTGGTACCATAGGAGAGATGAACATGGTGTATTGAGGTTGGTACCATAGGACAGATGAACATGGTGTATTGAGGTTGGTACCATAGGAGAGATGAACATGGTGTATTGAGGTTGGTACCATAGGACAGATGAACATGGTGCATTGAGGTTGGTACCATAGAACAGATGAACATGGTGTATTGAGGTTGGTACCATAGGACAGATGAACATGGTGTATTGAGGTTGGTACCATAGGAGAGATGAACATGGTGTATTGAGGTTGGTACCATGGGACAGATGAACATGGTGTATTGAGGTTGGTACCATAGGACAGATGAACATGGTGCATTGAGGTTGGTACCATAGAACAGATGAACATGGTGTATTGAGGTTGGTACCATAGGAGAGATGAACATGGTGTATTGAGGTTGGTACCATGGGACAGATGAACATGGTGTATTGAGGTTGGTACCATAGGACAGATGAACATGGTGCATTGAGGTTGGTACCATAGAACAGATGAACATAATGTATTGAGGTTGGTACCATAGGACAGATGAACATGGTGTATTGAGGTTGGTACCATAGGAGAGATGAACATGGTGTATTGAGGTTGGTACCATGGGACAGATGAACATGGTGTATTGAGGTTGGTACCATAGGACAGATGAACATGGTGCATTGAGGTTGGTACCATAGAACAGATGAACATGGTGTATTGAGGTTGGTACCATGGGACAGATGAACATGGTGTATTGAGGTTGGTACCATAGGAGAGATGAACATGGTGTATTGAGGTTGGTACCATGGGACAGATGAACATGGTGTATTGAGGTTGGTACCATAGGACAGATGAACATGGTGCATTGAGGTTGGTACCATAGAACAGATGAACATGGTGCATTGAGGTTGGTACCATAGAACAGATGAACATGGTGTATTGAGGTTGGTACCATAGAACAGATGAACATGGTGTATTGAGGTTGGTACCATAGGACAGGTGAACATGGTGTATTGAGGTTGGTACCATAGGAGAGTTGAACATGGTGTATTGAGGTTGGTACCATGGGACAGATGAACATGGTGTATTGAGGTTGGTACCATAGGACAGGTGAACATGGTGCATTGAGGTTGGTACCATAGAACAGATGAACATGGTGCATTGAGGTTGGTACCATAGAACAGATGAACATGGTGTATTGAGGTTGGTACCATAGAACAGATGAACATGGTGTATTGAGGTTGGTACCATAGAACAGATGAACATGGTGCATTGAGGTTGGTACCATAGAACAGATGAACATGGTGTATTGAGGTTGGTACCATAGAACAGATGAACATGGTGTATTGAGGTTGGTACCATAGAACAGATGAACATGGTGTATTGAGGTTGGTACCATAGAACAGATGAACATGGTGCATTGAGGTTGGTACCATAGAACAGATGAACATGGTGCATTGAGGTTGGTACCATAGAACAGATGAACATGGTGCATTGAGGTTGCTACCATGGGACAGATGAACATGGTGCATTGAGGTTGGTACCATGGGACAGATGAACATGGTGTATTGAGGTTGGTACCATAGAACAGATGAACATGGTGCATTGAGGTTGGTACCATAGAACAGATGAACATGGTGTATTGAGGTTGGTACCATGGGACAGATGAACGGCAAACGTTGATCAAAATGACAATTATTTTACATTAACCCTAATTGTGTAGAGCGTAAATTAAGTAGCCTAAATTAATGCAGATATGCAATCATTTAACTCTTGAGAGCGTAAAATGAAACGGTCCATTTTGTTACCAACTCTCCATCATTTATCTGTGGACCATGGAACCCCCTCAAGGACCACTGGTGGCCCCCGGACTACTGGTTGAAAACCACTGCACTAGAAGACAAGGACGGTCAGCCCTGTGGACCCCTACCAACACACGCATGCACGTCGTAATGCATACATGCACGCACACAGACAGAAAAGCATTGCTTTAATAAAATAGTCACTCTAATGCTTTGGCAGTTTTAAACATGCCCCCCCCAACCCCCAGACAGAGAGAGAGAGAGAGAGAGAGAGAAACACACACACACACACACACACACACACACACACACACACACACACCCTCTACGGTATTCTAGTTTCCATTATTAAGCAGGGGGAAATGGAGAGAACTTTTGCGCGCAGCTGAGGCTAATTGCTCTGATTCGGGGGAATCTGTTTATGGCCGCAACTTTGATCAGCGCACAGATGCTTTAATAACCTTTAATTTTATTTACTCACTCCCCATCATCCCCAGTCTGATTAAAAAAACCATGCCATCTTCTAATATAAATAAGAAGTTGGTATTTTCCCCCGAATCTCTCCCTTCGCAGTGTTCTGTACTGTATTGGGGCAGAACTGGGACATAATGGTGAGTGACAGGTAGGGGTTCGGTTGGGACTGGAGGCCTGCATGCTCGCATCTTTGCATACCAATTTGCTGAGGGCGGGCACTGTGGTTGCTGGCCAGTGATTGGCCGGCTGCTCCATCCCAGGCAGCGTGCTTAACGCCACAACATGGTAAGAAATTGTAGGCTATCAAAACAGTGGCTAATGCTAATAATGCTAATCACTTATGTGTGCCATGATGAGCAAGGTGGTTTATTCAAATGTTGTCCTCTCACAACAATTCAATGCCAGGAATGATAATTTTGAGTGACTGAGCTGCTACCAGCAATCAATGAAAAGGGCAAGTTTGCCTATTCACTTCCTGTGTATAACCTGTATGGATATTTGGATGCATTTCCTGTGATGCAGCACACCATGTTTCTCCCCATATGATAAATATGCTGCTATGCAGTTAAAGTTTGACATCAGCCATCTCTCGTGAAAGTGAGATCATCAACAATAAGGTTAGTAGGGAGCACAGCCTAGGCTGTTCCCTGAAATTTAATTTGCTTTCATTACGAAAAATGAAATGATATTTTCAGTTTCACCAGGTGCAACACTCCTCTGATAACCTGTGAACAATGGTGAAATGAATATATATAAACTTCTAGAGGGTGCCCGGAAGTGCTAACTCGCCTGAACGTGCCTGAATCAATTAATGAATGAGCGCTCCGTGTTAAACCCCAGCTGCTCGCTCTTGTATTTTGGCCGCCTGCAGTTCCAGCTTTGGCCACTCTAGGGGCCTGTGTGGACTCCACACTCATCCACTTCTTTCACTCATCCTCGTCGTCTGTCTTTTTGTACCCACTGTCTCAGACACTTGCTGCTGAGTTGAGCTGAGCGAAGTCGAGCCTAGAGTGGAGAATAAGCAAGTGTGCTCTACTACTATCGTCTTTTCTCCTCTCCTCCTCTCTTCACTCGCTCCCACTTTCACACGGGCTCACATTGCACTGCTGTTTTCTTTAATTAACCCAGAGAGAAAACAGCTGACGGGGTCAACACTTCTGCTCCCGAGAGAGGGACGCAGAAAGTAGGAAAAAAGATGGGAGGGAGAGAAAGAGTAAGAGAGCAGTTCATGTTAATGACACTTTGCAGGCTCTGTTGCCCTTTCTGCGTGATCCCCCACACCCCCTCCCAGTGTGTAAGCGGGGATCAGAACAGGAAACAGTTCTCTTTCTCCCTCTCTCCTCCACAAGCCTTCTCAGACACCTTACACAACCCCCTCAGGACCTGACACGTTCAGTCTCCTGCTCTCACATCCTAATGAACACTCGGGGAATGGAGAAAGTCACAGCAAAATAACACACACACAGTCACACGCGCACACACACACACACACACACACACACACACACACACACACACACACACACACACACACACACACACACACACACACACACACACACACACACACACACACACACACACACACACACACACACACACACACACACACACACACACACACACACACACACACACACACACACACAGTAGAGGTCACACACAGTAGAAGTCTTCACAGGTCCCCGAAACCCACACACTGAGACTCTATCCTAGACCTGAGCGGATCCAGGTACGGAATTTTGACTTGTCTCACGTGTGGCTGTCAAATCCATTATAATTGCAACCGGTCTCTGGTAAGTAAATCTGAATTGATTTAATCGACACACCATGAAGCCTTGAATTCATGGGGATTTTTTGATTGTTGTCACATTCCTAAGCCAATAATTTGATGACCCGCAGAGTCGGTAGGAAACTCAAAGAGTCTCCGAGGAGTCCTGGTCATCAAATAGTCCGTGTCAATGATCGACCGGAGGTGCGATAAAATAAATAAATAAATGAAACGCAATATGTCTTGATATAACAAAAAAGGCACACACACACACGTAAGCCCCCCACCCAAACTGACTGGGCTTTAAACCCTGGGACTGTTTTCAAAAGGAAAAACAGAGAAGAGAGAATATATTTTCTCTCTCTCTGATGCAACAGCAAAGAGAGAAAGGAACAGTGGGTTTTCAGAGGGGTTGTAAGCATTTCAGTAGGGCTTTAAACATAAGGACAGGAGAGTTATGTGTTTTTAACCATCCCCTGACTCACCGCCTGCAACAGGCTAGCACAGCTTTCCTGTGTGTGTGTGTGTGTGTGTGTGTGCGTGTGTGTGTGTGTGTGTGTGTGTGTGTGTGTGTGTGTGTGTGTGTGTGTGTGTGTGTGTGTGTTTACAGGTCCACTGTGTGCCTTGCGAGCGTGTTCCTGTCTGAACTCCGAGGACCTCCTGTGTTCTCTGTCTGTAAGCACACAGTGGTTTAAGAACTCTCCCATAAGTCTGGTGAACTCATAAGTCCTGTCTGTTGGGTGACTGCATTGCACATGCACTCGCAGTATATATCTGTATTGTATATATCGCATTCATGTTATTTTGCAACCCAAAGACCCTGTGTGTGTGTGCGTGCGTGCGTGCACGCGTGTGTAGCATGTAATGTGTTTTATACACCAGCTGGCAGGTTACTGTGTGGTGTGTTACTATCTGTCTGTCCTCATAGGCCTCATGTACTGTTCTGGTTGTCCGTGTACCCACAGTGTGAGTCACTGCTGTCAGTGTACTTACAGTCCATGTGCCTCCTCGGCCTCTCTCAGCTGGTCCCTGACGGCCCGGTAGTTGGTCTGAATCAGACGCAAGCGCTCGTGACGTTTCTCGTGTGCGCTCCTCAGAGCCTCGTTCTCCTCGGTCTGGGAGGCACAGAAACACAGATACAGGATGCCTTTTATGTTTCAGAACAACAGGGTGATATGGAAGTTAATTTAAGGCTGCAGCATTATACTTGTTCCTGGCTGGGGAGGTAATGAGAACAAGTGACGTCACTGCAGAGACAACGAACAGACACATTGCCTCGGCGAAATTCATTTAGGCATTTCTCGCAGTTAACAAAGGGATTGGGAACAAAGTAACAAAACCCAAAGGAGATTTACAATTAGGGACTTTCTTGGCCCTCTGCAGTTGGAACACCTGGGATTTGCATGTTGAGCTATTTACTATTGAGCTATTCTCAATATAGATGTAATTAAAGTGTACATAAACAATCTATCCCTATTAGTAGAGTTTTTATAATTTTTCACTCTATATATTATTCTATCAGTGGATGCTTTTTTATTCTTCAATCACCTGTGCCGACGACAGATAGACTGTATGGATTAACAATAACACCATATAGCTTATTTGATCTCATCTGCCCTTTTCTCACCCCAGAGTGCATCACCTAATCTTATCTTCTCTTCTTTTGTTCTCTTGTCCAGCCTGTGGAGTCCAGAGCCATAATGTGGCATGGTGTAACATGGTTCTCTATTACTGGAGATCTAACACCTTTGGTCTGACAGAATACCAGCGGGTTCATGTCGCTCTCTTGCTCTCTCGTTTCCTCTCCTCTTTATGACAAGAGCTTCTCCTCTGACCGAGGGCAACTGAGACATCATTACAGAGTGACATTTACATGACCGGGCCATAGGGGCCAGTGAGGGGGTGGGCAGTGCATGTTCACATGCACTCACACACAGAGGAAGGCACGTCAACCAACAAAGCATGCGTGTACACGCACGTGCACACACCTCACTTTAACTCTTTTTCAACAGCCAGCGGAAAACCTCCGTCATAATGTTACCACCCTCCGCGCAAACACACGCACATGCACGCACGCACACACACACACACACACACACACACAGAAGCCAGAGAGCCTGCCAGACACATGTAGTGCTGGTGGTAATGGGAGGTTGTGTTGACACTGTTGTTGTTGTTGACAGCTATTAAAACACAGCTAGACTGGACTCTTACTTTAGAACATATACAATGTCCTGACAGGAGTGTGCACGCGCGCGCAGTCAGTCAGTCAGTCACGCACACACACACACACCAATCTGCTCCTCTACATTATTTTGACCTTAAGAAGAGACTTTCAGCGGGCGTGACAAGGAAAGACAGAAAGACAAGGAAGTAAGAAGAAGAAAGCTATAGAAATAAAAAGACAACAAGAGAGGAGGAAAAGGACAAGAGGACAAACAAAAAAGAGGAAACGAGCAAAAACAAAAATTATAGAAGAAAAGGAGAGAGAGTTAGTGAGTGAGAAAGAGCAGAGTGAAAGGATGGAAGGGGGGTGGGGGGGCTGTTGCAGTGCAGGGCAGGTTTCTGCTTGAGTGGCCAGGGCTGGAAGATGCTTGTTTACTGCTGCTATGACACGGCTGCCCTGCAGAGAGGGAAATGCGAGCCCTCAGCCCCGTTATTATTAACAAGGACAAAGAGAACAGAGGAGCGAGAGCACACAGTACACACGTCAGCCAGCTACACACACACACACATACACACACACCGAAGACACAGGCACTCACGTACACAATCTGCCAATGTGACAAGTATGGATTTTTGGCCGTGCTGCTAGTGGTGGTATATTCACAAAGGACATCTGCAACACATCCTTAGCGCCCGTCAACAGCCCCTCTCCTCACCTTCACCCCACAAACAGGGTCCTCTAATGAAAGAAGTGTGGGTTGGGGGGGGGGGGGAGGGGGGGACCTGTGAAACCAGGGGCCGATGGGATGAGGATGAGGGTAGGGAACATGAAGAGGGGCTGACTTGATTGATTGCAGAGGGGGTGGGGGGCTGGTGCGAGTGGCAGGGCATTAGACACATCATGGCTTTGCCGGTCTGCTTATGGAAGCAGCTCTACTCTCCCCATCCCTCCAACTCCCCGCCAACTCCCTGGGTAGGCTTGGCTGCGGCCATCAGGCCACAGGCCCTTGCCCACGGCCGATCAATACACACCCTTACCCTGGCTGCCATACACATGCACGTCTGCGCACGCACGCACACGCACATCTGTGAAGGTTTTCAAGCTGAAAAATAATTACGCTACTGCAGCAGCCACTACCAGTGCTGTTTACTTGGAAATCTCTAGGAGAGAAGGTGGGGGACAAACACACACAGACATACACATGCACACAAACACACACACCCACAGACAGACAGACAGACAGACAGGGCCATTATGGCGAGAAGTGTTTATTTGTCTACCACTGCTGTTAGCTGGAGAGGTCAGCGTGTCAACAGAATGAAGGGCTGGCGTTGGCCAATTTCCAAGTCATTCTGTTGGGAAGAGTTGGACAGGATCAAGTGGACAACAACCGTCCAGAAGGATGGAGTGGAGGGGAGAGCAGAGAGAACAGAGGAGTGATGGAGGTTCTTTACCGGTGTCTGACAGGGGGGGGGGGGGGGGGGCAGCACACTGGAACCATTAAGTTCAACATGAATACCCCAACCATTATGATAGATGTGTGCACGATTCATAATCTGTTATTCTGTTCATCTTGAATACTGTTTATTGGTGGTAACACACTAAAAATTCCTGAGGAGCACCTGCCGGGAGGACGTATAGAGCCTTGGTCCTATACTCCTTCCGCCCAACACTGCCCCGGACAGGTGCCGTGTTCAGATCTTACGGTCTAGTATTATATAATATAAAATGGCTGATGTGGAATGCTGTAAGCTCTGTTGTTTGCATGTTGTGAGTATTTTATTTGTATAAAGTACTGTATACAGTAGTATTGTTTGTTATGTTTGGTGATGCCTGTTTATATATCTGTATGTTCTTATACCCTGGAAAAAAAGTATTAAATGATTTTAAAAGTTTTTTTGGTTTTTCCATTTATTTTTTACTTTGAAGGGCCCTCCAATTTTTTAGGGGCACTAGCCCCATCCTATACACAGGTTTAATGTTTGTATTTAGTTCAATGTTTGTTTTGTAAACGCCATTGACAATGAAGGGAAAATGTACGTGAGTTAGACTTTAATATATAGTTAGCGCCCCTCACACATGTACACGCTTTACATTAGATAGAATAAAGAACACAGCTTTTTTTTCACTTTCCTACACAATTCTTATCTTGCGCTTTTATCTCAGATTGTGATTGGCTTTGCATTTACAAATGTGTGTGTGTTTGTGGGCCTTGTATGTGTGCATGTGCAACTACATTGTGTGTGCTTGTCTAACAGTTGTTGTACTGGAAGGTCACAAAGGAGGCAGTGGCAATGGTTGCGCAAATGAGACTCTCTTTTTTGTCGGAGACGCCAACAAGCGCCACAGTAGAATACCCCCCACACCCACCCACTTACCCTCCATTTTCTAACAGTTCTCTCAGCAATCATAGAGAGAGGTAGTGGCTGTGTCCAATTGTCCATTAGGCCTGGGAGTGGTTGACCACTCCATTAGGTGGACACTACTGTATCATTGGATGTTCTGCTCACACACTGACACACAGTTTTAAAAAACAACTACAAATACTTGGAGTTGGAGGGAGTGGAAACAAGAAGTATAGGTGTGAGTGAGAGAGATTTTATCAAGATATAGCCCGCACAACTCCAAACAGTCTCAAACTTCTTGAGCATTCTTACCGGGTGCGCGGTCGAGTAAATAACTTAAACAGAAATGTCTCTAAAAGAGAAAACCAGCACTCAAGGAACTCATGTTTTAAGGCACTCTTCGTTTATTTAATTGTTGACATGGTGTGCTGCAGAGCAGCAGCAACGGACGCGTTTCAGCTGGAGACACGGGAAGTGTCACATTATATAGTCTCCCTAGGTGAGACACCATCCTCTGTCCCGTGCAGACACAAGAACACACAGCCAACTTGTACCAAAAGTGCAAATATTCAGCAGTTCAGACAGCCATCATAGACATCAAAGTCCTTAAATACATACAGTATATAGGAATTATGGCAAAATATGAGTTTTTTTCTTGTCACATATAAAAGACCCAGAAGTTAGGTATACTCTACATATTGAAACACAGTATTTACAAAATACAATAAGGTACATCTGACTGAGTCCTTGAGGAGGGAGGGGGGGGGGGAGGTTAAAGGGGTTTAGGGGACTTGGTTAGATCAAGCAATAAATATATAAACATTGAGGAAAATGTAGGAAAACATTTGGGTTGACTCAGAGCCGCGGATTTATTTATTTCCCAAATGGTCTAATGGTCTGTAATGTTAATATAAAATGTCCACGAAAATCTTCATGGGGGCTAAAAGGGGCTATTTAATTCTTCATGGGGGCTGTAGCCCCATAGCCCCCACAGAGTCGACGTCGTTGGGTTGACTGATAAAGTTCATCATAGGTTCTGTTTAGTGCTGTTTTATAAGAGTTGGACATCATGAAGCGCTCTTGGTTCGGCCTGGTGATGAAACTACATCATGAATACATGAACTGAACCAGGCATTTCGCCTAATTATAAAATGAACAAAATAATTGTGAAGCTCCTAGGACTGTACATTAGTAGCCTATTATGAGAGACGTTTGAGTTTTGAATCATATAATTTGTGGAGCATTTTGAGTGTTGACAAATGTGTCTTTCAAAATGGTTGCACATTGCATTTATAATATTTAGTTGCTCGTTCCACATAGTCGTAAGAGACCTCGCATTAACAACAAGAGGGTAGGCCACTCGTGTCCCTTTGTCTTAATGCAGATTTAATAACAACCTTTAAAGAGAGGAGTGGACTTATAAAACAGCACTCTATTAAGAGAGAACCTATGATGAACTTTATCAGTCAACCCAAATGTTTTCCTACATTTTCCTCAATGTTTATATATTTATTGCTTGATCTAACAGAGTCCCCTAAACCCCTTTAACCCCCCCCCCCCCCCCCCTCCCTCCTCAAGGACTCAGTCAGATGTACCTTATTGTATTTTGTAAATACTGTTTCAATATGTACAGTATACCTAACTTCTGGGACTTTTATATGTGACAAGAAAAAAAACTCATATTTTGCCATAATTCCTATATACAGTATATGTATTTAAGGACTTTGATGTCTATGATTTAATGTCTGGACTGCTGAATATTTGCACTTTTAGTACAAGTTGGCTGTGTGTTCTTGTGTCTGCACGGGACAGAGGAAGGTGTCTCACCTAGGGAGACTATATAATGTGACACTTCCCGTGTCTCCAGCAGACAACGATGATGAAGGCTTGAACGCCGAAACGCGTCCGTTGCTGCTGCTCTGCAGCACACCATGTCAACAATTAAATAAATGAAGAGTGCCTTAAGTGCTGGTTTTCTCTTTTAGAGAAATTTCTGTTTAAGTGAGTGAGAGAAACACACACACACACACACACACACACACACACACACAGACAGTGAGATAGTTAGAGACAGATGGAAAGAAAGAGTAGGGTGTGTCTGTATGTATATTGTAGATTCAGGCCTGTCAGATTGGTTACCTTCAACTGAAGCAAGTCCTCCAGGTCCTGGATCCTTTCTTGGCCAACTCTTCCTCCTCTCCTTCCTAGGCCTGTCACTGCGCTGCCGGCTGGGGACAGAGACCTGGACCGCTGCACAGGTGCACCCTGGGAGTTGCAGGCAGAGAAAAATGGCAGAACGGGGAGTTTAGCTCTGGAACACACTTCGACCACATGAACAGACGGGGAAATGTGGTGCAACAATTAGCATGTGCGGGAACGCTCACTGAATGCCAACACCACAATTATACATGTTCATATCACTCCCCTCTCACCTTGAGTCACACACACACACACACACACACACACACACACACACACACACTATGTGTTTTGTGTGATGAAGTTGCAAGGAGAGCCAGAACAGCAGTGCAGAGTTACACACGTGCTTCTTCTCTTTAAGTTTTGTCTGTGCATATGTGCGTGTGCGTGTGTGTGTGTGTGTGTGTGGGGGCGATAGTGAGCAGAGAAAGCAAGAGAGAGAGAGACCACAGAGAGAGTGGCGGAGAGAAGAGAGAGAGCGCCAAAGGTTTCTCCCTGCGACTGGCTAATGAGTGTGTTCATTTCCATTTACATTGTTTCTTTGACAATAATGATGTCCCATTAGGGGAGACTAAAGGGGCTATAGATTGTGGAATGTGCCGGGCTTCATTACAAGAGGTGGGCAGGGAGGCTCCTCTAATTGCTCTACCAGGGGCCCCCAGGTTACACTTGATAGGACAACTGGAAGAACCGCCGACCGTGGGGGGTGAGGAGGTGGAGGGAGAGAGAGGAGACATGCGCTATCGCCAACCCTCCTCTGTTTAAATAAATAAAAAATGAACGTCTGAGCATGGTGCACTGGGGCCCCGCGCCATGGAGGAAGCAGTGGGAACAATATGCTAGCGGAATATGAATATGAGAGGATGGGAGGCCTCCCGTGGAGCCAGGCAGGCCTGACCAGATGGCAGGCTAGAATCTGCCATGCGACTAAACGCACAACGCTGGTGCTCAGGCTCAGTGCATGGGGGAAGAGGAGGAGGAGTGTGGGAGTTTATGAGAGAGGATGGTGCGTCATCCAGTTTGACGAAACATCAGCCAAAGTGACTTTGAAGTGCCGTCCA
The DNA here is from genome assembly GCF_963924005.1 of Protomyctophum bolini. Classification (NCBI taxonomy): domain Eukaryota; kingdom Metazoa; phylum Chordata; class Actinopteri; order Myctophiformes; family Myctophidae; genus Protomyctophum; species Protomyctophum bolini. The sequence continues at coordinate 27,926,298 of NC_137864.1, forward strand.
GGACTTAAGGTTGTGCCCTCGATAACGCATACAGGCCCATTATTATTTATAACGATTTCTCACACTTCTCATAACCAGATGCCTATGATAAACGTTTCTACTGTATGTTAGCTGCACTAGACTAATTTAAACTGGAATGTGGACTATCATTGAAACAAGCACTAGCATTTTGACCTGTCAGTGTGCCATGCATCCTCATGTGTATAATGTGAGAGTGTGCAAGCAATAGTACATCTGATAATGTGTGTGTGCATGCATAAACGTGACGTGTGCACGAGTCTTGCAATGTGTGCGTACACGTGCATTTGTGTGGGTGCACTTATAAGAGAGGGAGTGTGTGTGTGTGTGTGTGTGTGTGTGTGTGTGTGTGTGTGTGTGTGTGTGTTCATGTGCGCATGCGTGCGTGCGTGCGTGAGCATGCTCTGCCCACAGGCTACGGTTGACTCCAGTGACCCGGTGCCCTGCTCTGCCGCCGTGCCCACGCGGGTGCCAACCGTCTGCTACAGCTCAGCCTTAACCACTCTGTGCCACTAATTAGCAGATTGATCTGCATATTTCTGATGGCCGGGCTGGCTAAGCAGCTCACACACTCAGCCCACTGTGTGCATGTGGGGAGGAGAAGGAAACATCTTGTTTGTAGTCCACTGAGCTCAGACCAGTGGCTCAGATACAGTCTCTCCAGTAGAATTGCTTTTTATTATATCATTGTTTTAATTGCCATGATGTTGGCACTTCAGTCAGACATGGAAGGCCAGGGGTTGAAATTAACCTGAAAAAGTCCTCTTGCTTTTGGGTTAGCCCTTAGCACCCTACGCTAGATAGGCAAAGCAACATACCGGTAGCTTAGTTTAAAGGAAATCCAAATGAACTAAAACCACCAACTAACAAGATTGATAGATTCTCAATCTCAATGTTTTGTTTGGGTTTTTTTGCCAACTTTTTGAAACTTGACGTTATGTTACCTTTCTGTTTATATTATCGTATTTTATTAATATCTATTTTCTTTCCACAGGCTGAGAGGCAAGTACTTCGTTCCTCGCTGCAGTCGGGTAATTATAGCAGTAGCATGCATTTTCCGTCTCAGATAGGTTCGGGTATAGGTTGCCTATAAAAGGAAACACAGACACGTCATTTTATCTTCTACTATATGATGAGGTGAGAGAAATATGTTTAGTGTTGTCTTACCGCGAGAGCCAACCTGAACGTCACCTCAGAGAAGTCAGTGAAGAATGACACAGAGGCAGCCTAACAAACATTTTATACCTCTCTTCCCTAGCGCAGGTACGTGTAGAAATCAGTTTGATCCAGGAGGTAAACTGATAGGGGTAACGTGGCCGAGTTGTGTGTGTCGTCTACTTGGCTGCGCACTGTCTCTGTCCCACAACACATATATACTGTATGTATATATATTTGCTTTTATTGTTTTTATGTTCTTAGCCATGTTTATTGCTATTTGTATGCTCTGCCCTGTAAAGCACTTTGATCTGCATTTAGGTATGAAAGTTGCTATATAAATAAAGTGTATTATTATTATTACAGTATATATTAGTGTGGTTCTCACCTGGCGGGTTGCCTAGCGACACTCCATGAATTATTTTACGAACAGAATTCATCCATGCCTTATTTACAGTGAAATATATATCATTCTGGAGAAGCAGATCATATTAAGGTGGGATTATTACAGGAAAGTTAAAATATATATGATAAAATAAATTGTAAAAGTATTCTAAAATAACATTATTGTATGTTTTACAACTTAAGTGTGAAACATACACTACATACAGGGAACAAGATTAACACCCCCGACCGCCAATGGTGTGTATTTTTCCTCTTTGTCCATTATTAAAATCGGAGCCAAATTCCTGCATATCTTTTTATTTTAATAAAATAAATAATAGCTTCAGTAGTCAGTTTGTGTTTCTGCCCAATAGCACTACTTTTGTAATGTAGTGCAACAGTTAATAGACGTGATGTGTGTGTACGTGCACAAGTGTGTGTGCGTGTGTACAGTATGTGTGTGCGTTTGTGGCATGTGATGCACGTTCCACTCACAACAAATCAATATTCGAGTGATCTCACCGGAAGAGTGTCGTTACATGAGTGCACCCATACTAAATTAGTTTTCAGATAATCTTAACACAGTTAAGTGTATCTGAAAACAGTCAGGGAGGCGAGGAGCAGAAGAGATGCTATTGTACGCTCGCGCGTGTGTGCGTGCGTGCGTGTGTTATGCTGTGCCGTGCTGTGCTGAAGGAGCAGAGATGACCCAGGGACAGTGATAGATGACTGGGTTCTGGTGCAGATGCTCTCCATGGTCTAGTTGGACGTCTGTCTGCCGTCTGCTTCCCTGCCACAGGTCCAGAGGACGCACCAATGTGCCTCTGACTGTGTGTGTGTGTGTGTGTGTGTGTGTGTGTTTGTGTGTGTGCGCGAGCATGCGTGCGTGCAATCCCATGCATATGTACGAATGTGCGACAACAAATGTGTGTGCATGTGTGTGAGTGAGTAGTACTGTGTGTCTGGGTGTGCGAACGGAAAGCATATGTGCATGTGTACTGTACAGTAGGTCTACATTCAGAATATGAGTGTGTACGCGCTTGTGCGCGCGCGCGTGCATGTTCAAAGGGATGTCCCGATACACTTTTTTCGTTTACAATCCGATCTCGATACCACCATTTTTGGTGATACTTTTCCGATACCGATACAGTATCGGGACATCTCTAGTTCAAAGTGTGCCTGCATGCAATGTTTTGTATCAGTACGTTGTTGCTAATGGTCTGGCAGACAGAACGCCATGTGCAATGACAAGCTGAGACTGGGTAGGCGTAGGACGCAAAAACATATACAACAAGAAAATAAATGAAAAGATGGTTCGCACCTGCCTCACAACACACACAGCGAAGGAGCAGGTGGGTTAGAGAAGGACAAAGTGTGTGAGAGAGAGAGAGAGAGAGAGAGAGAGAGAGAGAGAGAGAGAGAGAGAGAGAGAAAGAATACAGTATTTAGATTTAAATGTTTTTAAAGATCTAAAAAAGAGTAAGAAAAGGAGAGTAGACATGAGGAAGAGGATGTGAGAGGCTTGAAAGGCAAGAGAGAGACAGTTATACAGTATATGTGGTCTGAGTGTGTTTATGAGGAAAACTAATGAACTCAAGGGTCACTGTCACCGTCCCCCCCCCCCCCCCCTCTCTCTCGCTCTCTCCATGTTCCAAGTGAAAGGGGTCTCAGCTGTCATCAATGGGTCTCTTTATGACTGTGTCATGTGTTGCATCTGGAGCTCTCAAAGCACGACTTGTTCAGGTTTCTGACTGAATGGGGAATATTGTGCACACACACACACACACACACACACACACACACACACACAGCTCTGGGGCCCACGACACACAACCACACTGGCACAGATACAGAAAGGCAAACAGACAACATAAACATTCGATTCAAAAGCGGGTCTTTTTTTCCTAAGATGCACAAACCCAGGGGACAGTTCCAAATAAAAGACTAATGTAAGCGGCATTGTGTCCGCGAGGTGAGAGGCCAACACTTCCGTTAAACAGAGCTCAGCTGTGGTGCGTTGCAGAGCATAATGGAGCTACCACTTACTGACATCAAGGTGACTAAAACACTGATGGTGGCCTTGAGAGGATGCTGGATGAATACTGGCCAGCAGCACAACATGCGTGCACCTTAACTCTTAACATGAATGCAATGTGTGTATGTGTGTGTGTGTGTGTGTGTGTGTGTGTGTTGAGATGACATGATGAGATGATAAGAGTAGATGTGAATAAAATCAACCTGTAATGGGGTGAATTAGGTTTCATCAGCCAGAATGCAGATCTGCCAGCAATACAACAGTGAGTATACAGGTACAATTAATAGAAGTATCAAAGCCAGTATCACTACGGACAAACTTAATTCATAGGGGTACGGCAGCCGTGTGTGTGTGTGTGTGTGTGTGTGTGTGACCTGCAGCAAAGACAAGCACTCCTCCATCAATCCTTGTCAAATCTCTTGCAGAAAAATATGTCATTCTATCTAAATGTATGTCTAAGGTCTAAAGTGCCGAAAGAGAAGCACCATTTTCTGAGGGCTGTAATGCAGGGCTACAGCCCTATGAGGGCTGTAATGCAGGGCTACAGCCCTAAGAGGGATATGAGGGCTGTAATGCAGGGCTACAGGCCTATGAGGGCTGTAATGCAGGGCTACAGGCCTATGAGGGCTGTAATGCAGGGCTACAGCCCTATGAGGGCTGTAATGCAGGGCTACAGCCCTAAGAGGGATATGAGGGCTGTAATGCAGGGCTACAGCCCTATGAGGGCTGTAATGCAGGGCTACAGCCCTAAGAGGGATATGAGGGCTGTAATGCAGGGCTACAGGCCTATGAGGGCTGTAATGCAGGGCTACAGCCCTATGAAGGCTGTAATGCAGGGCTACAGGCCTATGAGGGCTGTAATGCAGGGCTACAGCCTTAAGAGGGATATGAGGGCTGTAATGCAGGGCTACAGCCCTATGAGGGATATGAGGGCTGTAATGCAGGGCTACAGCCCTATGAAGGCTGTAATGCAGGGCTACAGCCCTATGAGGGATATGAGGGCTGTAATGCAGGGCTACAGCCCCAATAAAATGATGTGTATGTTTTGTACGACTTAGACGGAGAGCGAGCGAGCGGCCATTTATAAACATGTCCTGCCAAAGTTATGAGAGGAGCATTGAGAAGATCAAAAGAGTTCTTGTCCTTTTGTGTGTGATTTTTGCTCCTAATGTATTGCTGAAGCGGTAAATTAGCCAGTGCCTGAGCCCCAGGCATGCGTGAAACCCACAGCACACGCCAGCCCTGCTCACAGCAGGGAGGGGTCATCTGTATGCGTGTATGTGACTGTGTACCTGTGATCGTGAGTGTGTGTGTGTAGTCTATGTGTGTGTGTGTGTGTGTGTGTGTGCAATGGCTGGCAGAAGCTAGGTCAGAAAAATCACATGAGTCTCAGCAGCCCACTGCCCCCTGTAGCCCTGTCTCTTCAGCTCTGATGAGCTAACATAAACAGCCAACATATCTGAGATCTGCACTCGCGCCTCATGACCAGACCGCTAACAGTTACAAAGTAACTCAAGTCAACTGACCGAAAAAAAACAAAACAACACCTCAGAATATAATATTATAATCACATTCCCTGCCAGGCATTAATTAATTAATTATTTCACCACTGCCACAATCTTTTCAAAACATACTCTTATTTTGAAGGCAAAAATATCCCGGGCCATGAACTGGAAGTAAACAACGGCTATGTAAAGAAACTATTTCTTTGTTAAGGGTAGGCTGAAGTGATAATTCTAGTTATATAGCTCTATAATACTGGTATGCTGATAAATCATTGCTATGAAGTGTTTGTTCAGTCACAGGGGTCTCCCTCTCTCTCCGGCTCTACACAGAAAATACATTTTCTGATTGTTATGCCAATCAGGAGACATATACTAGTCCGGCAGCCGAGGTGGACGGGTGGGAAATTTGGTATAGTCTTTTTTATTGGCCTAAAATATTGTCCATATACATACATTCGTGAATACACTTGCTGACCGGCTGTCACTATTGGGCAATTTTCTTTGTCAGGAAAAAATGTCAAAAATCAAACTTTCATTATGCTTCAAGTAGCATGTGACCTGTCAAACTAAGCGGTTTTCATGATTCTGAATCCATTCCAAGCATTAGTTTTGCACAAAAAGCCCAAGGAGTGTTTTTTGTGCAAAACTAATGGATTCAGAATCATGAAAACCCCCTAGTTTGACATGTCACATGCTACTTAAAGCATAATGAAAGTTTGACATTTGCCATAGGATGTTAAAGGGTCACAAGAAACCCCTGTAAAAACATTGCCCAATAGTGACAGCCGGTCAGCAAGTGGATTCATGAATGTAATAATGTATGTACTGTATATGGACAATATTTTAGGCCAATAAAAAAGACTACCGGTATATACCAAATTTACCACTTTAAACAAAAGAAGCCTGTCGGCAACCGGACTATGTTCAGTTCCATTTTGTGTGCTCATTTAGTGTGTCATCACTTCTAATTTCAATTGTTTCATTCTTCGTTCTTATTTTCTCTGATTATTTTGTCAATTTAACTAGGAACATGCAGTTGGACCTCTTCACCGTAAAATCCTTACTATTAATTAATACATAACACAAGTTAGCTAGAGTTACATTAACACTAAGAATTCTACTGTGTTCAATGTTTTCCCTTTGTCTTGCAGTGTTTGATCATGTATGCACTATGCATTATTCCACCCACTACCACAGCAAAGCCAAATGCTAAACTACTTAATGTGGACTCCAGATCTACCTGCTGTTTCCCAGTGGAAGTGGGATGTCCATCCACCGCCTGGTGCTGTGGCTCTGGGACCGAGGATGGGTCACAACTGAGGCTCGGTGTCAGGATCGGGGCTTCAGCTGGTTCCGCCAACTCCTGATGGACAGATACAGATAGCAGACATGTTACATAAATGGAACGAGAGAAAGAGAGAAACACAGAGAGAGAGAGAGAGAGAGAGAGAGAGAGAGAGAGAGAGAGAGAGAGAGACAGAGAGACAGAGAGTCAGAGAGACAGAGAGTCAGAGGGAAGAAGAGTGAGACACATGTATACTTTAACAGAATCAGAATGAGCTGTATTGTCACAAATTCGTTATTGTGCATAGTTCCCAGGGGATTAATTTAAGTCTGAGAGTGAACAAATTGAACCAAATGGACGTACATTTCCCTTTAACTCTCAGAGTTATAGGAACGTTTGCAGAATTTCAACCTAAATCCCATCGTTCTGATGTGAGGAGATCATGTACACGTAGATGTATAGTCAGTGTGTATTTATCCTGTGAAATGCAAATGTGTGAGCATGTAGCGTCAAACACATAGTTTGGTAATGACACAACTCGTACCCCTCATACGCAAAAAAGCCTTTATGGGAGAAAATACATAGACCACATACGATTTTGTTTTTCAGCACATTAGAACAAATTTTATCCTATTTATTTTTTGAGTGGTGCAACCACTCCCTTACGGAGCTGTGTGTGTGTGTGTGGGTGGGTGGGTGTCTGGCTGGCTGTCTGGGTGGGTATGAGCACGAAAACAGCATGGTTGTTTTTCACCACCTGTGCGCAACCTAACACACACACAAACACACACGCGCATATTAACTGTATATACAGTATGATGCTTTCGGGTGTGCCAGTACAGTACAGTAGAGGGTACAGTAGACTCTACTGTACCCTCTACTGTACTGTACTGGCACACCCGAGTGTATTACCGTGATGTTCCGTTCTTTAGTTAACTTATTATCAGTTACTTTATACTAATCTGGCTTGAATTTGATCATGTTTTTCCACTTATCCTCTGACCCAGAAGCTGTAGATTATCTCACATGGGTTGCGGAAAAGTGGCCTTTATCGTAAACACTGAAAACACCAATGACGCCAATAGTAGTCTGTGCGTTGGATTGAAATTACATATACGTCAATGGCAGATAAATTATTTTAACACTATTTGTATTCACGAGTGTCTGCCAAAATGGTGCACAGTAGGTACCAAAAATTTGGACGGAAATATATTTATTTATATAGATTTTATATTTTAATAAATACAGTTTTTGGCAACTTGTTTTTGCATGGATTCCAAAATAACCTCAGGCTAGGACCCAGCAGCATTCCTTTTGGAGCAGTACTTTTGTTTCATTTAGTTTTATTTTTTTCTTTTGTGACACCACTGTTTCAGGTGAAAACGTGTAGATGTGTAAACAAGGTGAAACCTTTGAATGAAAGTGTGAGGGTAGTCGGGCCACTGAACTTCACGTGCATGGCTTTAAGTCATTCTATGTCCAGATGTGTAATAAGGTGGTGGGACAGCTGTCTAGCGGCTCCAGCAGTGAGGTGTGTGTGCAGCATCTATTTATCAGTGTCTAGCAGGCTGCTCCATTAGGGGCCCCTGGGGGCCCGGCACACCTCGCCACGCGGCGGGACCACCAAAACAAACCGAGGAGACAAGGACGAAGAGGAGGCTCAGCCTATAGAGGGAGAGGGACGGGATTCTGTGCACTGCACGCACGCACGGCTCACGCACAGAGAAAGACACACGCAAACTAGAAAGTGAACGTACAGAAAAGCACACGTGCACACACACACACACACACACACACACACACACACACACAACAAACACCCCCCCCCCCAACTAAACTGAAATGTAGTGAAATATAATGCAATGACCTCCTATTATCTTGACCTATTGCGGCACTTGCATGATTGTGTCTGCGTTTGCGTGTGTGTGTATGGATTAGGTCCTCAAGGGTCCTGGTGATGTGCGTACTGTATATGTGGTAAAGGGCCTCACCCTCACATGCAATTACCTACCGGGGACAGGTTTTACATAGGACACACAAACAGACACTGGGAAGCAACTACCACACGCACGCACACAGACATGCTCAGGGCTTTGATTCTCTTCATGTTCATGTCTCCCTTTAGGTCACACATACAATACACACACCAAGGGCATAGGTGCGAACACAGACATTTGTGCGCACGCATGCATGCACGCACACACACACGCACGCACGCATGCACACTTATCAACAACACACTCAAACACTCCTTGTACTTCAAACTTTTCTTTGTCTTCACACTCACCTTTTCATCACTCATACGCACCCAACCCTCTCACCATATTGCCTATATGCATACATACATACTCACCTTGCCTTTCTTAAAACCCTACAGAAAAAGGTGTGAAGCGACACAACTTTCAGTTCCCACTAAAACAACTGCTGCTACATCAACAAACAGCCCATCTACTCGCCTCTTGACAAGCTGGATGAAGAGACCTTCACACCTGTGTTTTTAAGAAAAAATACCTATGCCGAATGTCATCACCTTTGTTTCTCTCTCTCGCGCTCTCTTTTTTAACCTCGTTTCCAGCGATTTTCCTGATTGCATTATCAGAGAAGCTGGCATCTGGGTGTGACCTTGTTAACTGCCAGGGTAATCAACTTTAACCAATGGGGAGGAGAGAGGGGGAAGGATGATAAATTATTAGCGAGGAAGATTTAGTTCAGGTTTTATTAAATTGGCCTGTCAAAGGGGGGGTCGGCCCAATTATCTGGGGCCTCGTTTATTGGAGGCCGGCCATATTGGCGCATCTGTTATAATTATTTATAATTTCCGAGGCAATCGGGAGGTGGACTAACTGAATGCGTTCTTTCAGCATCAACTACATAAAGCAATTTACAAATTAACTGGTGTGAGAGCATTTGAGTCTCTCCCTCTCCATCTACATATCCATCTACAGTACACAGTACAGTATATATCCATATATCTACAGTATCTATAGCTACAGTATATATCCATATATCTACAGTATCTATAGCTACAGTATCTAGCTACAGTATATATCCATATATCTACAGTATCTATAGCTACAGTATCTAGCTACAGTATATATCCATATATCTACAGTATCTATAGCTACAGTATCGTTCTACAGTATAATTTGTCGCTGTCGGGAGGAAACCACCTAACTCAACTAAATGTTTGGGTTAACATTATTTAAATCAGTGCTTTTGAACATCCTTTAATTTAAGCAATAAAACATTGTTTTGTTTATCAAGGTGACAGATCAGTGCATTTTTTGCCATAAAGTGCAAGGATTTTAGGAATATACATTTCAGAGATTTGGGAAGCAAGTACATTCCAGAACAGTGGAAACCTGATCCATTAGAACACATGTTTCTTCAGAGGACATAACATCCATAACAGATTTACCAATACCAACATTTTAGTTAATAATAGGCCATAACCATTTAGAGTGTGGGCTGGGAGTGGATCCTTGATTAACGTTAGCTTCCACTAGGCTGGTTTCCGTGAATTTGTTTTGTCACGTCGCTACTCAAGTGACAAAACAAATTCACGGAACGTAGCAAAGCAGGCTGGAAACCAAGGGACAAAATAAATGTAATAAGTTTCCACAGTAAATGTTGCGACATATTTCGCATTGCATTTACCCACTCATCAATCGGATAGCTATTTAAATCTAAATTTCGCTTCCACAGGGACAAGCAAATCCATCTCAGTGTCTTCTTCATTTGTTTGGGTGCACTACTGCTCTGGGGTTTGTAACTTTATTGTTGTCTGTCACCACTTAACACCCTGAATGCACAGGACGAAGTTCACCGTCCTTTCAATTAGTAACGCCCAGCGGCCAGGACGAAGATTGATCAAAAGGATGGAGATTATTCATAACAAAACCTATCGCATCGCTCCACAGCCTGGGAGCGCCTGTTGCGCAACATTCGATGTTGCGCAACAGTGGGCAGTCATCGAAAATGTTCCCCCCTGTTTAGCCGACGAGACCGAAAATCTTAAAACGTTAATAACTCTTGATCTAAATCATAACGTCAAATTCTAAGCAAAGATCATGTGCCCACCGCAGTCCCGTCGCTAGTCGCGGTAGATGTAATCATACCTCCCGTTGTTGTCGATGGCCTCTAGAGTTTTGGCTACTGTATATCTAGCTGCTTCAGCCACCACCGGGATAACATCCACTCCGTCGGTAAAAGGGCTCCGCTGCTATAAATGTAATGGATTACATAACCCCGGACGTTCGGGGTGTTGATGCACATTGGTTTCTGGTTTGGTGGATCTAATCGGTCCGCCTGAAACCCGTCTAGTGAGAAACGATCCGTGGTGCGAAAATGAATGTGACTACGGGTATTATAATTTCTATTATTATATATTTTTTTTGTTTCTTCTGTAATTAATGATTCGAAATTAACGTGTTAAAGTCCTGGCCCTAATATATATGTATATATATATATACACACACACACACACACACACACACACACACACACACACACACACACACACACATACATATATATATATGACACACACACACACAATCCATCCGTCCATCCGTTACTGATTTCCAGCCATCAGAAATACAAACAAGAGAGAGGGGAGACAGACGGGAAAGAGAAAATAAGAATTGTTGAACAAGCAACTCCGGAAAAAAGGGGGAACTGCCATAGAGAGAGGAAAAGGTGAGAGAGAGGGAGAGGAAAGATAGTTGAAAAGACGAATGAGTGCAGTGTTTGGGATGAGGAAAACAAGAGAGACAGTGGGAGAGAGAAAAACATACAGAGAGAGAGAGAGAGGTGGTAGAAGTGTAGGAGAAGAGGGGAGGCAGAGGGAGGGAGGGAGGGGGGTGCTCTCTCTGTAATTACTGAACGCGATTAGGTTCTTGGGGGAACTTGTCTGGCGCTCGTGGCCCCTCGCCTCGCCGCTGAGGCTTGGGCAGGCAGGACCATATGGAGCGAGGCTTGTGATTGTGCTCCCCGACGCTCGTGACCCGTCTGCTGCAGAGCCCTTGAGCTGAATGTGAAATGAGACTTGCCAGGCCTAATGTTCGACACATGCACCATTTATGCCACAAAACAAATCTGATCACTGTTAATTATGGAACGGCCGTAATCAGGAAGGGAGGCCTTCTGCCATGAATGCGTGCAAACACACACACACGCGCGCGCACACACACACACACACACACACAAAGTCTGCGCACAACCCTGCAAGCACACACACAAAGTCACACATCATTTTACGAAAAAGTACAAGGACACACAACAAACAAGGCACCCAAATGTAGACACAAACCCCATCACATATCACATGATACAGCAGACACACAAATTAATATAGGACACAAATACGAATGTCTTTGTCAAAGTGCAGAGGGAGAGGTTTGGGGAGCAAGGGCTTGAAGGTATACATGCCTCCCAACAGCCCACACAGTTTGCATTCAGGATGGTGGCTCCTGGGTCAAAGTGAAGGTGTGTGTGTGTGTGTGTGTGTGTGTGTGTGTGTGTGTGTGTGTGTGTGTGTGTGTGTGTGTGTGTGTGTGTGTGTGTGTGTGTGTGTGTCTGTGTGTGTGTTATGTTGGTGCAGTGGAGAGGGACTTTACAGAAGGGCAAAGCAGGGCGAGTGGGATGTATGCGCGTGTATGTTTGTGTGCATATACAGCCCTGGGTCCTCCCACACAGTCTGTTTGACCTGTGTGTGTGTGTGTGTGTGTGTGTGTGTGTGTGTGTGTGTGTGTGTGTGTGTGTGTGTGTTATCTGCAGCAGCACATGGCTGTGGTTCATTAATGAGGAGAGCTGCTGTACAGAGCCTCTCATCTAATGAGAGCAGTTGAGATGGTAAAACACACCACTGGAGTCCATGTCATTAGCATGGCTCTGGCCCCGGACATGGCTCAGCTCCAAACACACACACACACACACACACACACACGGATATATTATATACTCTATATGTATGCACACCTACTATGCATCACAATGCATACATACAACACAAAATATGTAGCCTAAATGTAGTAATTTCACAAAGACCCATTTATGTACTAAAAATGATATTTTGGCCTCGATCCGATGGGGTGCAGAGAGGGCCAGAATGGCGAGTGCACCGGTTCGGACCATTTTGCTGCAAGTCATTCTCTTATTCTCTCTGCATTACCCGTTTCCCTCTACTGTCATTGTCAATTAAAGGCTTAAAGGTGCCATAAGTGATTTCGTCAAGTATTCAATACTGTACCTCTACAGGTATATTCTGATAGTAATCATTGCTAATCATTGCTACTCTTCAGTAAAGAAGAAAGAAATCAGGAGAGAGTATCAGTTTATGAGTTTCAATTTCAATAGTGTTCTGGTTCCAATTCTTTCTGCTCATTACTGGGCCACTGGTTCTACTCAAGGCCTCAAGGGAGAGTGCATGCACAGTTTCACGCTGAGCGCTCCAATAGTGACGAAATTCGCTGTGGACAGACGGACGGACAGACACATGCACACGCACATGCACACGCACACACACAGAAGGACGCACGGACGGAGAGGGGCGAATACATGAGTCTCGGCCACATATTCGGCCTGGTAGAGACAATAAACAGTCTATTGTAACATCTCATCTGTGTTATCATTACACATATAAATACATTAAGCTACAACAAACACAACAAGAAGGTAATTACTTAGTGGACAGAAATAGCACACAAACGTTGACAGTAACAGTTGCCCGACTACCCGTGACAAGTAAATAAAGTTTGGGCACTTGGGGACTTTGCTTTCAAGTTGCCATATTTTTAATGTATCTTAAAATGGTAAAATCCCTAAAAAGTTAAGGCATATGGCAAGATAGGGCTCAGTTTGTGCTATGTGAGTGCACATCTCGTCACAAATGCACTGCAGAGGGGGCACGGTGGCACAGTTGGTAGTGCTGTCGCCTCACAGCTAGAAGGTCATGGGTCCGATTCCCGCTGGCGGGGTTGGCTAAAGGGCCTTTCTGTGTGGAGTTTGCATGTTCTCCCCGTGTCTCCTAGGGTAGGTACCCTCACAAAAAACATGCAGTAATCCTGGTCTCTAAACTGCCTCCCCCTGGCCTGCCTAATGGAGGGGAAAGGAACTGGTTGGAATAACGTGTTCCTTCCACGGAATCCACGCGCTACGTCCAACCAGGGAAACTTGGACACTCAGGCATGAAGGAAGCATGAGTTCAAGTCCGTTGCTCTCCCCATGTCCCAATTATATGTGGACTAGGTTGGCGGAGTGGGATAAAAGGTGGAATAAAAAAAAAAAGACAAAAACAAATGCACTGCAGGAGTTTCACTTCATGAACACACAAATATTTTAACTAGATAAAGAAATAGTGCAGCTGAAATCAGTGCAGAAATTAAGAAAAAGCAGTGATGCAATGATCCAGCATAAAGGTTGCATATCATTACAAAATACCCAAAGTCCAAAGCCTTCATTCAAGCAAACCATGGATGAATAATCACTGTGAAACCTCACCACCAGTGTGATACCCACTGGGAAGAAAAGTTAGTGATTTGATGGCGAAAATGATAGATGTTCTGCCCACTGGCATTATAGAGGGGAAAGGCTTCTGCGGGCTGATTGTGTTTCTTGAGCTGAATACACTGTATGCCTTGTTTCCAAACAATTACTAAGAAACTAGAGGGAATATACAGTGAATCAGTCACCTCCCTCAATGAGATTTTGTCTAAAGCCTACAAAAGGACCTATATGACGATAACCACTCAAGATTTTGAACTGTGAAGAGTGCCATCCTGCAATGACGCATAATGCAAGAGAGGCATCAAAGGCATCAAAATACTGTAGTAGCCAGCTGCAGTTGAGGGTTGGGGCATAGCCAACAAAATGGCAATCTGTGTCCATGACAATGCTATACCAATATTCTGTTGGCAGGCTCATTATCTGGAAGTTACACAGACGCTTTGCACAACACTGTAGCTCACTATCCATCGATTTGACAGTTTCAAACTGAGTGCTATCTCTACTGTTGTTGGGGTTACGAGTCATTTTCCATAGCACCACAGCAAGACTGAGGCGCTGAAGCAAGACAAAGCAAGACCAATAAAACAGTATGTCAAGATGAGATGTAATTCTATATATGACATTAAAAATAGCAGGCACACACACAGATTACATTACTTTTACACCATTTTACAAAACCCAAGAGTTATTTTTTTGTAGCACCCAATTCAATTCAATTCAAAGCGAAAAAATAAATCAACTAGGTGCTCGCTGGAGGTGAACAAAGTACGGATGGTGCTTCAAGGATCAAAGGGACTATATAGCAGAAGAAAGAGCGGTGATCCGAGCAAAAAAAAAGTTAAAAAGGAGGAGAGAGCGGATAAAAAATCAGGGTACTTTGTTAAAGTTTTAAATGCCAACATGTTTTCCAATATAACATGGTAAAATGTGTGATTCTACTGGCTCGCAGACTGATACAGTTGAATTGGAAGCAAGCACAGGTTCTGACTCACACTACACTTGAAAGATGTTATGCACTATTTACAATTGGAAAAGTTTTAATTGAGAGGGAGTGAAGACAGATTTTACAATACTTGGCAACCCTTCATTGACCATTTCAACAGGTGCACGCTAACCCCTCTTATACAATAGATAACACAAACTAAATTTGGAAAGGAAAAAATTAAAAAAGGAACTGAAAACTTATTTTTCATTCAAACAAAAAGTCTGTAATTCAATTGATATACCGCTCTAAGAGGCCACAACAACTTGTTGGGAAAGTCTGAGAGCAAGAGTGTCTGTCCAATTGTTTTTTGTTTGTTTGTTATTCTTGTTTATCGCATTTATATACCTTTTTTATTTGTATTGTATCTGGAACATTTACACTACATCAATTATATTCTGAAGCAATGTCAAATACAAATGCCTAATAAAAACAGTATTAAAAAAAACATGTTATGTTGGTGTTTTAAACTTTTATAAAGTACGCTCTGATCGCCACTCTTTCTTCTGCTAAATTTAATACAAAGGAGCTTTATTGGCATGAGAAAACATATGTTTACATTGCCAAAGCAAGTGTGAAATGGGGGAAGTATATACAGTTGGAGGAGATAGATACAGCATTGTGTAAACAGAGCTATGTCACATTGCATCGTTATATGCTAATGTAAGGGATACATATTTTTATATAGCAGCAATATTTTGAAGTCATTTTGGGACAAATAGCAGCATTTTTCTTCAAAACAATGTAAATAGTATACAAAAAAGCACCCATGTTCTTCTAAGCATGATATCAATACTTATTCGGATGGCGGACAGTCCCAGCACTAAGCAAGCAGCGGTTCGTATTTCACTTCTAGAGAGTGAGAAAAAAGGCCCTAATGTTTACTTGACAACAGCTTATTTGAACTCCTGCATGAGTATGAGTGCTTTATTTCTCAAAGTGGTTGCCATAGCACTAGGGTGCTGCAACGCCAGTCCAGAGGTTTAGTTTAGTTTAGTTGAAAAGTAAAGTTATCGTACAATCAGATATAGATAAAACACCCAAAAAGTCCATGGACTTATTCCACTGTGGAAAAACATACAGACGGACAGATTCTGCACAGTTATAGTAGGATTTTGGATGCAGCAATTTTTTAAACACTTGTCTACAAAACTGAATTTGTTTTTAGTTTGTATTAAGTGTTTATATCCCGACAACATATTGTTAAAGTAGTACTGTATTACAATTATCATTTGGCCGTGGGGAGGAATAGCAGAGCCGAATCTAACTATCATTATCGTTTCACTAGTTTTGCCTAATTTGTTAAACATAGGCCCTTTTAGTATGGCCTATTGATTACTGTAGTTTTACTGCCGGTAATTAACTATGTATTTACTTTTTCAAGCCTCTTCTTACTAGCATTAGGGTTTTGACACATTCTAAACATCATGGCGGTAGTTCAAGTTGTGGTACTGAAAGGAAAGCACACTTTGGACTCTCCTTTCAGCACCACATTTGGCAGAAAACAAGACAAAATCGATTGACGGATTGATTACCAAAGTAAAAAGTCCTTCGCATCCCTATCTCAAATCTCCAGCAGGAGGCATAACCTACGTCCCTCCATGCTTCTGTTTGCATGGCTGAAACGGCACAGGAAAATGGGAGCTAGGGATATAGCCTACGTACATTAAATCATTACATACTGTGACAGACTGTATGGACACACATTACACAGTAAACACATCAAAAACTAATGTGGCATCATGCTGTCATCACTAGGACAAACATGGCATTACCAATATAGCCTAAAGGCCAATTTGTAGTCCAGACATAGCATACAAAGACCAGTATCCACAGGGGTCTGTGTGGACAAAAATGGTGCAACAATCCTGCTTGGTGAAATACTTCATAGGTATTCATTATATGGTTGTGCACTTGTGCAGGTCAGGTGTACATGTTCAAGTGTTTAATTTCTGTCATCAGGCGTGGTTCCTTGTGCAACATAAACTTCTAAACATTACAGCAAAATATAAAAATGTGAAGACAATGAAAAATGTCAGTGACATTCATTTCATTCCAAAGCAATATTATAATATATAATATTATATATTATATAATATTAGAACAATATCATAGTCACACTCACACAATATCTCTATATAAAAATTATCTCTGTGTGTGTCCATACTTCATAACACCCCTGCATAAGTCAGTGTCCCACTTGACTTGGACCACCCAGTCGACAGTCGGTAAAAACAGCACCCTGAGTACCTCGGCTGATTCATGTACTGCATGCAAGATTCAAATCCCAACTCATGCTAACCTAGATAGTTCACAGTCAATCCAACTTTTATGAATTCCACCATAGGCTCCCTCAGTCGAGGAACTGATTTACTTCCAGTTGTTCACCTTCTGCTTGTTAAAAAAATCTTATTTCTGTCTTGGATAGCCCAAAGTATTTTCAATCATGCCGCATTTTAATGTTTGATCATTTAAAATGTTCAATGGGATGCTTGTCATTAATGATGATGGTGATCAAAAGAAACACCTCGACTGAGCCCAGTATGACCACACATAACGTGAGTATGTCTGTGTGTTGGTGAATGCCTAACTTGCACTTTAATTATACATCTGTCAACTTTTTGATTGGCTAACATTAATAACAAACTGGCAGCAGATGTTAAATACCATCAGAGCTGGCTGAGGGAGAAGTGCCAATTGGGGTTACCGCGTGAAAAACAAACACATTTACTGACGACCTGGGGAAAACGAAGCCTATCCGCACATTATTTTTTCCTGCAGGTTTCGGTCAAACATAGACTGAATTGTCTGTCATCAGAGAATTACTATTTGAACATAAATTAACATTGAGTTGAATTTTACCCAGGCTTTTATTTTCGTTCGCATTAGACTCAAAAATGAAAGCCTAGGGAAATGAGACATTTCTTGGTCTAGGAGTGGGAGTGAACCACAGTGCAGAGGGGCAGTGAACCACAGTGCAGAGGGGCAGTGAACCACAGTGCAGAGGGGCAGTGAACCACAGTGCAGACGGGCATCACTCGAATTTCACAGAGCCTGGGAGTCGAACGGCGCTGATGGGGAACTTGCTCAGATCGGTGAACCAATATGATCCAACGCATTAATCCCGGCGGCACCCACCCCAATGCACGGTGGCTGGGCCAGGCTAGTTGTACAAAGCTAACCGACAGTACGAAAGGGAACAGCTACTACTGGTCACAGATCAGAAGACCTAGAGATTGTATTTCGTATAAGCAAAGACATACCCAGAAATGCTACAAAATGATATACAGTGTATAGTGCAAGTCTACCACCAATACTTTTATTGGAATGCAAATTAAGTATACAGTATATGGGCATTCCAATATAGACAAATCCATGAAGGCTGCCTTGGGAGCAATCATAGCTGCGGTGTCAGATTAAGCGCAGCATGATAGACTACACTTGGCCTACAGGCCACCGCTCCACGGATTTGTCTACAGACATCAGGTTTCTCTATAGAAATCTATCTCCACATATGGGCATAAAAAAGACATGAACTGAAAGATACAGATATCTTCATATGTGGGGCACAGGTAGACAGACAGAAACAGACATCTCCATACAGTATATGCTCTGACAAAGCCCCAACACTATGACTCAGATACTGGTCAGATCGGCAGTGCGAGGGCCATGTAGCTCTAGTACAGTACTGAATCTCTTAATTACACTGACCAACATTGTTCTTCTGAAGCATTTTTATACTTTCCACTAATCTATTACAAAATACTGTCACCACACAATTCAACATGCCCACAAAGCTAAGAAACTTCTTATCAGCAAATGTACTTCATTAAATTAAACCAATTATTAATTATGTAATTTATTAATTATAAATCAATAGTTGATTCATTGTCAACATCCCAACATGCATGATGCTAAACTTTTCTGTAAAACATTTCCTAACACAAAGGAGTGAAGCATTCATCTTCCTCTAACATCTTGTCCCAACTTTTCTGTAGCGCACAGCATGCCTAATCTGCCTCCCTTTCCCAGTGCTAATGAGAGACTAAGCGTTGTGTTGAACAACCGCCCACACAATTAAGAGCTCACCACTCATTTACCGTGGCAAAGGTTCCAGAAAGCCTGAGGTCTGCTGCGGATCTTAATGTCGGTCTTTAATCACTGCTCAGCTCTGATGATAGCCCAACCAATGCTAGACGACAACAAGCACAATGACAGCCAGTTAGACATGTTAGTTACACATGACGGAAATATTAAATCTGGCCACTTTTCCTGGCCAGCGATAGGAGACATCCCCTGGCTCTCCAGTGGTATGGTAGTCTGTGGTGGCAACCCAAGCCCTCCAACCTGGCAACCTGTCCAGACTCCAGCACGGTGTTGAGTCTGGACTCTACTGGGTTGTGTTGGGTGTTGGGCCAGACCCTGAGGCTGGTGGAGCAGGGCCATCTCCTCTCCACGTCTGTGGACGTCTCTGGCTACTGTGAAATACTCATACATACAGAAAGCCAGCGGACTCCTGCAGGTATAATGTGGCCATAATGGTGTTTCTTTTGGGGGTATCACAATGTTATTGGTTTGGAACAATGGAGATGAATCGAAATGAAAATCATGGTTAACGCTTGACTTTACAATGGCCGTATTCCAGCCCATTACTCTGTGCATTAAAATTCGGAGGAGTAAGTGCTGAATGCCATTACATAAAACTTGAAAGTACAAATACATAAAAATCCCTCTAATTACCTTAAAAGTAACAACACAAGTGAATTCAAAGTCTACAAATGTAAGAGATTCTACAATCTCTCTTTTATGTGAATATTCTGTCAGGGAGTAATACACAGTAGTATTGTGCACATAAGCCTTATTCACAATAGGGCTGCTTTTTCGTTGTGCGTATAGCTTTAGTCAGACGTTCGACATTACTAAGTTACCCTACCTCTAACCTTAACCATAACCGCACGCGGAAGCCACGGGTGAGTCTTAACCGGCCACGTGCAGTATGTCAGACTAATGGGACGTCGGACTCGGACTAACGCTTTTTCGGATGTACAGCTCAATAATAACTTACGTCATAAGAACTTATAACCTCTGCTAGTTGAACATTGTGTATGATTCAAGGTGGGGAAATTAATTTTGTCTCGTTTCTGCATTATACCCAAGGCTTAATTCTGCCAACGAACAATGGATAGCTTGGAAGAGGTTAGGAGGTAGTAGGTACACAACAAACACCACAGTAATCCCTCTCTGAGGGTCCATAAACCTGTCCCAAGAAATGACAAAACCTCTAGTCTGTGGAAAATTTGCCAAAGCCCATCAGAGGGTGATGAAGAAAATGAGTAGAGATCAAGGTGATAAAAAAGCGTTTATGCAATGCTTCAGTGGCTTGAGCGGGCTGAAGTGTTGCTAGTTGCCCTCTACTGAGACTAAACAAGAGACTATACAAAGATATACAGAAATACCTTAAAATAACCTCAGATGTAAGGATTTTCTTTACAATGCATGTGTGTTAAAGGGCCACTTCACCTCTTTTGCAACCAGAGCTGATGTTTAGGACACAAGAAACACTTTCCTGGGGTTTTTATGTGTGTAATATGTTTTCTTTTTAATATTTTAGTGATGAAGCCATGTTCAATTGTTCATGACCAAAAACCTGTCATGAAAATTTGGTCTCACTTCCTTCCTGGAATACAAAGTCACACCTCCATAAATCCTCCCCCTCTCCACAAGGAAGTGCACTAAAGCATTATGGGCATTGTAGGAATTCAGCAATCCAGTCAAACCCTAGTCAAACACACAGCCTTAAGAATTTTTCTGGTCACAGAAGGGTTCTAATTGTGCTACTGCTACTGTTATATACTAATACTACAAATACTATTAAGATTGAAATAGCGGTGAAATGTCCCTGTAATGGGGCTTTAGACAGACAGAGATAGAAACAGACAGACAACTTGGAACACAGTGAGAAGGGAAGCAACACAATGGGTGATATTCCTCACTTCTCTCCTCACCCCCCCAATCCTCAGTGGGAGGGGTGTTCAAAGCGTCGCTCAAGTGTGTATTCAAATGAGAGCCCCGTCTACTACCCATATCTCCCCTCCCATGTGCTCCTGTTGCGATCAGCACTTTGATCATCTCTGACAGTAACTTCCACAAAGTAATGAAGGAAAAAAAAATGAAATAAAATGGAATCCTTAACAACCTGAGCATTCGAATTGAACAGGTGTTCGGGATGGAAATTGCTATACAGAATTTTCAATTTCGTGCTGGAATACACACAACTCCACTCCACAACTCAAAAAGAAACGGGCACAACTATGTACACACACACACACACACACACACACACAGTCAGTGCAATTACGAAATGGGGATCTCCAGACTGGGTGCTCTGCCTTGGGAAGACTGATCTGTTCACTTTGATGTCTGTAGGTAAGAAATGTAAAGAAACAAAGCAGCCAGACAGAAGCTACATGTGTTCAATAAACAGAAGTTCAGATTCATCCAAAGAATATGCATTAAGTCTGGTAGTGGTCATCACAGCCTGGACAACACAAAGTGTGTTCTGCCTCCCAACAGGAGAATGTCATGCGATGCAAGGCACAATAAGATGTATAGACAGCTTGGAAAAACACACTTACTGTATAGCCTATAGGTTACACACACATAGTATGCACATTGCACACAGAACACATACACTAAGAATGTGTGTGCACTATAGCCAGATCCTACATACACACATACGGTACACTCACCCTCCCCTCACGCAGGCAGCAGTGCCTGCATCTCCTCTCAATGTAGTATTAATTACTGGGGGAACACTGCATAGCTGTACTTAATTACGGACTAATTGATCCATTTATATTTCAACGTCGGTTAAATTAACGGGGGTTAAGTGAGACGAGGCGATTGTAACTCACTTAACATTTGAGCTGATATCTTTTGACTTCCACATTGCGGGGCCAGCGATGGAACCATCAAATTAAACAAACACAATCTAGCCTATTTAGAGGCGAAAGACACACACACACACACACACACACACACACACACACACACACACACACACACACACACACACACACACACACACACACACGCGCGCGCGCGCACACACACACACACACACACACACACACACACACACACACACACACACAGTCCAGTGGAATAAAGGTATAAAGCTAATGAGTTACAAAGTGACTTAACTGTCATCCAGCGGTTATCTATCCTAAGACTCAAAGGGGCCGTGTACACACAGGCCTTTTCACAAAAATATATATGTTAATGATGTTTAGAAGATTTAGAACACTTTCCTGGAGGTCTTTATGTGTGTAATATGTGGTTTTAGATATTTTAGATTTTGGCAGTGAGCCCAGTGTCTCTGATGTCATGGACACTGGGCTCACTTCCTTCCTGGACTACAATTCCCATAATGCTTTGGTGCACTGCTCCTCCTTGTGGATAGGGGAGGGCTGTGTAAGTGAATCCAGTGTCCATGACATCAGAGACACTGGGCTCACTGCTAAAATCTAAAATATCTAAAACCACATATTACACACATAAAGACCCCCAACAAAGTGTTCTAAATCTTCTAAAGGTCATTAACATATATTTATTTGCAAAAAGGTGTCTTTTAAGGGCTTGCTTAAAAACGCCCGAGTTGAAAATATTTCAGTTGAAGCTTCAGCAGCTTGAAGCAGATACTGTAAGAACAGCACATGTGAGCCAGCAAACATAACACATAAAAGCACAACAATTCAAAACGTACGCTGCACTCAGGAGAAAAGTACATCTTGGTGGACGGACACACTGTTACAAGTAAAGAATAGCTCTATTCATAATCAACACCGACAGATGACTCAACATCGCGTCTCTCTCTGAAGCATGTATTGAGTGAGGTGCCTTGCTCAAGGGCACACAAGCGATGACATGACAAGCGATGACAGCTCAATCCACCACCTTTCAGCCAGACGGACCACGGTGTGGTCCAAAGTAAGGGAAAACACACCAGCACATCATTAGGGGTTATTAAGGTCCACTGCAGTGCTGATGTGTTACCCTAGCCTAGACCCCCAGGGTGAAATGTGTACGGTACATAGCTACAGACAACCCCTGGCCCCACCCGCTGACACAACACCACCTTCAAGAACCCTACTGGACTCCAATTAACACACACATACACACAAGTGTCCATGTGAAGTATCCATCTTTGCCGTCTAATCAGAATGAACAAATTCCATATATATACACTTAGTTGGGAGGGATGGAAAAGGAAGAGAAGAAAGTGAGACAGGGAAAGCGTATGTAACATACGAGAGTGAAAGAGGGAGAGAGAGAGAGAGAGAGAGAGATTGTGTTTGTGTGCCCTGAAGTGAAGATGAGATAACTGACATTCAAGTGTCATGACATGGACACTAAAGCGGAGGTATAGTGTGTGTGTGTGTGTGTGTGTGTGTGTGTGCGTGTGTGTGTGTGTGTGTGTGTGTGTGGGGTGTTCATCCACCTACACTGTGTAAACTGCTGCCCTCTAACAACCACAGCCTGGACAATTACACACAGATGTGGACAGCTGATTGGCAGGCGCGATGAGCAATTTGATGTATTTAGTTTGTGCGAGTGTGTGTGCTCACATTAATTATGAGTTGCTCCATCGCTAAGGTTGGTGCATTCACACACACAAACAGATCAGAGTTCAACATGAGAACTTCTTCTGCACTAGAGCAGGCATTATGGAAAATCACTGCGTTGCCCGGGGCGGCTGAACACTAAATAACCTATGGAAATAGGAGGGCTTGTTTTGATGCATCCATCTTCCATGGATCTTCACGGCTGCTGAAAACCAGCGAGGGGGTTGGATAGTTGAGGGAAAATAAAAAATAAGAGAGATTACCTCAAAGTTGGTTTGCCTGGTGGGAGGCGGGCAGACAGTCATTGGCTCCTGAGCCTGCTGTTGAAGTTGCTGCTGGTGCTGCGTTAGCTCCTGCTGCTGCAGCTGATCCTGGAGCTGCAGAATGAGCTGCTCTTTCTGGACCAGCTGGTCGCTGAGCTCCTGGTGGCTCTGCCGCAACTTGGCCTCGCTGGACACGAGGGCCTTGTAGCACTGGCTCATCTCCGTGTACAGCTGTCAGAACAAACACACATTATTGTGCCATGTTGACATATTGGTGAGGTAATTATGTTCGAGCGGCTTGGAGGTTAGTAGGCTATGCATGGGCATTAAGGCTTTATTGTGTTGAATAATATGTGATCACAACACAGCAAAGTAATAATCAATAATGTGTGGTACGGTTATGGTTTATGCTGTGGCCATTTACTGTACCAATGGTGGAAGTGTTTAATCATATTTTGGGGCAATATACTCCTTGGACAAAAACATGCAGAGTTGGCACTATCGTCATCAACCTTGGACTAAGCAGCCATTAACTTACTTCTCCAGAAAAAGGAGAAGCCATATTAATGACCTAGAAACTAGTACCATATCCGGGAAATCAGGATAGACTCTTTTGCCAGTTTGCCTAGGAAATACACCTGAAGGTAATAACGTTAATTGTGTGCGTGTTTCATTGAGGTGTCGCTGTGCTACCATGATTTTTATATTATATACTGGTTCACTTTAGCCATAATCACCTTAGCCCTGAAATTAGGATTGTCCTGTCGTGAGAAAGTGAGGGGCGCCCTCTTTGGCTGCAGCATGACGTCACTCATTTAAAAAACCGTTAAAAATCCATAGACTTGGCTGCCACATGACGTCAATAGTGGGGTCCTCATATATATATTTGTTCTTCTGAAAGCCAGACTATGGAGGGCTAGCCCCTCAAAAGAAACAGGGAGGGAGGGAAAGAGAGAAGAGAAGCTGGAGGGGAAAGGATCAAAAGCGAGACAAAATCACTCATCAGACTGAGGTGACGAGGAGACTTGAGCATGACACGGCCAGTTTGTTTCCACAGAGATGGTAAATGACATATGCTAAGATCATCTGGACTGTGAGGAAAAGCAGGGATGAAAAGAAGACAGCGTGGAGAGGAAGATGGAAAGTGGGAAAAGCAAGGTCCCTGACTGAGCTGAATTTGTCCTAAATGCTTTCTCAGCCATTGCCCCCCCCCCCCCCCCCCCCCACACACACACACACACACACACACACACACACACACACACACACACACACACACACACACAGCAGAGAGAGGGAGTGTATGGCTCTGTTACAGCAGTATGGTACATCAGGGACAGAGGTGGTAGCTTGTGAGCGTATTGACAGTAATGGGATACAGTGAGAAAGAGCCTTCATTTTTTGGGGGCGATGGGAAAATAATTGCAGGGGTAGAGAGCTAGCGTGGAAATGTATTCTGCAACAACGTGGTAATGATAATGGTAAGTTGAGATTTGGTTCAATGTCAGTCTTGTGTGAGAGGGTATGTACTGTGTGTACTGTGTATACTGTATGATATTGATTATTTATTTTTTGTTCCTTTTTCGAAATGCTTCTATTGTTTTGACCAGCAAAAATTGTCAAGGGTGTTTTCTGTGTGATTTTTTATTTATTTTGCGACAGGGATTGTGCACAATCTGGAACAACTTTTCATCAGTGAATTGTAGATCCATTTACAATTTTTTGCTTGTGACTGTATGTGTGTGTGTGTGTGTGTGTGTGTGTGTGTGTGTGTGTGTGTTGCACACGCAACAGTAAACCGCGCTGGCAGAACATCAAGCGCGCTCCTTACCAACGGCACGCGTGCGCACCTTCTAACGCTCAGAGAGCAGCATAGAAAACCGCGCTGGACAGGACTGCAAGGGAAGCTTGCTTGCCTCCAGTTAGCTGATCAATCTATGTGCCACTCAATTATTAAAAAAACGCAGAAATTGATTGATGATCTTCACAGTAAAGGCACGCCTCCAAATGTTACCAAACAAACTGTTTGAATCTGTCCATCTGGTATTCCAATAAGCATGATCCTTACTGTCTACACACCATGGACAGCATCAGACCATAGTCCCAAATATTAAACGGATGTAATTCTTACAAACGACTGTCTGTGTGTGTGTGTGTGTGTGTGTGTGTGTATATATATATATATATATATATATATATATATATATATATATATATATATATATATATATAAAATAGCGAGGCAAGACAGAATTGTTCACATGATTGCCACAGATGTGTCACCCTGACTCACCCATGTTTGATTCCTCTTAGGGATGTGAATTATCGATCAATGCATTAATAGTTAATTGATACGTTTTGATAAGGTTATAGATCGATTAACCGCTTAGTTGATAAGCAGCGTTTTTGTTAAACAAATCTAAGAATCTTAATTTCCCTCAATGTCTAACATACAAATCTACATTTAGCTGATATACAGAAATAATACAAAAGGCATATTATATTCCTTAATCAAACATTTATTTGAACATTGACGATACAGGGCCAGGCAATGGCATCTTTGTATGTGCGTTCCTCGGCCACACACACCCTCGCAGAAGGCATTACATTCACAGAAAACCACCCAATGATAGAACCGCATACATTTTGATTAATTACGATTAGTTATTAAATGTTAACTACTACTGACTCATTTCTTATTGCCGATTAATCGATTAATGATTCACATCCCTTAGTGTTTCAAAAAAATTCCTGTGTGAAACCAGAAATTAAATGTTTCAATACAATGACCCAATTGTATTTGCGAATGACAGACTGAAGTGACCAATGTTGACTGTGAATACGTTTATGTGCATGTGTTGCTTATATTCTGTACATTTAGAGTCTGTGGGATATCAGGAGCAACTGAAAAATATTTGTGCCCTTGCTAATGTATTTTATGAATATGGACCAAATATGGAAATTGTGTGTGTGTGTGTGTGTGTGTGTGTGTGTGTGTGTGTGTGTGTGTGTGTGTGTGTGTGTGTGTGTGTGTGTGCGTGCGTGCGTGTACGTGTACGTGTACGTGTGCGCGACTGCGCGTGTGTGCGTGTGCGTGATTAATAATCATTTCATATTTGTATAGCGCTTTTCAAAAACAAGGTTAAACAGTGCTTTACAAAAACAAGGTACAAACTACCCAGGAACAAGAAATATGTAAAAGAAGGAATGAGCATGTATATTAAAAAAAAGATAGGCAATAAGAAGATTTAAAAGATGACACTGACTTTGCTAGCATTAGATCCTCAGGCAGGACATTCCAAAGCTTTGGTGCCTGGGCTGTAAAAGCCCTATCCCCCCAGGTAATGAGACAAGTATTAGGAACAGAGAGTATCTCAGGATATCAGCCTGCGCTTAGATTCATACGGGAGGAGCATAACTAAAATGTTACTACGAGCTTGGCCTTGTAAGGTTATAAAAGTCATCAGTCAAATCTTAAATTCTGAAACTCGCAGGCAACCATGCAGAGAACCACAGAAGAGAAGCAAGAATTGTGTACCATTTGGAGATACAGAGCCCTGAGTACATAGTATTATAGTGCTATAATTATGATTGAATACTATCACAAATGAGTGTGAAGTCTTACTTATAAGGTTTACCCACATTTTAGTATACTTAGTAGTATAAAAATATGACTTAATTTGTATTATATCTTGTACGTATATTATGCTGGAGCAGTAGTTTGGCAGGAGTCTGCTGCACCAACATCACCCAAAAAACGATGGGGGACCCAAAGTGGGTCGGCGAGGAGGTTGCCTTCCCGATTACCAGCGAAAAGCTTCTGTCGTTCAGGTATAGAGGGTGTTTTTACCTGCTGATGGGAGGTAGCGTCAGCGGTATGTGCCTCCTCTTGGTTCCTGAGGACTCTCTGTGTGTCCAGGTTGAGTCCTTCCAACTGTCTGATGAGGTGACTCTGCTCTGCTGCATGCTCTGTGCTCTGTCTGTATAAGGCCTGTAACTCCAACACCTCACGCCTGCACACGCGCACACACACAGAACATGTGTACACACAAATATGGGTTCTACTGTCACATTGTGGGAATTAGCTGAGTGACTTTAGAATGAATCGATAGGGTCAGGAAGGAGACACAAATGTTGGGAACCACTGATGTTATTGACTGCTATTATGTATTAATATCTCAGCTGCACATACTGTACGCGTAGCTGGTTTCTGTGTTTTTCATGTTTGTGTTATTGACTACTTTGCCTCTTTGTTTTATCAGTCCTAAAGCTAAATAAATAAAATATTCCCATTGTCAGTCAATATTACTTACATTCACCCCAACATAAAAAAGAAAAGAAAACATTAGCATCAGCGCTTCTTGCTCTGAATCCACCTCTTTGTACCGTGAAATTACCACAAAGTGATCCTTCTCGCTTTACAAGGACATCTTTAATGGGCCGACTGAGAACAGTCTCTCAGTCCCGATGTGACTGACATGTCAGAGTGCCTCTGGCGTTAAGACAGAAAATAGTTAAAAAAGGTTGAGATTACCTCTAAGGCAGATCGTGGTTCTCACAGTTTTTATCATATCGACTAAAGCTTAGCCAAAGCCCACACCGTTTCCCCCTCTTCTACCTCTCTTAAAGCACATCCGCTATGCAGGGCTTAGCAAGTGGCTCTAGTGTGAGCTGGGTGTGGAGTGTGTGTGAGTGTGAGTGTGAGTGTGTGTGTGTGTGTGTGTGTGTGTGTGACCTTTCAAGGCTTGTGGTGGAGAAAGGCAAAAACTACCAACACAAACTATATGGTAACACTTGCTATGCATCCATGTCAGAAATGCATTATAAGCATACTTATAAACATTCGAGAATTGTATGACTCATGTCACACGCGCACGCACGCACCAGTAGGCAGGTACATGTTTATATTCTCTTTGATCCAGAAAACAAACTCATAACACTGCTTCTAAGGGGAAGCGTGGACTCACTGCAGTTGGTTGAGGAGGCCCTCCTCTGTCCCCTTGGCAGAGAGCTGGGCAGCCATGCTAGCACTCTGGCTCTGAAGGGACAACACCTCCTCCCTGGCATTGGAAAGCTGCCCCTCCAGCTCCTGGTACAACACACAGACATTACAGCACTTTACAACAGAAAGATGAAGCCCTGCTTTCACAATACTATCCACCTGAAAGCGTTGGCAATTCAGACCAGACAGAAATAGGTGTGTGTGTGTGTGTGTGTGTGTGTGTGTGTGTGTGTGTGTGTGTCAATACAAATTGTACATACAGTATGGCTTCCCAGTTCATACGATATGATGCAACAACAATCCCTTGTGCAATATATTAAGAGCAGCTGTATAAAACCCTGGTTTTGATTGTGTGAGCATGAGGGAAATAAAAATCAGAATAATGAAGTGGAGGTCCATTCTATTGCAGATGCGCCGTTCATTGAATTAGTCCAGAGAGCATCTATAAGCTCAGATCACAGTTGTGACCCTCAACTCGTTTGAAAATAGACTTGCCTAATGGCTAACGTTCGTTACTTTAGAATAGATTTAATAAAAATAGAGAGAGACAGTGTATGTGTGTGTGTGCGTGTGTGCGTGCCAAACAAATGTGTTTTGATTGAGAGCCGGTGTGAAGCATCGTCTCCACTTCCAAAGACAGCTCTTGGAGCAGGGCAGCTTCCAGCCCAGCCTCCAGTATCAAACACAACACAGTCATCCAGCACAGCATACACTAACCTACGGTCGCCATAAGCCTATGATGCATATTGTGTGATATGAAATGAATAGTTTATACCATAATAAACACGGCCTCAGTGAGGCTCAGTCTCATCATGTCAGCAATATAATTGCAGCAATACCATCGGTAAGGGGGAGGATGAATAGCGCGGTAACAAAAATCCCATTCCGACCCAGCCATATAGCCTTGTACTAGTGGTTTCTGTTTATGAAATGGGTCTGAATGACTTTGGTTGAAAAGTTTTTAATACAAATAGTTCCAATGGCATCTAAATGTAAGGTTGTAAGTTAACTTGTAAGTACTGTATATAATATGCTTATCGGTGTTGCGAGGATGACGGGGTACTCCCAGGGGTACCTGGGCCAAAAGAGTTTGAGAACCCCTGTTCTAGGGCATCCATTAACACTGACCAACTCCAAGAAATGTTCAGTAAACTTAATACAACGCAGCTGTAACATATATATTTTTTAGAATATGCATGGGAGCCATTTTAATGTTACATTCCCTGACAAATCTTTGGCATGTCAAACAAATTGGCATCGCTGTATTATTACTGCGCCACGTTTCCCGTCTTTCCTCTGTCTCCGACCTCCACACCATCGCTGTGCTGAAACCAGATGAGGAGCAGGTGGAACGTCTAAGGACAGTGATTGATGTGCATAGAGAAGTTGCCTGGGCCTGTTCCGACCTGGCATAATTACAACACGGGCACTTACTTATTCAAGCTGCTCTGTCCGAGTCTGTTTGACAGACTCAGCATTGTGAAAGGGAATGGCACATTTTGAGTGCTACACTGAAAAATCCTGTTTTTTCAAATCTGAGTGCACAAATGGAACCAATGGACAGGTTACGGTTGTATGTCGTGTGAGTGTGAGTGTGAGTGTGAGTGTGTGTGAGTGTGAGTGTGAGTGTGTGTGTGGCACTACTCTCCTCTGAATATTGATTGACCAGTTTTGCATCTAACACATTTGGCATGGTGGGCAACCTTTTGTTTTCCTGCTCATTTAAGCAGCAGCCATGATGGATTACGTCATTAAGTAAAGTTAAGTGCCCTGTTTGAGTCTAAAGATGACATGGCTCTATTCTGCTACATCATAACGTGTGAATCGTGTGGGTACTAGCTCAGGTGAAACATTTTCTATAGTCTCTAGTTTCAAAGCCAGTTCATGTAGAAGTGGATGTATTTGTCATTACGTTGGGCATATGTGGTGGCTAACTAGCTCTGATGTCATCTACAGATTCCAACATTTGCTACTACTGGAGAGGGTGTGGCGACCCACACATCGATAACCCATGATTTATAATTCACACAACAGTGTCAAATAACAAATACTGCCAAACAATGATTGGCTATTTTTGGTAAGCGACATGGTGCACAACTAATCATAAATCATCATTGTTGCCAGGGCAGATGGACCTCAGATGGTGTCAGTTCAGGTCATTATTTCCCCAGCCCAAACAACCTGGGCCCGACATATAAAGAATGCAATGATGAACAGAAGCTATGCATAATATGTTTAAAATGTGTGCTTTGCTGCAGGTATCACTTTATATTCACAAGCTGAGGAGAGGGAGGATTGAAAGCTTCAAGGTGGAAGCGTGCATGTGTACAGTACGTGTCTCTCTTTTCTGCATCTATATACCATGACTCTGTTCCGGGCGATGTCCCTCTGTCTCTGTCCCTCCTCCAGGTCAACACAAAGGGCCACGCAGCGGGACGCTAATCCCTCCTTCTCCTCCTCCATGGCCCTCACCGCCCGCTGATCCTCCTCCTCTCTCCTCCTGATCTCCTCCCTCACGTCCTGGGTAGACACGGGTGCACAGAATGGAGGGGGGGGGGGGGGGGGGGGGGGTCACAGGGAGCCACATAAACAAATGGAGGGATGGAATGAGATTAAGAGAGAAAAGAAAGACTACAGGAAAGAGAAAAAAGACATACAGGCTTTGAATGAAAACAAGAGAGAAATGCTCAACAGAAAAGAAAGAAAAGCCACATGTGGATTTGGGGTTGAGGAGGTTGTGTGGCGTATGAATATGTAAATGCTTTCCACCCCATATAAGTCTCTGATTGGCCAAGGTCACCTGCACGCCTGCTGCCACACGTATGGGGTGCAAGCCGGGCTACACGCAGGTACACCAAGGTGTCCACAGGCTTTATACTTTAATGACAAGACTCCTAATGAGAGTGGCGCTGACTCCAAGGCCACTCCACCCGGATCTTCTTTGATGCCGTCCCCCTGCTATTCTCTTCTTTGGTGAGAAGAGCATGGCGAGGCATGCACAAGGAGGACCCCTTCCCTTTATCAATTAATCATGGCCCTGGAAGGGACGCCCCTTCCAGGGGTGTAATTAGGGCAAAGACAAATAGCTAAATTCGTCGTCATCACCATTTTGGCTTGTACCCCTGCCGAAGCCCGTCATTAAGAATTGATCTGCCAGTCGTCGCTGTGCTTCTTTCTTCTCTCTCTCCCACATATACTGTATGTCTCTGTCTCTCAACCTCACTATATTTTAGCTTATCAGTATTCAAGTGCACAAGACATGCTATCTAATTATTGGACAGTATAAGGATGTTGATATTCATCCTTAGGGCCCCAAATCACACCTTAGAAAGCATGAGTGTCTATTTCAAAGTGTTTTTTGACTGGAAGTCAAATTTTCATAATTTCAACCCCCTCTCTATCTAAGTATTGGACAGTATTAATATGTTGATATTGATTTTGTATTCATCTTTAGAGCCCCAAATCATACCCTAGAAAGCACTAGTGTCTATTTAAAGCACATAGGCAGAAACTGCCTGTCATCATTTCACTTCAATATATATATATATATATATATATATATATAAATATATTTTCAAGTGATTTCAAGTGATTCAATGCCCAATGTTTATCGTCATATCAAAGGTTTGCAGGTTCAAGAGGGAGCAACCAAGCAACCCACAAATTGAAAATGTAAAATAACAAAACAATATCAAATATACCTACAGCGTGTACTGTGCTTATAAGCAGCAGATATCAGATATGTCATATTTACATGTACAACTGCTGTACATACAATAGTAGTGCCAGTGTAACGGCAATGGAGTGTATTCACAGTCATATACAGTATAAGTGATTCTGCCAGTGTGACGGCCTGTGTCGCCATAAATGACATGGCATTGAAAACATAGATAAAGAAGTGGCTGCATCTGTCTCTCCTCTCTATAAAGCACCTGATGTGATAATAAAGTTTGATACTAATTCTGAAGTGACTGCCTGCCCAGGGTCGAAGGCCAAAGGGCCAATGGTCTCGTTTGGTGTCACAAGAAAACATATTCAACCAACCTTAAGTTCTCGACTCTGGCAGGCCAGCTTCTCAAGCAGCCCGGACTGCTCCCTCTTCATCTCAGCTTTCTCCTCGTCCACCAACATCTTCCTCCGAACCAGGTTGTTGATCTCCTGCTGCTGTCCTGTCACTTTCTGTATATATGAGAGAGAGAGAGAGAGAGAGAGACTATTAATATTAAACCCCATTTAGACCCGAGGGCTAAAACCTAAGGCAGCTTTATGAAAGACACCCTAAAACTTAGGCCTTTCTGAGAAACTTTACAGAACTGAATCCGGAAAAGTACCTAAAGACTACAAAACTACAAGGAGACGTGCACGCATTCCGAGATAAAGTAACGCTGCCGGGGCAGCCGGCCGGTCTTAAGGGGAAAGTAACGTGGCAGCCGGTCTAAGTTTATATTAATGCCACTTTCCTTTTTTTTCAATCTTCCTTTTTACTTTTTTTATCGCACTGCCAGCAACAATGTTTTATTTCAATTGTATCAGATTAATCATGGTTTGTTTTACATTGCCGTTTGTTTTATGGCAGTACTAAGCCAAACATCATTGTCATGTTCAAATTAACATATACTGTAAATGATGTCTTTTACAATATTACACTGAAACAAATCAGAGCAAGCAGCGGAACACACTAAATGTGCATGAATGAGTTAAGACGGCATATACTAAATAGGCATTTTAAAACTCAAGGTCCCATCATGCTCAATATGAAGCTTCCCATGGTTGAACAAACTAGAGCATAGGGGGTGGGGGACACACACGATTCTATTATTTTTAATGAGCATCCAATTTTGATCCTTTTGGTCTACACTCTTCTCGGATAATTATTATTTTGCGTTTTTATGTGGCAGGCGACTTGCTTGCCTTGTTGAATAAGAGAGGCTGGCCTTTTAACACTGTATCAGCTGGTCTCCGGCACTGATGGGGTAATCCACAGCCTTCTGTGGGTCCACCCTTCTCTTAGCTAACACAGTACTATGGGATGCAATTAATTGCCATGTAGAGAGGAGGGTGGTTGAAGGTGGTGGTGGGGATGGGGAGTATCACTCAGATCTATCCAGATAGTGGATTTAAGCGCTCCTCGCCTCTCCTGATTCGAATGACGGCACGAAAGGGGGCTTTAATAGAGATTTATACTGCCGAGTGGAAAATAAATTCAAACGTTGATAATGAGGTGGGCGAGAACAATCTGAACCCCAGTAGTGCTCAATTGGAAGGACGTCGGTGAGAGAGGGAGAGAGAGAGAAGGGAGAGAGGGGGGGGGGGGGGTTCTGCCAAGTTAAGAGGTCTAGGACAGAGATTAGCATTTCAAAATTCCCAGTACGGTTCAAAAATGAAAGCTAATTATGTTACAAAAATGGGAAGTGGGAGTGGAAGGGAGGGAGACAAAAAAGCATAGAGAAGAAAGGGAAGGCAGATATATATTTTTTGTCAAAGTTGGAGGAGAGTGGGAGATGTTAAGCGTTGAGCGTGTGAGATCCTGCACGGGCTCAGTGGACCATCACATCCTCCAACAGTCAAGTGCAGGGAATTGCTCACCAATTAATCACCATTTGGGTGCGTTTGGCCCTGAGATGGTGGACGGGATGATGAATGTCAGTGGGCCAGATGACGGTGTACAGAGTCCTGGACTATTAATGAGCTCCTCAAAACAAAAGAAAACACCCACAACTGCAAAATAACTTTTTCTTGTTATTCTGCTGCTCAGAGCGCCAAGACAGCCAATCACAAAGTGCAAGGATTAGGAAACAGTGGGCCCTATTTTGACAGCGGAACTTAGCGCCATGGCACATACTGTAGTAACTTGTGCCGTGGCCGTGTGTCCAGACAGTGCATTGGTCCTATGATACAGGCTGTTAAAATGCCCGTAGTGGCAAGCGCTATCCATTGCGCCTGGTGCTGCGGGCACAGAATTATTCATGCTGTTTTGGGCATTACATTAATAAAACCAATCAGTATCTGGTGCCATCTTAAGAACTAGGTTTCGCCTGGTGTGAGGCGCATTCCTTAGTGGCAAAGATCAGAAGACTAGTCCCAGGACGGTATTCTACAGTAGCCTCCTGCATGAACCATGAAGTTACAACATTTTATTTTCTACAGTAGCCTCCTGCAAAGTTACAGCATTCATAATGTGATATAATGATGTCAGAACACACAGGTGAAACAAAAGCTCTCTGCTCACCAAAACACCACATTGAAACAAAAACAATCCAAACTGTTTAGTGTTTAACTACAGACTCTCTTACTTGACGGAAGCTAGTACACACATAGGTTATATATAATGTATATACTGTTGTACATAGAGAAATGATTCATGGATTTAAAAAAATATTATGCTTTGTACTGTAGTAGAGTTTTATTATTATGAGTATCTGTGTCCTTATGTTGTTTTTATAACCACTGCACAAACAAAGTTCCGAAAGGAAAATAAAGTTGTTGAAATAAGTTGAAATCCAAACACACTGCATGGTCGTTACTGCTGTCAAGAAACACTGTAGACTAATTGTCTCATCTTGTCCAACAGACATCTGAGATGTCTTGACATATCATATCAGATGAATATTCTCATTTCATTTTAGGTTATTCTTTTTTAAACCGTTATTGCACATTAAAGCATGAGACAGTGGGAACACACCCACCTAGAAAGTTGCATCATGGCAAGGTAACCACACAACCCAAATGTCTAGCAAAGTCTACCATTGCTACTTTCTCCTGGTGACCACAATAAGTCCCCAGGTCATTTTATGTTATCCTTTTAGCGTAAAGGAATGTACCTTTTGTGTTAACATTTTTGTCTAATAAAGTATTCAATCAATCATTCAATTTGGGAAGCATGAGGTCAGTCCGCTGCCCCCCCCCCCCCCCAGGATGGCAGAGGAAGTGTAGCGCCCAGGATTGATCATTGACACTGTGTGAAAAATGGGTTGCAAAATCGTGGGATAAAAATCATAAGAGAAAAAAACAATCATTCAATCAAACACTCACTCACTCTATGCCACAGTGCAAGGTAGTGAAAGTGATCCTGTCAGTGAACATCTCATTCTTAAGCCAGATTTAAACTTCACTGTACACCGGTGTCGCACACGAATAATAGCTGATCTACAAGCTCGGGTCACTGTTTTGACGTGTTGTGAGCTTTTTTCGGCATGTGACAGAGCACAATTGCTAATTGGGTATTATACTTCTTAAATGACTGAGGAAAGTGGCGTCCACCTGCCAGTCAGCGGATGGTAGCGTTAGCACCAGTCTCATAGGAACACTAGCGTTAACAGGATGAAAGCAACACTAATGAAGAAAGCTGACTGAAACTTCAGTGAATGATTTGGAGTCAATTAACAGCATCGATGTCATTATCGTTCGCTTTCAACTAAATCAAAAGATCACTAGGACTCACTTCAAGTCCTTATATTTTATTCTCTTGCACGGGCAGCAACAAAGGAACGTGTTTCCACTTTCCAGAACTTGAAGTGAATGCTGGTGATCTTTTGATCTAGTTCAATTCTCTTTGAACCGTGCACTCAGTAAAAGACTGTTGTTTGTGACGATTGCTCGCATTTCGAAACATATTATCCTGCTTCATTAAATAAAGTTCATTAGAGAATAGTTTTAATTTACTTTTTTTAAGCTAGTCTTGTATCAGAATACGTGAGCTATTCAGAATGCTATTATACCATGCTGTTGTTCGTATTTGGTTGAGTTATGTCAGCGTGAAAAATCAGTAAGTCAAATGTATCATTTGCCCAAATGTACCTGGGCAACTGAAGTGTGTTTAGCAATGTAAAGTACCTGCTCCAACTCCTGGATGGTGAAGTCTTTGCTCTGAAGGATCTCCAACACTTTCCTGTCCTTAGTCTCAGCTTTCCGCTTCTCACTGCATGCGCGCGCATGCACACACACACACACACACACACACACACACACACACACACACACACACACACACACACACAGAGAGAGAGAGAGAGTGAATGTGTCATCCAAAAATAAGAGATACTTGCACTTTTGCAGGTTATTCAGGTTTCAAAAACAGATTGCCTTTACCAACAGACAGGTAGAAAGAGCAAACAGGGCAAAAAGGATACAACGACATAATATTTTACTATATTATAGTCAAATAAAAAGTGTTAACAACTTAAAACCTATAAACGTCATTGACCAGGGTTCCCCAGTCTACACCAACGCTTGGCAAAAAATGTACAACTTACAAGCTCACAACACGTCGCTTGTAGCTCTGCCATTTTCACCAAATGTCTGCCTATTATGGCAAGCCCAAAAAGGGATACTATAGGGTTCAGTGGTTAAACTAAAACTGAGGAATAGAATGTGCCTGAAAACAACACAGGTTGCAGAGCTTGTTCTCCCTAAGAAGATCTGAAAGCAAAATCAAATAACCCAGCAGCCTTCCCCATCCTCCTATAGACCAAATCCAGGCTATGGAGTCATTCTAGCCCACTGGTGCATCTGGTAAGTAACATGTGTTTATAGGGGCAGAAGCCTAAAATGAACAGCAATTGGTCACCCGTTTGTTTTAACTGCTGTAACGTTCCATCTAGGCCTTTCTTTAGCTTCTTCTCAGTTCTCATCCATCTTCTTTGTCCCATGGTAGACAATTGAAATAAGAGTCTGGGATCCTCAGAGGGAGGAGGTGGAATGCAGGCAGGCCCCCAGCGCCACTACCCTTCTTTGTGGTGTTCCTCATGTCCATGTCCTCAACAACCAACCAATCACTGTACAAAAACACCTGGGGAATGTATGTTGGGGATAGTGAGGGTGCACTGCGGTTCCCAACAGGCCCCCAGCTCTTCACCATTATAGTCAATGCAATTACCATGTCAATATCAGTTCCCATACATCACCATCAATGCACACGCACGCGCACACACACACACACACACACACACACACACACACACACACACACACACACACACACACACACACACACACACACACACACACCTAATAATATATCTAACTCATGTTGATTAGGTGATATAAAACAAACGGTGCAAACAAACATTAACCGCCAGACAATATGACGTAAATAACACATTATGACGTAGATTTAAATAAATACTGTATATGTAAAGTCCCTCCAACGTCTGGCGTAAGACGTCATGTGGCAGCAAAGTCTATGGACTTTTAATGTTTGTCTTATTCATGCACTCCCAAAAATCTACAGGCCATCCCAAAAATCAGCATGCCCCCCATGTCATGTGGCAGCCAAGTCTATGGACTTATTATGTTTTCTTTAAGCATGCTCCCCAGTGGCAACCCCTCATTGATTCTTTTTTTTTGGCTCACAGAGAGGATGACCAACTACTGGCAAGCCCCAAAAGCAGGCTATGTTGGCCAATGTGTATTACTAAAGAAATTGTTCATACAACGGTTATAAATTATAATGTTGAATTGTTGGAGGTACATTGCATATTTGCAGCACAGTTTGTTTCAGGGTCTTGTTTTTTTGTCTGGAAAAAGTCATAGCAAATGAATGTTGAAATTGTTTATTATAATATGTATGTCTACTATAAATGCAAGGCTCACTAAGCATTGACAACATTTTAAACAAACTTTAAATAACTTAAACACAGCTCAATCAACTGATACAGATGTTACAAAAAACAAGCACTGATAATGCAGCATGGAACAAAGCACAATGTCAGCTCTTTTTTAAAGATCCTTCACTTTCTTCAAATCCGCCCACCAACACAGTCGACGAAAACCTGCAGAAAGTTTCCCATGCCACTGTATTTGGTGTGGCTTAGCCACCTTGCAAGGGAAAGGTCATATTCAATCTCACAATTTATCCCGTTAAAGACAGGCGTTTGGAGGGAGCGTTTGGAGTGTCCAGAACGCGAGAGCCAGGGGGAGAGAGAGTGTTTTCATTAAAACGGGTTTCCGTGGCTGGAGCGCTAGACCAGGGATAAGGAGGCTTAAATCAGCATCTGCGCCAGATTTCCACAGTAACCCGCCCCTCCCCACTGGTCAAGGGGGTGTCTCAAACACACCCTTGGATGACTTTCACACATATTTCTCTTTTGCTTACGAGATAAAGCCATTTTCAGCTTGTTGAGCTTCTGAGTTAGCAATTTGTGAAAGAAAAAAAGAAAAGAAAGAAAGAAAGAAAGAAAGAAGAAGAATGTGCTCACCGTTCAACTACTAGACTGACAGCTTGAGTCAAGTCCGGATTGGCCACTTGAAGGCGTTTCCATAGGGACCACACAAAATCCTTGTCAGCCTGAGAAAAGACAAGAATTCAAACTCTGATTCACTTCTCAGTGTTTTCAGTTGCTACATTGAACTAGAATTGAGAAGAAAAAATATATATAGAATGTTAATAGATCAGAAATGTTTAGATAACATTTATAATACACACACACACTTTTTTGTGTACTATCTAAGGAATAACATTACCATCCCCACCAACATGACACCAGTGGCATGTCTCAGCTGTTCTTAATAAAATACAAAATAATTCAATAGTACACTCAGTGATTAGCATATGGGGGGGGAAAGATGAGGGGGTGGAGAACCAAACCAATCAATAATTTAAGCATCTTGTACAAAATATGTTTTGATCTGTCCTGCCCCTCTAATCATGGGGAGTCTGTGCAGTACTGAGATGTGACCTTCGACTCAAGGGGAGAGCGCACATTGACACTTGTCATTATGAAGTATTTATGACCGGAGAGACATGGGGGATCTAAATCAAAACACAGCAGTCAATGTCTGGCACTTCCTTTATTAATAAAACTTTCTTCCAATGATTTTCTTTCCTCTTCTGCTCGGCTATATGGGCTTACAGTAACTAGAAACTCAAAAGTGATGACAGGGAGAGAGTCCTTTTAAAGCAGCGTGGGAGAGCTAGAGAGAGTTAGCCGAGGCTGAGCCAGTCCTGACACATTTCCAATTCAAATTGTCTCGCTGGCTTTTCAAACATTTTTTAAGCTACATTACATTTAATGAGAGACATCTGAAAACTACATTTTCTGACATTAAAGATGGGGAATTATACCAAATCGACTTAATATAACATTATCTGATAAATTATGTTCACATCATCACAAGATAAAAGTCGTCCCTCCCACTGGACTCCACCGGTCCTCCAATTAGTGCATGAATTTTAAAATATCACCATTCAAAAATGTCCAATCAATTATTTACTAAATGGCAGACCTTGATAAGGCCATGGACTGAACATACAAAGTAGAGGGACTAACTGGATCTCTGTGTGAGTGAGTGTATGTATATATACAGTAGAGTGGGAGCAGGCGGATGGGGGGGGGGGGGGGGGGGTTGAGATCCCACCAAGTCCACCCTGCAATGCAGCTACGGATAATATGAAGCATCATCGCTGACTTCAAATAGGTGGTTTTGCTCTATGCTTGGCCTTTGGCTGCTGTTCAGACAACCGCCAAAGACAGGACCCCTCATCGCTCTAAAATAAATCAAGGGATCCTCTTAGCACATGCATGTGTGTACTTAAGAGTCGAGATGTATCGAATGTGCGTATTTGATGATAGCTGAATTATTAATCACATTTCCAGACCTTGAAACACCATGGGCTAAACATACTAAAAGCAGGGGGCCGCCCGCCTTGAACATACGACGTATTAATAAAATTAGCATGGTCAAGTAGGAGCGATTGCTGGCCAACTGATGAGTGTCTTTGTAGTTAATGGCAGTCCTGTAGAACGTAGTGCCAGGGACTTTTAAGACATCAATGGCATTCAAATGCCACTGTTTAAACGCTACACTGCACAGCAACGGGTCCCCATTAGACAGACAGAATCACTGATGCTCCACTCTGCCCCAGACCACCAAGGACGGCTCAGAGGAGGAGACATTTCAGAGACAATTTGGTCTGCATTTACAGAAATACAGTGCTGTGGCGTTAGACCTGGAACTTCTGGAAGAGAAAGTACACTACTTGGCCTACTGATGATTATAAAAGCTTTTTAGGCCCATGCCTAAAAGACTAAGTCATAATCATTTTCCTTTTAAATGTACCTGTAATCATTAGAAGGTCACCCTAAAAAGGATGGAAGTCACACTTGTGTGAAGTGAGCTGTGCCTTTCATCACAATGATGACATCTGATGATGTCAACAACATGATGTCCAATCAAATGAGCACATTCCGTGCTCAAACAGACAGACAGACAAACAGACATACACCAACTAAATTGGATCCATTGGAAGACAGGCTCTTATTTTTTACATTTCCTGAAAAATAACGGTTTTTGCCCAAAAGCAACGATACGTATGTAAAGACATATTACGTATTTACGTTTAGGTAAATGTTTAATTTAATAACTTTAGCACTATTAGTATGATTATGTTTAGGCATGGCATCGGATCATAAGTAAACTAAGAACTAGCTCTGGTCCATAGCTCTAATGTGTTGCATTTAGAGCTATGTTACTCTCGACTTCCGGGGCTCGCATGGATGCAGACCAGCCTCTCGTCTTTAGCGTGAATAAAAAGAACGTTTTTGCTACTCACCAAAACAAAGGCGGCTTGTGTCATTAGAAAGCCTACTTTCCTTAGTGGAAGCACTCTGAGCCCCCCACCACATGTATAAACGGTACTTTTTGGCCAAAAGGGGATTTTGTTTCCACTGCGCCGATATTGCCCAGAGAATTGCCTCATAGAGAATATTTTTCCTCCGGTGAAATAAAATCCCTTCTGGCCAAAAAGTACCGTTTATGTGTGGTGGGGGGCTCAGTCCCCCCCAAAAAATATGTACATTGAATTTGCAACTATAGAAACTATAGGATGCCTAGGTCAACACATGAACCTGGCTTCTAATCACACACTATCTAAATTACATTTTAACTTTTGGAGGAAAATTGGGAGTGAATCTGCAGCTCTAACTGCAACTGATAATACAGTGTGATGTGTGATCTTTACCAGAGTGCATAAACAAGGACTTGTTTACCGTATGTGTGTATGATAAGGTTCCAAGGCTGTCATGTTTGCTGCCAAGAACAATGGCACTGTGTCTGTCTCGATACATGAGTGGAGATATCAGAAAGTGACAGGTGGTAGGTGCACGTTCATGCTATAAGGCACCACCTGGTGGTGAGCATGCAAGGACAGCATGTCTCAATCACTATAGCACAAGATGAGATGTGACAACTCACTCATTCACTGAATCACCCCTCTCTCTCTCTCTCTCTCTCTCTCTCTCTCTCTACACACACATCCATCCCCACATAAACAATTACATACCTGACATTCTACTAAATCCTCCGATAATCTCTTCACTTGCTGCTCCAGTAGCAAGACACGAGAGTTGTTATGAGAAGACATGGTAATTGTAGACATTGTACAGCTGCCTGTGAAGACAGTATGCAGAACTCAGGCGTGTACGTACAGTTACGTGGATCTTCTTGGACAGAACGAACGAACTATCACAAGATAAAAAACAGCTCGCTTTATGGACGTATTATTATCAACAGCTGTCATCGCTCGCAAATTTTACAATGTGTAGTTGATAGCAAATGTATAGGCTAGCTAGAAGCAGTAGAAGTATATGGATCAGATCTATAGTACACAGTAAAAACGAAAGCGGCAAATGTATTTATCAAGCGCATTACACTGATTTCGTCGTGCCGAATGCTGATTATAACTGACAAGCAGCCTTCTCGTAACAGCCATAACATATAACACCATGATAAAGTTTCTTCTTACCTTACCGCGCTACACGGCTGTTTGTGTTTGCTTCTTTGTTTTGTTTAGTTCTAGTGTTGACTGTGTTGACAACTTGACAACCTTCCGTGTGAAACTATAGTCCGACCACACGCTCGACAGCGTCATGTCACGTACCAATACATCTAAAATAATACCCGTGTTCTCTCGCGCACTTAAGTGTTTATTGTTGCTTTTCTGTGGTAGAAAATCAGTCTTTCGTAAGCAACAGTATCGTTGTCAACAACTACCGAGAGACGCTTTCAAACAAGCCCGCTGTTTTCCGTTTCTGTTTTCCTCAT
Organism: Protomyctophum bolini; assembly: GCF_963924005.1. Taxonomy (NCBI): domain Eukaryota; kingdom Metazoa; phylum Chordata; class Actinopteri; order Myctophiformes; family Myctophidae; genus Protomyctophum; species Protomyctophum bolini. The sequence continues at coordinate 27,969,097 of NC_137864.1, forward strand.
ACGTCATTTTCTTTACGTCAGTTTGCAGCAGTTGCCGATAAAGTGCGGCCGCATTGCCTTATTTGCATAAAATGACAAAATAATACACACACATGTATGTCACATTCATATCTATGGTCACGTTATCCAGGGATACCACTTAGCCTAATCACGTGACGTATAACAATGCTTTGACTTTTGTGTTGATCTAAAGTGTTGAATTCTACTATCATTCTATCAACCATCCTAGACATATTCATCCTAATTTGATTGATTGATTGATTGATTGATTGATTGATTGATTGATTGATTGATTGATTGAAATATTTATTAACAGTTTGCAGAATTACAGTACATTTCAAGCACAAACTCAATACAAAGACTGTTAACTGTGAGTGGACGACCAAATTAAGCATTACACTTAATTGTTTACAAGAGGGTCCACCTTAATTGTTCAATTCATCAAAACATTTAGAGACAGAAATGCACCATAGTGGAGAGACCGGACTGGAATTAAGCTCGTACAAATAGCATTTATCATAAACTCAAAGCCATGATACTTTGCCTGCTTATACTTTTAGCTTTATAGGCTACCTTTTTAGAATTTGAGCCAACTGTGGTGGTTGTAATTTGTAGCCTATAGGCTAATTTAGAATATAGGCATTTAGCAGACGCTCTTAATCCACAACAATTTACAGCAAGAACAAAACAATACATCTTTTTTATTTGTTTTTATTCTTATTCTTTAATATTAAGTCTCAAGAACCTTATTTTCAGGAATATGGTCAACACTGGATAAACCTGAATTGTCAAATAAAGTCAAATAAAATATCACAATGCTGGGTGTCAACACAAAACATGACACCACCAGATTAAAAAGAAAGAAAAAAAATGTTTTTTATTGCTTTATTGATATCTTGCCCCAACCTGAGTAAAAGTTCCCCTGTGCCCAGAAGTTATGTTTTACAGGGCTGTAAATCCCCATTACTGTATCACAGCTCAACAGTGGGATGAACGACAGTAAGAAGATGTGAAATTGATCTTTATACCTCATTTTACTGCCTATACTTTATTTATATATGCCTATGCAGTTTTTCACATAATAGACACACTGTTGTTGATATGTCCTTCATCATTTTATGTGATTTTGATGAGCTCTTGCAAAGTCAAAGACAAATCATTTTCACACCAGGATTAGGACAATAAAATTAGAATCGTGGGGGCTGAAGAATCGGGTGCATGCGAGAAAGGCCTAATTATAGCAAAATGTAACAAAGCAGTGTGTGTGCTTGACATCTGCGCTGCTGGTTGAGACAAGACAACTCCATATTGTATGGATAATGCACTTTAGTGTCAAACCAGACATGGAGCACTGGGTGAGAGAGAGAGAGATATATAAATGAAGAAAAGGACTGGCACCACTGTTCACTCTGACAAATGTTGGTTCATCTGCTCAGTGTGTGTGTGTGTGTGTGTGTGTGTGTGTGTGTGTGTGTGTGTGTGTGTGTGTGTGTGTGTGTGTGTGTGTGTGTGTGTGTGTGTGTGTGTGTGTGTGTGTGTGTGTGTATGTGTGCATGCGTGCGTGCGTGCATCTCATATGCACACATGTTGTCGTGTGTGGATATGAGAGAGAGACAGAGAGAGAGACACACAGAGAGAGGCAGATATGCAATTGACTTAGCATGATTATGCTGTTCCTTGACCCACAAACACCACCCCTCATTAGGATGCTCATTTGTGGAGCGATTTGAGAGGCAGTCGGCTGGTGCCTAATGTACAACATCTGCCTGCCCCTTGTTACCCCTTCAGTCAGAAAGACAGACGTCTGTCTGTCTGTCTGTCTGTCTGTCTGTCTGTCTGTCTGTCTGTCTGTCTGTCTGTCTGTCTGTCTGTCTGTCTGTCTGTCTGTCTCTCTCTCTCTCTCTCTCTCTCTCTCTCTCTCTCTCTCTCTCTCTCTCTTTCTTTCAAGAAAGCAAGTATTTTGTTTACTGGAAATGGTGGCCAATTATACATTTACAGCAGAATTTGCCAAAAATAGCAGATCTACACAGTGTCACAACACGATTCATCAGCTCTTTTCAGTTAAGAGACCATCTCTTAACTGGGAAAAAAGGGAAAAAAGGAGCTGTATAGAGCCCTGGGGGAGCCCGTTCAATCCGTTAATTTGAGAATGGCCTATTTCGTCATTGATGGAATGATGCATTCATTTTGCAGATATAACCTGATGTCCTATCTTTTTCTTTTTTCAAGCATCAATATGCCAAATTAACAGATCCTTTGCTGACGATGCTTCATGGTTAATTATAAGACAAATTTAAAACTTAAATCTGTGTGCCATTTTATGAACGTCGCCCTTTCATGATCAAACAGAGAGAGCTTGGCCCTCGTCACTTCCAGCCGCTTCACGCGTTCCACTCAGACATGTCCCACCATGTTTTGACAGGGCTTGCCACTGGGCCTGCCAGTGTCAGAGCAGTGTGTGTGTGTGTGTGTGTGTGTGTGTGTGTGTGTGTGTGTGTGTGTGTGTGTGTGTGTGTGTGCGTGCGTGCGTCGACGTGCATGTGCGACAGCTTGCATACCTGTAGTGTGTGTGTGTGCGTGTGTGTGTGTGTGTGTGTGTGTGTGTGTGTGTGTGTGTGTGTGTGTGTGTGTGTGTGTGTGTGTGTGTGTGTGTGTGTGTGTGTGTGTGTGTGTGTGTGTGTGTGTGTGCACATGTATGCACCTGTGCATGTGTCTCTCTCTTTTAAGTGTTTGTTGTCTATACCACTAATGACAGATTAATCCAGATCTGAGAATATTTTAGGCACATAAAATGCTGTCTCAGCTCAGCCCTCTTTCATCTTTTGAAGGACATGCTTCCTGCATTTAGCATTTAAAAAAGAAAAAGAGTTTCAAGTCCTTACCCGAACTTGCACTCAGCCGCTGTTTGATTTTAGACTTTTTTCTTACCTCTTTCATCCAGCGGTTTGTAACATGTTATATATCTTTTTTTTAATCCAAGATCATTACTCATAAAGACATATGCTCCTAACTGTGCACACACAGTTATCTGAGTAGTGATGTCAATGAGTTCATCTCTACATAATATGTGCTGCTTGCGGAAATGTCTTAATGAATCTTGGAAGGGGTGGGGTGGATCACATTTGTCTCTGTAGTAGTTTGTCCGTTAGTTAAACACACATTTCAGAAGCTATTGGCCTGCTTTAATTTGGGTAGAAGGTGTATCTATCTGTACATATTTTAAAACAAAATGTTCCACCCTTTTGATTTTATTCCCTAGTACACACAAATAAATGGTTGTTGTGCTCCATATAAAATATATATCCTTCTAATGTGTGAGGGCCCGGGGGAGGGTATTTTTATATAGCAGTAGCACCTTAATACTGTATAAGATAAAATGTATGGAACATAATACAACAAACCTTTGTAACAGCCGTTGGCTGTTTTTGTTATTATGTTGATTAGTAGTGATAAATATATATGGGGCTAATGCTATTATACCTATATATATTTATTAGTAGGCTTGCTTAGTTGTACTGGGTTATAGGGACGCCTATTATTTTGCCTGGTACTGGTTGTTGCTTCTGTCCCCTGCAGATGATGAGTGACGTGTCCATCATGTGTTGCTGTCCTGAGGAGGGCCTGGCTTGGAGCCTGATCAGCCCTCATTGGCCAACCCGGTCATGTGACGCACTGGATGCCTCAGTGCGTCTGCTATAAAGGACAGTCGTTGCCTGGACTTCGGGGTGGGAACACTGCTACGTGTGGCCTTTCCTCCAGCCGGTCTATTTATGTGTTTCATGTCAGGTTTAGTTGTAGTTCCATTTGTCTGTCTGTTAGGGTGTGTTGTTTGTTCATCCGTGCATTACCAGTCAGTCATGAAAGTTATTCAGCCATTCTGTAATTTTGGACTCATAGAGTCACTTTATCATTGTTCGTTATGCACTAAAGCCACTTTGTATCAGAGTATCGGATTTAATACGGTTTAGTGTATCGGTCTGCATCCACTTAAAACAAACAGCATCATCAAATAAACAAACAAATAAATACAACATTATGCCATAAACTGTTCATCCATCATAGTCAAGTAATCATAGTCATAGAAATATTTTTGATTAAAATATTAAAATAAGTAGAGACCACAGGGAACCAGAATCCTGTAAGATGTTAATAGCACCAAAAGAGATCCTCTTATGTTTACAAGCCGACCATGCCATTTAGCTCCATTTGTGTTTAGGGTAGCCTTATAGAAATCTGTAGTTTTGTCTACACAATGTTTGATTGGTAAAACTAGGTGAATTGCACTACGTTATACATTGAGTAAGTCAATAAACCCCAATCTGGGAATCTCAGCTCATCTTTGCCCAGAGTTGCAGACTCCTGTACTGAGGCCGGGTATGTGCCCACTGCCCATAGCAGCAATTAATTATAGGAACAAAACTCATTGTAAATTACTACTACTAGAGAAATCTCTTCACCAGATGCCACAGAGATGGCGAAGGCCACAGCAAACATGCAAAATTGACTCTTGTTTGAAGCTGTCACCCCTCAAGTCTAATTGGAGCACAGTTATAATGTGAAGCCAGCCCATGAAATGAGATGGCTCTGGCAGTGAAAGTCCCAATGAGCATGACTTTCCCTCTGTTTTCTGTTCTGCCTAGGAAAAAGCGACAGTGAGAGAAATACCCATCATGCAAATGTACCTGCATGAAAAATTCAAAAGCCAGTGACAGGCCCTGGTGGGTTGTGGTTGACAGAGGAAGGAACAGAGGCAGATCACAGGCACACAAAAGAAAACACACACAGCGCTCCATAGAGATTTCCAGGAGCAGTGTCTCAGCCTGCCACCTCAGGTAAGTGTGGAGATTGTATGCGTTGATGCGGAGAGAGTTGAGCTTTGATACTGAGGGAGGGAAAGAACCTGGGTACTGCTGGGAAGGATGACAATAGACAAAAGAGTTACAAGTCCCTTCAGTTATAAAGAAACACCAGTTGTAGTACAAAATGTAATAATTAATGTCAGCTGGGATGTCATACTTGAATTCAATTAAGCAGGATGTCACTCCAACATGATGAAAACCTCCAACTCCAACAACCTGTGAGAGTTTGGTGTCGTTAAATGAACTACAGTCACTTGACACAGCTGGTGACTTTATTTGTTGTGTTCACCGGGGGATTCTTATTGAATATTTACATAAAATGTTATTACACAGATTTAGGAAGTCACTGAGAAACTGTCACTCCATTAAAATCTATTGACAAGGCATACTGTATATACCCTTAAGGCTTAATCTGTTAAACAGTTATGTTAGGCTTCTGCTTATCAATTTCAGTTCAGCTTTTCATATACCGTCATGAAGGCTGGCTGTTAAACCGGCAAATCTGGGATTTGAGTGTGTGACTGGGTCTACATGTCAAATTGTCAACCACGCTCGCCCTCAACACCTGAGCCACTCAGAGTTGCATACGGTCCTCTGCTCATCTGCTGTACTCAATGCCCCCATCATCAAGTTTGCTGACAGCACAATGGTGGAGGGCCTGATCACAGCAACGAGGGGGGTGGCAATCTATCACTGTGATGCAGTGTCAGGACAACAGCATCCTCTTGAACATGGGCAAAACCACAGAGGTAGACCAGTCTCAAGTACCTCAGTGTGACTGCATGTGCACATCACTGAGCACATGAAAAATGCACACAGACACTGGGGCAAGGAAGGCTAGGCAGTTCCTGTACCACCTCAGACAGCTGAGAAAATTCAGGGTCTCACAGAATGGTCCTGAAATCCTTACTCAGCAATGATTCTGAGCATTCTGACTGGCCGGGCCATTACACAGGACTGGCTCCTCCCATGTCGTTTGTCGAGTGCACCACATGGACTTCTCTCCCTGCAGGACTCACCCACTGTCAGTTGTCTGAGCGGAGCTAAAAGGATGCTGCAAGGATACCACCCCAACAATGGACTGTTTGTGCTGCTATGGTCAGGCAAGCAAGCGCCTTCATGTGTTGTCACAAGGTCACCACAGAGAGAGTTTCTTCCCCCCAGGCCATGAGCAAGGTCTTTACAGTCAGATCAAATGACTTCAACCTATGAACGACTATTTGCTCACAACCAAGCACATCTGGCTGCATACTGTATATATTCTGTATATCCCAGTTGCTACATCATTCCCCCATCATATTTTGTACAAGTATTTATTTATTTACATTTCTTTCACCTGTTTACTTTTTCTTAATGTATAATTCTTATAGCTTGTTTGATTCATATGAAATATTTTAGCACAGTCTGCACTCTGCATGTCATACCAACATTTCAGTGACAATAGTTACATGCTAAATAAAACCTCTTCAATCTTGAATACACTCTATTTTACTCTAAATGGTACGATCCCAAAAGTAAACATCCGGTTATATTGGAGAAGGGAACTGAAACTCATTATAATCAGACCCACAGGAATGCGCCCAGGGTGCCGGCCCGGTTCCGGCGAGCTGCCCAGCGTCCGAAACGGTCGAGAAATGACAGTTACCGTGGGGAGGTCCCCTACTGTACTGTACTGTACTGTACTGTACTGATACACCTGAAATCATAATATATACAGTTAATATGTATGTGTGTGTTAGGCTGCACAACAGTGACACTTGAAAACCAACCAAATGCTATTTTCGTGCTCAGACCCAGCCAGCCAGGCAGCCAGGCACACACAAAGCTACTTATTGAAGTGGTTGCACCACTTAATAAAAATGTTTACTAAGGTTTGACTTCCATGCAATGAAACTTACATGCAATGAAACTTATTGGAGTCGCACCCTGCTGGCCTTGGGAGAGAATGCACTTCTTTGCACTTGGATGGGCTTCATTTTCCAGGCCGGTAGCTGTCTATTTGGCCGCATGCAGCACTAAGGCCCAGAGGAGACTGGAGTGAGCTGCTAGGAGGAGATCGTTGGACACACTGACTACTAGCACCATGGGCACCTTCCTGACCTTGGGGTGAATCCCACAAGAGTCCTGTCTCCTGTGTCTCTTCAGTGATGTCTACTTTATTACTATTAAATAAATTATCTGTATCAATAATAGAACAACTACTTTTAGAAAACAAAAACAATAAATATTTACAAAAATAATGGGGAAAATATTAATACACATCAGAGCATTCAAATGCTGACAGTCTCTGGGAGAATTTTCAAGTTGTTCCTGACCTAAAGCATGAGCCATCTCATGCTCAGCCCTGTGAGACCTTGGACCGTTTTACAACGGCAGCATGACAGAGCATCCATTGATTCCCCCTTCTCTCCCCCTTCCCAGACTTTAGACCAACAATATGTGTGTACCTTATAATCAGACAAATATAGCTCAATGTCCTTCTGATACCACCATCAATATCACCAAACCCTACCCCATGCCCTCATCACGCGCAAACCTGTACGCATGCAATGTCACTGACCTTCTGGGCTCCCCCAGGAATCCCACACATACAGTCCCTGTGTTTAGACCCCCCCACCCCCACCCATCCCCACCACTACCCTGGCCCCAGTCCCAGCTCCACCACTATGGCCCGGACCTCCACTTGACTCCCATCAGATGACCTTCTGGTCCTATCCTCAGCAGACAAGAGCCCTCATAAAGGAGGAATTGATTCACACAAGACCTACTTCCTGGAGGCAATGTGTGTGCCCTGTGTATATTATTGTGCAAGCGACTGTGCAGTGTGTGTGTGTGTGTGTGTGTGTGTGTGTGTGTGTGTGTGTGTGTGCGCGTGCGCGGGCGTGCGTGCGTGCGTGCGTGCACACGAGCGCGTGCACACGTGCAGACACACCCGTGGTGCCATGAGCGCCTGAGCCACACTCATTCACAGCTCACCCACCCATGTGGTGTGCCACCCCGTCACCCGGTCAGCACCCTCCGGGAAAGTGTGGGAAATAGCAGTCAGACTATTTCCCCCGGGCCCTGACTGGAGAACTTGTCCTTTACTTGGGGGAAAGGTCATAGAGAGGTAGTGAGGTTGTATTCAAGTTAATATTTCCCTGGAGTGCCAGTGATAGGACATAGAGCATTGATCTGCCTGTGTAAATGCTGTTCATCTCGGAAAAGGCACCTATTTGAAATAAGTGGCTGTCTTCTTTAAACTGTTTTAACTGATAATAAACTGCAGATAATAGAGACACCAGTCTATACTATAACCCTCTATAGCATAGCTTTAGCATTTTCTCAAAATGCTGATCTGCACTGTAGCCTGCCCTACTGTATAGTGATATGCATTGCATAATGCATATATACACTGTAGTCTCTCGATAAACCCTTTTCACAGGAGACGTTTGCCAGGTATATACACAGCTATAAAGGTAATTAATTAAATAATACATGTATTTCATTTAACCTGTGTTGCTGTGCGCCTGCATGCACAGCTTCTGTACAGTTAACTTCATGCTGGCACATGCAGAGACCCATGAAACACACTATTAGCATTATTACTTTCACTGTGTTTACATGTCTTCAGTGAAAAGGGTCCATTGCTGTCCTATGTGCTGAATGTGTGCTCATACTGTGGGTGTTAACAGTGTGCATGAATATATTCCGTCATTGTCAACACACGTCCTGCGCCAGGCCAATAAAGTAAGTGTTATTGTGATGAGCAATAATTAGCCAATAAATAATTGGCAAACCTGGCCCTGGCCTGCCAAACCCCTCCACAGACCAGAGGAACAGGGTAATGGGCCGTCCACACTAAACATTATAACTATAAAGATACTGTTTTAAATATCGTTCTAACTCAAGTGGATAGCAAAGTCCTCACCACAACTATATCAATGACAGTGAGTGAACGATACTTATAGACTGCTTGGTGTGGACGGCATTGCTCCCAAGAACAGTCTCTGGGTTCTGCTGCCTGCTGAAGAGCCAGATTCATTCTCCAGGGTTTTCGGAGACGATCAAACTGACCTTTCGGAGCTGCAGCCAGCAGTGATCTGGCACTTTGATAGACAGGAGGGAGACCCCAGAGGCCTGTACGGGTGAGACTGCAGTGCGGTGGCTGATGGCCAAAGCCCAAGAGGGAGGCCTGCTCCAGTTGTGGGTTCAATACCTCATCATCAATAGTAATTAGTGAACAGTAGGATCCTGTCAGGGACAGATGAACATGTCCTCTTCTGCTTCTACCATCCCCATGATACTGGTGGTGCTGTGGCTCAAGAAAAAATTACGTGTGTGTGTGTGTGTGTGTGTGTGTGTGTGTGTGTGTGTGTGTGTGTGTGTGTGTGTGTGTGTGTGTGTGTATGTGTGTGTGTATGTGTGAAAATGTTTATTGACGTCCATCACTTTAAGTAGATGGACGTCAATAAACATTTTCGCTCAGTGTTTGCAGTCACTTTCAGTATGTACTTGCAATGAAATCTGTATTATAAAATTAGTTCCGTCAAATTTCTTCTGTCAAATTTGTCAGTGCTTCCAAGTAAAGGACTTTAATAAATTCTTCCCATCGACGCTGAAATGCAAGACAGGGTGATTAGGCCAAGGCAGTCAGCCATCTATGTATGCTCACTTTAATTAGCAGAATCAACCCCTCTCTGTGGATATAAGCACATTGGACATATATGTTTTCCATCAAGTAGGCTAAATACCAGGACATCAAGTGACATAGCCTACAGGAGTGCTGTGGATGTAGTGTACACATCATTAGTGCCTCCGCCTGACGTACAGCAGCGTGTCACAACACTAATCATGTGAAACTCTAAAGGCGTCCGGATGATTAACAAACCCGTGGATGAGAAAAAAACATCAGCATCTCCCATGTCAAATTAAAACAACATCAGAGCTTTTTTGAAGTCGACAAAACGGAATCGGAGGGCACGGACAATCCTTTAAAGGGTTTGTTTTGTTGCTTGCATGGCTATGTAATATCTCATTTAATTAGCTAAATCTAAGCCCTCCGACAAACAGGCATATGGTCCTCCCTCTCCCACGGCCTTGGCCGAGGAATGAATATGCATATCCTGGGACCCGGAGTAGCTTGTTACCCCGGAATGAATTCTACACAAGCCTAATCCCTGATCTATTATTTACCCCTTGACCAAACATGCAAGCAGGGCTCTTCCAGACGCTCCGACTTGATAGAAATGACTGCCTTGGGGATTCGCCTGTCTCTCTCTCTCTCTCTGTTCACCCCCCCCCCCCCCCCCATGCATCCAACCCCCCATGAAGGAACCATGCAGTCAATGCAGACAGGCACTCTCCAGCACCCTCTGCACTGCATCCAACCAAATATACTGTACTACCACGCACTCACCCACTCTCCACAGACAGACAGACAGACAGACAGACAGACAGACAGACAGACACTAAGCTCTCATTTCTTCGACTCTTCACTTTTACAAAGTCTTTAGTCAAGTGTTCAGAAAATCCTCTTGGGGAAAGAAGGAAGCAAAAAAGCGTCCAATAGAACATTAATGAGGGATCTGAGAGGGACACAGCTTTGGAGAGAGGAAACATGGTGTGTCCTCACATCCCATGTCTACTGCCTCTGCCAATGTGGAGAAACTTGATGCACTTGACTGTCTAGGATTTTGACATGTCTGAAACACATCTGGTCAAATGTGTGTGTGTGTGTGTGTGTGTGTGTGTGTGCGCGCGCACGCACGTGCGTGTGTGTGTGAGAGAGAGAGAGAGAGAGAGAGAATGTAAATAAAGTGGCTGAGTGGCTCATTATGGAGTGGAGTGAATGAATGAATGCAGAAGTGTCCATAAAAAACTTGGACTGGATGAAGACATTTAAGTGTGTGTATGCATAACATGCATGTGTGAGAAAGAAAGAGTTTGTCCATGTGTTGATAAAGTGTTATTTAAGTGAACAGAATTTGTCTAAAAGCACATCAAAGGTTACCCCCTGCCCCGTGTGTGTGTGTGTGTGTGTGTGTGTGTGTGTGTGTTCGCGCGCGTGTGTGTGTGTGTGTGTGTGTGTGTGTGTGTGTGTGTGTGTGTGTGTGTGTGTGTGTGTGTGTTTGTAGGCCTGTGTAAAATGACAAGAAATACATTAGGCTATATACTGTAGACTGACTGTAGGCTGTATGGGGCATTATTGAGTGACATTGAAACATTAAAATCACAGGACAGGAAATCAACAATGGAGTCAGTATGGCCTGTAGTTTCTAGGATTTGCATAGGCCTAATAAAACTTAGCTTCAATTATTTTAAGCTTATTTTTCCCCTGCCACCCTAAAGCATCTGCCAGCAGTTCGATGCAAATAAATGAGAACTAATTAGGCCTAAGCTATAGCCTACTGTCTCACTCTAAATCGCCAGATACATTATAAGACGCAACCCTAACATTGTTTTTACTATAGCATCGTTGTTTCTTCACAAGCTGTTTTCTAGTAGTAATCAGGTGTGGCGCATTGTCGCATGCAGATGTGACTCTCCGGCCTGACAGCATCGTTATTCAAGTTGAGAGCCTGAGCCACAGTCACTCAGGTTACATTCACACACGGCGTGTTCCAGCCTCGAAGCCCACGGTCTAAATTCACCCAACTTGCACACAGAACAGAAGCCACCTTCTCCGCTTTTCAAGCCCGATCTCGTCCCGCAGCCTTTGCCTGCCTCGGCGCACAGAGAGCTGACTTTGCAGAAGCCGAAGACATCGGGAGGGAGAGAGGAGAGAGGGGCAGGCTTCCACGGAAGGTTTATTCGCTTTTCTTTAGGTGGGACAAGCGGTAATAACTCTGGCTGTCAACGACTTCCCCTACTATTCATCTTCTTCGAGTTTACGCGTTGGAAAGCGACGGTGTCGTGACTTCGACATTCATCCAGCTCGTCTTCCCGTGCGTTTTCTCTGTCCATTACCGTAGTGGTGGGTACAATTTCTTGGGATAAAAAAAGGAAAACGAATAACCGTCTCCCTGCGCGCGCATGTGTGTTGTGTGTGTGCGTGCGAACCGCGCGTGTTTTTCCTCGTCAACCAAAAACTGTCATCCTGGACAACAAGTTAACGAACGGACCGCCGAGTTTTTCAACACTTCAAACAAGAGGAGAAATTGAAGTCCCCCACTTGAGGGCGAAATCAGACTTTTGAGGACTTCAAGTTGGAAAAGTGGCAGCAGGACCTCCTCAGACAGCCCGTCAGTTACACTATGCAGCAATGGTAAATATGATTTCCTTTTTTATATATGCATGCATGGGCTTATAGTGTGTTATGCAGATGAGGGTAGGATGCATCATGCATGGGAGAAAAAGGTAACTTTTTTACTTTTGCCCGGCCTATCCTCTGATCAGCTAAATTCATCAGATAAAAAGTTGATGGAAGTAGGCTACAGTACAACTTTTTTCCTCAACATTAGGTGTGTTTGAGAAAAGACTACTGTTTGATGCAATTATGAAGAAGAATGTGTTTTTCTTTTGTTTTCCTTATCTCACATGCCACTGTCCTCCTTGTCTTGTAAAATCAATAACCAACTGTGCAGCCACCAGTTATTTTATAAGGCCTTATTAGGAAATACTGAAAGGATCATAGCCTATGATGGTCAGGTGTTCATTATTTAGTTTGTTTTCATTTTAAGTATTTATTCAGTTCTCTTTGGTTAAGTTTCAAACTTCAGGGAGAAACCTAGGGAACACAAATTTAATCCAGTGAAAACATAGGCAGGAAATATCAAACACATTAGTAATATTGAACAAGTTAGTGCTATGAAGTATAGCCATGCAGTTCAATCAAAACCCTTAGATATATAGGCCTGAATATTTGCACACTATTTATTAAAGAACAATGAGAAGTTGAGAACTGCAGCAAACAATATTGAAAGTGAGGTCAACCCCTTAAGATAACTGTAACAGTCACCATATATATTGCCTCATAAATGTTGGTTGGCAAAAATAAAAGCATATCAGGATTTACATGCAGTAAAGTTTGCTCCATTATTTATTCAAGCCTCTTGAAAGTTCTCTGTTCCAAGAACCATTTTGGTACATTTTAATAATAATGCTGCACATAAAAGTTTCTACAGCATTACAGTGATTTATTGGAATATGTTGCCCTGTTCTTGCAGTTTGTTCTTGGCTTGTTTATGATAGCATTTGTCATGTCATTGCTTCCTCAGAAACAAACAAGTTTAGATAACACTGTTGATTTTACTAAGCATACATTTCTTGACACAAGTGCTTGCAAAAAATACAAACACAAAACAAAATAAAACATACTCCTCATTTAAAGTTCTTTTTGACAATATAACATAAATTATAAGTGAAGATCTCATAGGTCAGGACATTGTACTTGACTCTGCAAATTAAACATTCTAAGTCCTCTGCCTGTAGGGTATATGTCTGTGTGATGTGTGGCTGTGCATACTGTACGTGTGTGTGTGTGTGTGAGTGTGTGTGTGTGTGTGTGTGTGTGTGTGCACGCGTGCGTACGCGTGCTTGTGCGTGCGTGTGTGTGTGTGTGTGTGTGTGTGTGTGTGTGTGTGTGTGTGTGTGTGTGTGCGTGCGTGTGAGCATGGATACCTCAGCTCAGGGCTCTGATGGCCAGCGTGCGACAGTGGAGCACAGGGCTGCAGAACAGAACACAGAGAGGCATTTCATGTCAGCGTAACACATTTCTACATGGGCATATCTGAACAGCTCAGAGAGACATGGGAGAGAGGAGGGGGGAGGGGGGAGTAGAGAGCTGAGGGACCATTTCAGCGTCAGAAAAAGGTACATATGATCCCCACCCATGCACCCCCTCCCCGTAGAACTTCTTCAATGAGGCTCTGGGTTCAGTGTCCCACTCACAGGACCTTGTCAGATGGTACTTCAAGGGTCCATAGTGATCCTGTCTGGTGCTGCTACAGTTGAAGAATGCCAATTTACATTCCTTGTGTGTCATTTGATTACTTTTATCTCCATGCTCAGTGCCCCCCCCCCCCTCTCTCTCTCTCTCTCTCTGTCTCTGTCTCTCTCTCTCTCTCTCTCTCTCTCTCTCTCACACACACACACACACACACACACACACACACACACACACACACACACACACACACACACACACACACACACACACACACACACACACACACACACACACACACACACACACACACACACACACACTGTATGTGACCTACACGTTTCTGTTGCTATTGCTCCCTATAGAACATATTCTATGTTTGTAATTCATTAAAATGTTATACTTTAAATGTATACAAGTGCTAATGCAGTGTTCAAGCAAAATGTCAAAAACCAAAAGACTTGGTGCCTGTGGTGCTGTGATAAGCACTACCCTTTACAAATACATGTACAGTAGCCTAACCCTGCTGGCCTGGAAGTACTGTAAATCCCACCAGGTCTTCTGTGCATTTCCTACATTGTCTGTAGCCTACTGTCTATGTCAGTAAGCCCTAGCTAACCCTAAGAGCTAAGACCACTAGACCACTCCTATCATGTTTCTTAAAACAAAAGAAAAATAAATGGGACTTTTGTTCACATTGTGGCATTCATTCCCCAACAATGAAAAGATGGAAAAAGGAAGATTTTCCTCATTTGGACACTCGGTACAGAGGGTGGCCAGCCGGTTCAACCCAGTTCAGTCTGTCAAGTTAACAGTGCTGAGAAAAAAACTTGAGACTGTCAGCGCAGGACTGCAGCTACAGTATGTGTCCTCATTCCTCTGCTCACATATTGTGGGAGTGTGTGTGTGTGTGTGTGTGTGTGTGTGTGTGTGTGTGTGTGTGTGTGTGTGTGTGTGTTTGTGCACACGCACGGCTGTGCACGCGCACCCTTGTGTCTGCGGATGGTGGATCAGGCCACTGGTTAGCCGGTTCAATAATCTGCTGGACAGGTAGGTTGGCCATTGACGCACCCCGCTGCCCCACTCCATACCCTCTCAGAGAGGCCCGCTAATGAAGAGCAGGGCTCCTTAGTGCCGTGCTCTGCTCTGACCCCCAGGAACCCCCCCCCCCCCCCCCTCTCTCTGTCTCCCCCTCCCTCTGCCTGTCCCCCCCCCACCCACCCACACCACCTCCTTCCTCACTGCTGCTGGCTCTTCTTCATTCTCCTTTTTTAGCTTGGGCTGAACGGGTGTCAAGTGCGGGAGTCACAGGGGTCAAGGATCTAATGAATGATTTCCTATTTCTTGTATCGTGTGTGTGTGTGTGTGTGTGTGTGTGTGTGTGTGTGTGTGTGTGTGTGTGTGTGTGTGCGCGCGCGTGCGCGTGCCCATACCGTATGTGTGTGTGTGTGTGTGTGTGTGTGTGTGTGTGTGTGTGTGTGTGCATGTGTGCGTGTGTGTGTGTGTGTTTGTTCTATGGTTAATATCTGTGAACTAATTAGTTGATTCAGTTTAAGCTAGAATGTAAATTTACAGTTCTTCTCATGAGAAGATGATGATACTTGTAATGTGTTTTACTAGGCCTTTTATGCGCTGTCGTGGATTACAGTAATATTGCCTGGGCACAATATCACGTCACTGCTATGCTATATGTACCGTTGGTGACCTAGAAATTCCATTTTCCCCACACTTCCACGTTAGCAAGTCACTTTAAAGTGAAGAGCGCCAGCCAAGTGCCTTACATGTAAATGTAAAATAGGGAAGCTCTAGGATCAGCGACGCACACGTCTTAGGAAATGGGTCAAAAGCCTTGCTTTGACAGAGCGGGAGAGGGAGAGAGAGAGAGAGAGAGAGAGAGAGAGAGAGAGAGAGAGAGAGAGAGAGGAAAAACAAACTAAGTTTTCTACCACTCCTCTCTTTAAACGAGGGTTAATGTGCATTTACTCTGCCCGAAATGAAGCGTTATTATTACAGGAAGTTATTTGGGAAACCTGTAAGAGCACTTTTCATCCGTTTATTTTATATATTTCTTTCCCTCTTCCCCGCAAACTCTGGTATAAGCAGCCATGTCTCCTAGTGATGGACCAACATCAGAGCAGCATTCATATTTCATGTATTTTGTGGAAGTATAGTTTGGGGTCTGATACAGCCCCTGCTCCTCTTCAGTCCAATAATCGCTCCAGTGCGACTGATAGTGTGTCTTGGCAATGACAGGAAAGGTAATATTTTGAGAAAGCAAGAGAGAAAGATAGAGGGAAGTGGGGCAGTGAGGGTCATATGAATAGCTACTAGTGGTAGCTTCGGATGAAATCCTTATGAATGGTACTGTGTAACCCAAACTGCAGGCTCGAGCGACTAAGCAAAGACACTGTGAAATCTTAAAACAAATTGGATTGCAGGCCCCCCTAATTTAATAAGAAGCACAGTGGGAGCCATACTTGATTTAAAACAATATACATATGGTAGACGTTAATTAAATGTCTTTTTTTGTTAGCCTAGCTCACAGAGCACAAAATAGAATCTGCACGAACACTCACCAATTCCTCTCTGAATGTTTCAGAAATGTTGCGTCCCACGCTTTTTGATATGCTGTCTTCTGGTTTCCAAATTTAGTGTGAAGTAGCAGATCGTAATGAATAGGGTTTACATCTGTTTTGACATGACCGTTTAAGATGTGTCTGGTCTTGTATCATCCCACAGATGGGATCTGTACGATTTCTTTTGTCAATTGCTAAATGATAGCAGCAGCATTGTCTCTGCGTTGATAAGGAGAGAGATCACAACACGACACCAGTGAGTGGCAATTTAATCAGATTAAAATCAGAGCGCTTGGAACGAAGAGCAGCGTTTGAGCCGTAAGATGATACTTGTACTTACATGTGTGTAGATTTCAGTGCATTTGTTCTTCCCAGAGAGCGTTATTATAGGCTTTGACTGACCTAAAAGTGCAGCCCACCAAGTCAGATTGCTTTTATGGGCGAACGACGTACTTGGCAGTTGCCACTGATTGTAGTTGTCATTTTTACCATAGGCGTTCTAAGCCATGCACTGTTAGATGTTTTTAAAAAGAAAGATTTAGCCTTAGAAAATGCAACATTCTCCCACATTAGCACACTTGCTAATGCCTGCCCTCTAAATCTGTACAGTATATTTACATGATTACGCCAGTGCTTTTTTTGAGGTTTCTTATTCATAGATATGATCTGACTGTTACTATAGTGTTAGTGGCTAAAGATGCACTGCATTAAAGTATATATATATACAGTATATATATATATATATATATATATATATATATATATATATATATATATATATATATATATATACACACACACACACACATATATACACACACACACACACACACACACACACACACACACACACACACACACACACACACACACACACACACACACACACACACACACACACACACACAGTACTGTAGTTCTGTGTTGTGCATCGTAGTGTTCGTCATTATGGTGTGAAGAGAGATTATTACAGGGAAATTATTATAAATATTATTATTTGTACCATTACACTTTCTTTTGTCTGTGTTATAAACAATTATTTTCTTATTATTTTGTAACTCACTGTTTGGGCAATTATTAAAAATACAAAACAAAACAAGACATTGGCAGAGTCCTTTAAACCAAGAAATGATGGCAGACATGTTGCACCACTCAGCCCTTAGAAATGCACCTCACTGCATTTCTTTCTCCCTATCTCCTTCAAACGCAGTCATGATTCCTGGCCTTTTTCACAGCCGTAGTTTGGCATAGTGGCCCTTAATTGATTTTGTGCAGAAACTAATTACTGGCAACAGGGTAAAATAAACACTTCACAGTGTCACAGGGGTGACGGGTGACGGGGGGTGGTGGTTGGGTGGGGGGGTGCGGTCCGGCCCGAGGGAGGGGAAACTGCAGTTCACTTGTAATCCATACGTTTTCCACTACGGTCGGAGCGTAATTCATGTCGACGCTGTGAGCAGGACCCAGCCAGGCTCTGGACTTTTGGAGTAACGAACAGGAGTCTAGTTGTAACCAAATGGCTCAGCGGGGACGTATAGGGTTATGTGGTATAATTTATATTTTATAGCTCCCTCCAGCGCCCACTCTACTCCAGAATGAAGTTGTTCGCTGCTGTTCCTTGAACAGTTGAGTTTAGAGGGAGAAAAATAAGGGACTAGCAGGAGTTGGGTGGGGGGTGCTTATGATGGAAACTCCAGAAGCTCAGAATTCGTTCCTTGTCGTTCCTTTCTCCTTTCTCCTATTTTTTTCTGTTTCTTTTTTTCATTGTGATTATAATTTCTTGCTGTAACATTGGCAATACTATTTATCTTCTTCTTCTTTTCTTTATTTTTGCTTCTTTGCTATAAGCCTTTCACTATAAATTGTGTGATTTTTGTGTACGGGTTTGTGTGTGTGTGTGTGTGTGTGTACCACTTTGAGTTTTATGGGTGTGTGTGTGTGCGTGTGTGTGCGCATGTGTATGCGTGTGCACGCATCCATGTGTTTTCTCTGCATGTGCGTCACTGGCCCATTCTTCAGCGCCTCAAGAGGCTGTGAAAGATGTCCTTGGGCCATACATAGTGATTTGATTAAAAGAGAATAATTTGCCCTAAAGGTGTCTCTTCTCCTCTCTGCAAAAGAGCCGGTGGAAGAAATGCGATATGACAAGATAAGTGGCGGCTCATGAAAAATTCCTGAGGATTGAGAAGTAGCATGTTGACTTTGGAATGATTGCCCCGAGTGTCTAGCCTTGTGCCAGTAACTCTGGCTGACAATGTTATTTTCACCTGAATAGGCTCTGGGAAGGATTCCTGCAGGTCCTCAGTCCAGCCTACTACAAATCTTTCTTTTCCCACCCAAAAGAAGGAAAAAGGGTATTCTTCAAAGTTAGAGACTTTTCTCCATGTCATGTGCTTTAAGTTCTGTGCTAGTATTTAGCATATTACCAGAAACAATGTACAGTACAGTGGATAATGTTATATTAATTAATTACATTACCCTATGGAATTATAAGGCAACATTTTGAACCAGAAACAAAGTATGGTACAGTGGATAATGTTGTATTAATTAATTACATTACCCAATGGAATTATAAATCAACATTTTGAACCAATTGTAGTTATAATAATGTAGTTATAAGTATTAAATTACAAGAAACTGCTTAGTAGAATAGAACATCCCAGTAGACTGGGAACCCAGGATTGGCGTTTAGAACTACTGTTATGGTTGTATCACTGACCCATCCAGTTTCTATAACTCCACTCCACACTTCATTCCAGATGTTTCCTTCTATACCGCTTCTCTCCTCAACACAGCACCAACTGCAAGCTCATATGTCTATCAATGGCATCAACCATGTCACGTTTAGAAGTCAGGGATTGTAACCCCCTGGTAATCTCTATTTAATGGTATCCCTGGCGTAAACGGCACAGTAGAAGCTTGTGTGTGAATCTCAATGACACATAATTGATCTCTGTTGGTTGGTGATGGGCTGGTGTGAATGGCAGTTGGCAGTTCCATGTTTTATTCTATCTTATAGTGACTGGTGAGACCAGGCTACTCCATTTGGCATTCATGTGAGGGGACCAATAACATTGCGGCACCCAATCAGATATTACCGGATAGTAGTTGGGGAATAGGCGTGGCCTAGAGTTTGGAACGAAAAGCAGGCGTTGGCCATGTGGAAAATTCTGTGACGTGAGGTTACCTGCCAAGTGGGTCGACAGAATGAGCAGTTCTTGATATGCAAATAACAGACAGACAGACAGACAGACAGACAGACAGACAGACAGACAGACAGACAGACAGACAGACAGATAGATTTGTGGAATGAATATATTTAGTTTTTCAATTGTCTTTGTTTATGAAAACAAAAGGGAATGTAAGTTTTAATTTCAGCCAAAGGTTTCATATCTCAGATAATTTGAATTTGAATTTTATCTGCTTCAGAGGCTGAGAATTATTTGAACATACATCTGTAGCTTCTACACTCCTTAATATACCGTGGACACATGGATAAGGTCTCAGTTGCAGCTGTAACTGCAGGGTAGCCAGAATGCATATAACCTGGGCCCTTTTATGGTATAATGAAGGTATGATGTAGCTTTTTTTATGACCCCTTTTATGGTATGCGTCGAAGGACTCCAAATTACACGCATTTTAACCGTTGCACATATAGTACACTAGTATGTGTGATTTTCTGTTCACGCGATCTTGTTCTGATCTTGTTTAAGCCAGTCGCCATGCAGAGTTTGGGTCCTTTATCCAAACAAGAGGCCTGTTTCTATTTATACCGAAGCTATTAGCTTTCAAACAAAATGAAGGCGTGATGTCATTGTCTTATGTATGTGTGGAGTTATGTTGCGAATGTTATTTTTCATGAGCCAGCCCTGTGGGATTTAGCGCGCACATCAAAACTACTGCAGCGGCTGATGTCAGGGGTTGGTTGGAAGACCTCATGCAGTGAGCTGAGCGTGAGTGAAGTCAGATCTGTTAGTCTGGGCAGCTGTACAGCTAACTGTAGATGTTACGTACCCATCCCCAATCAATCACGTCCCTTCTCCTGCACCGTCCATCTATGAAATAACTCTTCTTCTCTGGTTCCCCTCCTATGTATTGTATTTTCATCTAGGATGACAGGGATGTTGTCATTATGCTGATGATCTAGGATCTGATCATTTTACTCTCACCATTGTTTGATGGTGCTGATCTATAAGCTGATCCTATTGGTTGAATGTAATGTCGCTGATTCAGGACCTGATCCATATACTATCTTAGTATACTGTACTACATTAGAATACAGTATACAAAACTGTATTGTAATGTTACCTATGTAGCATGGATCTGATCGTTGCACTTATTGATTGTAATGTTGGTGATTGCAGAATTGAAGCTACCTCAAAACACCCTGGATAAAAAATGATATAATGTTTAAGATGTTTTCTTATTTTATCCTTAATTTCAGTTTAACCTGTGTCCTTGCGCTCACTAGGAGCATAATGGCCTGTGTCCAAATTTGCTGAGCCACAAGGCAAGTAGGCAAACCACGGATAAGAACATGAACCAAATGTATATATTATTATTAATAGTGTATGTATTCAGCTTTACCACCACATCTGTCTGTCTGTCTGTCTGTAATACATTGCACTGCCCTTCTCCAAACTAAGTTGTACAATTTTTACATTAATCCTGGTGTCCCTATTTTGGGCATGTGCATGGGCATTATACTGTAGGTGAAATCTTTAAAAACATTTAGTTTTCACATTTTTCAAACATCTGTCGCCTGCCATCGCAACGTGTTGTGAGCTTGTAGATCAGCTATTTTTGGTTATTAGACATTAGGCATACGACAACGTATATTTGGCTTAAGTGGTTAATAATTTTACTGTGGCAGCTGGTTCCTGACCTCATGTTTGGTTCAGGGACATAGACGTAACTTAATAGAGTTGATTTGATGAAACCCAATTGAAGGCTTCCTCTTGCAGTCTGGTGACAAAATAACAAACATCATGACATTTGCCAGTTAGTCTCTCAAACAATGTCACGTACTATGCTGCACGGGGACACACAATTAACGACAAAACTACTGAAATCACAACACTGACTAATGCAATTTCCTAATAATCACAAGGGGCTTCTTCAGCCCAACAAAATGGGTTAACGTCCTAAAATAAAGTATGGTAACAGGCAGAATATCGGACCAACAAATAACTTTAGTCACACTGGGCAGTCTCTCTCTCTCTCTGCGTTAATAGGCTGCCTCTACCAGTGTTGGTTTTTACAGCTAATTTTGATTTAGTTTTAGTCATAGTCTTTGGAATAAAATTCAGTTTTAGTCAAATTATTGTCATCTGAAATGTTTCAGTTTTAGTCTAGTTTTAGTTGACTAAATAGTAAATATCATAAAAGTTTAGTCAACTAAATCTACAGTTGATTTAAGTAAATTAAATTAAAAACTATTTAGAAAAGTGTAAGACATACACTGTAACGAATAGGATGTAGAAATTACAGTTAGTTAATGGCAAAAAAGTTGCCAATTAATTAGTGTAGAATTACTTATAGTTACTGTAAAAAACAATTACAGTAAAGTACTGTATACATGTTTACAGGTTTTAACTGTACATTTTTTTTACAGTAAACTACTGTATACCCTTTTTACAGTTTGTTACTGTATATGCATTACTTTTGGTTATTGTAAAACAACAGCAATTAATTGTAAACCAATTTACAACATTATATTGTATTCTTTGAAATTACAGCTATTTACTGGCAACTTTTGTTGCCAATAAATAATTGTAAACCAATTTACTTTTGGTTATTGTAAAACAACAGCAATTAATTGTAAACCAATTTACAATATTATATTGTATTTTTTTTTAATTACAGCTATTTACTGGCAACTTTTGTTGCCAATAAATAACTGTAAATACTTCAACACAGTATGTTGCTGTAGAAAGTTTTTTACAGGTTATTTTACATGCAATTAGTGTTTAATCCAATTTATCAACATTGCATTAAATTCTCTTCAACCATTACATAAAACCCAGAGTCTGATATGCAATAAAACATTTATTAAAACTTTACATTACAAGGTCACATCTCCCATTTTTTTCCATCCCCTAAAACAAACAATATAAAGTGCAAACTTTAAAAACATTTAAAAACAGCGATTCTGAACCTTTGGGCCTGGTCCCACTGATGGGCGGTCACTGATGTTTTGCCAATTACCGGTACGTGGCCACGTACCGGTAATTGGCAAAACACTAGGATTGTATTGATAATAATTAGAAAAATCTTAACAAATTTGAGGGGGCCCTGACCCAGAAAGTTTGAGAACCACTTATATTTAAAGGTTTAAAACATGAAAAAAATTATAATAATCTTGTTCCCCGACAAGATGATAACGTACATATAATGTACGATAATGTACACATTTTTTTACATCCATGATGTACCTCCAAACAATATGTAATTTGTCATCGTTTCCAATTCAGTGTCTAGTTTCCCTGTTCTACCAGAGGTGAATGAACAAAGAAGCTTGGCTAAACAAAAATGCCACTACTGTGATCAGTGTGGTAAACTTCCCTACAATGTCTAGACTTAAAACACACCAGAGAATTCACACTGGCGAGAAACCCTATGGATGTTATCAGTGGACAACACTTCTCTCAAATGTCAATCCTTAAATGCCTCACCGATTTAAAACTTGAACCGTCAGAGCCAATAATCAAGCCAGCAGCAGCTGATCTAGATCCAGACACAGCATTGACAGTGCCGTTAGCCACTGCCACTGCTTGTGGACTGGCACCCACAATCTAGGTCACACACTACTAGCCAGACTAGCTGAAAAACATTTAATAAAAAAAAAGAAAAAAAAACATTTTGTTCCCTGACAAGAAGAAAATGTACAACATTGCAGAACCATGTAAGTGTGAGAACACCGTGCAAAGCCAATTTGATCTGACTGAAATATAATCCAACATTAAAGTCTCTGCAGAGGTCAAAGTGCAAACCTGACAAAAATAAACAGAAATTCAAATCCCTGCAGAGATAAAAGTGCAACAAAGTCCAAAAAGGGGAACAGGCCTGGAAAACAAAAAATGCCTGGAAAAGGCATGGAACCAAACAAATTGAGGTAGACTCTTTAAAAACTCACAAGGGCAAGGCAAACAAGTCCGTTGAGGAGATGGCAGATGTCAAGTCAAATCAGGCAGTAGGTCAAAACCAGCAGGTATCCATGGAACTCATCGTTGGAACTCAACAACATCTGACAGGGCAAGGGGAAAAAAGAACAATATAAGTATTTGCTACTATTTCAGGTATCTACAGGGCTGAGGTTTGTGGACAGTTGTGTGAATTGGTGGGGCAGGTGAAAATGAAACGTGTGGACAGAAGATGACAGGTGTGGAGAGGTGAGGGGCAATAAAATGGCCTTGGGAGTAGTGACATCCAGAAACTGCCCTGTGATCCTCAGTTGACTTTCCCTTTTCTGCACAATGCCCAAGGTTTTGCACACGGTCTACTTACAAAGGACATACAGTTGGCACAAGAAATGACATCCAAAGAAGAAAATAAGTGGTCCTGGCTGCACACCCTATTAACTTACCAACAGTGTTAGGCAATATTATACTTGGAATCAAGAGTAATATCTTATATTACTTTTGTCCCCCCCACCCCCAAAAAAGGGATCGTACAACACAATCCGTTTAGTCAGCTTTTGTTGGAACTGAATCAAATTGTTTTGAATAATAATAAGAAGAGTCACCAATCAGCCAAAAAGGCTATAAAGCAGCAATCTCTCTTGACCTTTTAAATGAAATGTTTTCAAACGGTAAGGCCAAACAAATCCTCCAGAGTAATATGTGCCATTTTTTTTCCCAAAGTAATAATGGTATATTATTGTTTTGGCAGAGTAATACAGTACTCATTACTGGGTAAAGTGATAATATTACAGTAATATATTAGTAACTTGTTACTGCCCAACACTGCTTACTAAAGAAGTATTTTAAGAAAAATGTTTCGGTTGACTATGAAGGTCAGCTAATCAAAATGTTCTTAAAAACATTCTGGACCACATTTTCCCCCCCACTTCTGAACTCTGAATAAAATCAGAGCCTGGGATAGAGATCTAAAAACAAATAATACAACTCTACTGCTTTATATGTATAAAATATGACATAAGATAGCAAAGCAACATATTAAGATTCATATAGTGGGGAGAGAATGGTCCAAATTCTTTGCACATGACTTACACTTAAAGCCAAGTGAAGTCCTGCAATCGCTTCAGGAGGGAGGAGACAGGAGGACAGACCGAATTGTTCCTCTTCTCCCTCACCTTCCCACTTTTCTGGCTGAGCAGCTTCGTTGTTTTGGTGCCACTGCCATTGGTTGGGTTGATCCCAACGAAACACCTGCAATTACAAATCACACACACACTTTATGAAAAATGTGCACTCACAGAGCTCTACAAGAGAGCAGATCTTTCGAGTTACACAAGATAGTTCTACTTCAAGCTGAAAGTTACCTTTGGATGAATTCCAGGATGTAACAGGGGTGCTCTTGGTACACCAGGTTGAAATTGTAATAAGCAGAAAATAAAGTTGCAATTCCAGCCAGGAAGTTTGTTTGTGGAGCCACAACGACCCGACCCTCCATGCTCAGCATCCATTGGGTAGAACTTCACCTAAACATAGACACATGGTTTGCATTTTAATAGTTAATAGTTTCTGCTGCTTTCCACATAACAATTAGACTGTAAAACATGACCTCCATATTTATCTGCAATGCTTTTAAAAGTGTACACTACCTAAGATAATTAGACGTAGTGTGTCGGGAAGCTTCAATGTCCTTTCCACATCTGCTGCTGTTGCCAACACCTAAACGACAGAAACACAAATTACAAATATTTAGTCATTGCACCCAACCTCAACAGTTGAAGAGTACAGTTTACAGGTGTACAAGAGTAATATCATCTTTTTTACAACCAACCCACACATTTTGCATAAAATGGTATGAAGAGTAAGAAAAAAACCGACTACTAAAAGTACAAATGAAAGTAAAATGAATACCAAAACAATAATAATATTGGGGTCCCGATTTTGATGGAGCACTAGTCATGTCTATGGATATTTAATGATGTAAAAAAAAAAAAGAAAACTCAAAATCATGTGGCAGCCAAGTTGTGATATGTTTGTGCTATGATTTATAACAGCGACTACAGCTATAGATACTAGACCACACTTACAAACATGTCCAGATCTTAGATAGATGAATGTATGACCTGTATGAGCGGCTCTTACAGCTAGTTGAGATGCTAGGATTTCATAGCCATTACCAAATGTTTGTTTCTCTCCTGGTAGGAGATCAGCAAAGCTGCTGCAATGTTGCTTTACAATCCTCTTGGCCACTATATCACAATGAGATTTTTTGGGATTCTCAGTCAGCCTCATATCATCAACGTTAATTCGTACCTTTCTGTCTTTATCGGATGCACAACATCTGTTTGCGATACCAATAGGCATTCTGTGCCAAGGAACACAGAAGTTCTCAATCCAGTCATCTAAATGGACAGTCATTCTGGAGCTATTGCCACTGGCCCGACATGGCGTGCTGGAGGGTGAAAACGTAGCGATACTGTCCGAGCTGGGTTCTACAGGAATCAGTGTCATTGTCACTCGCTCTAAAAAAAAAAGGGGGGGGGGGGATGGAACAGCTCAATAACTGCAAATAATAAAATCCTACCAGTTCAGTAAAATTAGCAACAAATGTGCATTAATGAATAACATATATACATTATGTGTCATGTACATAGCTTTACATTTTATGAAATTTGCATTTTTTGTTTGACATATTTCATAAACAAGACTAAGACATACCTTCAATTTTCCATGCATTGAGAAGCTTCCTACATTGACCAGGAGGGACTCCAGTTTATCCTCTGGTAGGCTAGGCAATACTGCTACCACAGCTTCCTTAATCTCTTCCTCAGGTGTCGCCATGTCAGTATCTGGGAGAGAGGGAGGATACATGTTAGTATCTGGGAGAGAGTGATGCAATATAATCACTTTTGTCCCATTGAGATCGTAACGCATTAGTGGATGATAATCAAGGAGGTCTTCTTGATTAACACACGTGTAGTTTGTATCCTGTTCTACTTCGGTCAGATTGTGAATACCCAAATCAGCCATCGCCACAGCCCGCTGCCTCTGTACAACAAAGTAGACAAAATCACTATGATAGATTTATAGTTAATCTCACCCATGTGAAGGCCCTCATCATCTTGTCCTAGACCTAGAACAACATGCATTTATTTTTTGTACTTTGTGCCTTTGAAAGTGACAGCTAAAAAGGGCAGTTTGGGTCATTACTGTGAAGTCTCATATGACGTGTAAAACCTGCTATACTTTTACTCTCATAGCCACAACGTTTACAGAGATACATTTCTGCTGGGCTCTGGTTTCACCTGAAAAATAGGTATTTTCACTCTTCTTCTCGTGTCAGGTCTTGGCACTGATGATCACTGCTCACTAGTCACTGCCAGCCAGGTGTTTTCTGTCAGCATCTGTAATAGTAGAAACATTATTATGTTGTGCATTACCTGCTTTTTAGTTACTCTACGCAAAACAATACAAACAAAGGCTTATGGCTTAACAAATCTGATTGCACACAAAAATCTGCAATGTTAATTTAATATATAACTTAACTGTACTGTAGGTACATTATTCACAGATAAAATAATTGCAGTCAAAACAAAATACCTGCCAATCATTCACTACATGGAGATTAATATTACAGTTTCCCTGTTATGAATAAGTATGTGCTAATTGCACATTCAACACAAACAAGAAACAAATGGGTTCATATTAAAGATAGCTGAGCACATGTTCAATTTCTAGCCTAAAACATCATTCATGACTTGGCCCACATTCAACACAAATGGCTTTTTTCATTAAATAAACTTGTGGATATAAAGTGGTTAACAGTGATGATACTGTAGTTAAGTAGAGCTACAGTGCATCACTTTCATTTGCAATACAAAAACGACAGTATTGTATGACTGGCTGGGACAACAAAGAAAAAGAAGCAAGAAAAAACGGAAAATAGGCGAATTTTAATGGTGGTTTTTGGATATTATCTCTGGAATGGAAAGTCCAATCGACTCAGTTTAAAATTAGTTGGATACGTGACTTTGTTGACTCCATAAACTAATTCAACTTACCAACTTGTCAGTAGATAGAAGCACGAAAGCACCCAGTGTAATCCCAGTTGCAGCAGCCCAGCACAGCAGTTGCACAGACGTTTTGTTTCCTCTCTGTTCAAAATGAATAAGCTCCGCCTTGTGTGTGATGCAACCGGATGCAGTCATATCTTGATGCAGTAATTCAATGTAGGAACTACAATGAAAGTAGTTCACTACATTATTTAAATGTAGAACCTACAGTGAAATAGTCTAGAGAGTGTAGGCATTTCTAGGAAATGTGGGCACTTAAAGGGGAATGCCACTTATTTTCAACATTTTACTATGTCATTAATATACCTTACAGTTGTTATGAAGCACATCTCAGTGACAATCACAATGATGTACTTTATAATTTTATTGATTTTTTTAGACCTCCAGTTCTAGCCAGGCAACACAGAATGGGCCGGGGTGGGGGTTTTCTTTATTAGGCAACACACAACAACTCATAGTAAAATGTTGAAAATGATCTGGGCACCCCAATATAAAATTTGCTATTTTGGCCAAATGTAAAACATATAGGCCTATACTGTATATATTTTGAAAATAATTTAAAGTATACAGAATATACGCAGACAGGCAGACAGACAGACAGACAGACAGACAGACAGACAGGCAGGCAGGCAGGCAGGCAGGCAGGCAGGCAGGCAGGCAGACAGACAGACAGACAGGCAGGCAGGCAGGCAGGCAGACAGACAGACAGACAGACAGACAGACAGACAGACAGGCAGGCAGGCAGGCAGGCAGGCAGGCAGGCAGGCAGACAGGTTGACCTTTGAAAACTCTGATTGCGGCCTTGCATTAAAAATCAATAAAATATTTTAAAAAAATCCTTTCTTTACAAAAGAGACTATTTCTGAATGTTTGAATCATGCCGAATCCAATGAAAGTGGTCTCGTAGCTCTAGTGCACTCCTAACTTGCCACCAAATCAAAAGAGACACGTTTTTTCAGCCCCAAAAGCTCAAATAATTTATTTATTTTCCAAACACCACTTCTTCTAACTCACTTTTTCATGCTGGATTCAATGGAATTGGTCCCGTTGAAAGAAAATGTTTCGTTATTTGTCTAACCTCTTTAAGGCTTCTAAGTCAAAAACCGTTTGATATTACGGGCCCATCTTTTAGTATGTTATATAGCTTGTCAGGACGAACAATCTGATATGTGTTTCCTGGCACACAGACTTACGGTTCTCTTAATTGGCTAGTTAATTGGTTAGTTTTCAACGCGCGATAGCTCGAGAACGATAGGTCCGTCAGCCAAGTAATTGACATGGGCGTGTTCAGCTTTCCGAGATCTACGCTCTGATATGTCCGTTATTCTCGTGCGACCCCCGTAGCAAGATTTCTCCAACTCTGATCTGTAATCCGGAAGCCTTATAGACCCAGTGAACCTTACTGTGTATTGACTGGTGAAATGCTAAACCTAAATTTGAGAACCACACATCCGTGCGCAGGGAGACACATATCAGCGCGTTCGTCTTATCGATAGCTATGCGTGGATGCAAAGCACTTCCATTTTCGACCTTTGTGGGAGGAGCTATCGCGCGTCAAAGTCTAACTCTAGGGTTAGGAACCACACGACCGTGTGTGGCGAAACACATATCAGATTGTTCGTCCTGACAAGCTATATAACATACTAAAAGATGGGCCCGTAATATCGAACGGTTTTTGACTTAGAAGCCTTAAAGAGGTTAGACAAATAACGAAACATTTTCAAACATTTTCAACACTTTCATTGGATTCGGCATGCTTTAAACATTCAGAAATAGTCTCTTTTGTAAAGAAAGGATTTTTTTTGAATATTTTATAGATTTTTAGAAGCGGAGGCCTCAAATGAATTTGTCTTTGGTTATACAATGCATACATGTATTGCAATTACATTTAAATATTGTAAAATGACAGAACAATAGGTTACTGTACATCTATTGTAGAAATTACAGAAATCGGTTGTAAAGCTACGTTATACAATAAGAACACAACTGACTGTAATCTTTACAATAAGTTACTGTGGGAAAATGCAATAAGTTTCTGTAATGATTATTTTCCCATAATGCATTGCAAAATACAGTTAAACATTGTAAAATGACCCAACAATAAGTTACTGTACATTTTTATTGTAGAATTTACACCAATTCGATACAGTGTACTATATATAATCGGTCCAGTGGTTTGCGAGATTATCTCCAGACAGACACATACTGTAGTCCGACCCTTTTGGCGGCTAGCCTCTTGCAGAGCCACAGCATAAAAATAACATATTACTGCAGCAGTGTGTCTGCTTCCTTTGTCATTCCCACCACATATCCACAGGATGCTATGTTTTCCAACAGATATGTGACTATCATTGATTATGTTGCCTCCATTGAACTGTAGACTGCCGTACAATGCATTACCAGCGACTGGGATGACACTTATGAAGTGGTACCCTGTCATTATTGGTGACCAAGGTTCTAATTATGGCGCTAATCATAGTAATTAACCAGTCTCAGGCTGATGGGATTTTGGTGTGTTTGTCTGCGTCTTAGCTCACTTTTCCTGTTTTGAGAGGGGAAAGTGTGCATGTGTGCATGGCTGTGAATGGAGGTCCGATGTTTACGTCAGGGTGTATTTTGTGTGTGTGTGTGTGTGTGTGTGTGTGTGTGTGTGTGTGTGTGTGTGTGTGTGTGTGTGCATGCGCTAGTCAAAGGCTGTGTTGGATCTTGGGTGTGCTTAACATTTATGTCGGTGTCTGCGTGTGTGTGCATAAATACACGTTTATGGTTGTGCGTGTGTGTGTTTTTGTTGCTGAGGGGAAATCTGCTGACAGGTAATGTGTCAGCGAGGAGGGGGGACAGTGGCGCTTTTGAGACAGACACAAGAGAAGAGTCTCTTAGAGAGAGAGAGAGAGAGAGAGAGAGAGAGAGAGAGAGAGAGGCCTCTTTCATGTGACTTCACATTCCACCAAGGCACAGGCAGAGAGAGGCACAAGATGAGACATGTGTCCCCCCCTCCTGCCCATCCAGTCCCATCCCTCCCTCCCTCCCTCGCTCCCTCTCTGCCTCCCTCTCTCCTTCCATCCCATCCAACCCCTCTGCCTCCACCCCTCCCCTCTGCCGGTGACCTTAACATTTATCAAACAGCCCCATGCTGGAATTTCTCTTCAGCATCTATACCCTGGTGAGAGAGATCCAGACACTGCACTGAGACGCACGCACGCACGCGCGCACACACACACACACACACACACACACACACACACACACACACACACACACACACACACACACACACACACACACACACACACGGTCGCAGGGCAGTCTGTTTTGAATATTGTGGCTCTGCGGAGTGCCTGTCCTTGTCGATCCCTGAGCTAAGTAGGGTGGCCTCCACACATGCACATGCACGCACGCACGCACGCACGCACGCACGCACGCACACACACACACACACACACACACACACACACACACACACACACACACACACACACACACACACACACACACACACACACACACACACACACACACACACACACACACATTTTTCTCCCTTCCCTCTTGTTTCTTTATTGTACCTCCTGTCACTTTGTCCTATTCATTTAACCTTTCATTAGAGCCAGCAGACAGCCTGCACTGCTTCAGGAACAATGCCAAGAAAACCCCACTGTCACAGTTATTAGATTCCTCTGCCCCCCCACTTTATCCCAGCAACTCAATATTAGGAGAGAGGGAGCGAGGAGGAACACAGAGGAGGGGAGGGAAGAGTAATGGGGGGTGGCTAAGAAGAGAGCAGCAAGGAAAGGAAAGGGGGTAGAGGGGAAGGGAACTGAGAGAGAGAGAGAGAGAGAGAGAGAGAGAGAGAGAGAGAGAGAGAGAGAGAGAGAGAGAGAATACAGGAAGGGATGAGGGTGGGACGAGAGGAGTGGAATGAAGAAAGGAGAGAGGAGGGGAGGAAAGGAGAGGAGGAGTGGGGCGCGTGCTTGAGGCGGGCCACCCATCTCCCCGGGTGCTGGATCCTTTGGAACTTGTCAAGGACATGTGCCACATGTTGATGGTAGACAGCTCCAACACACACACACACACACACACACACACACACACACACACACACACACACACACACACACACACACACACACACACACACACACACACACACACACACACACAGAGGGGGAATGTTAGGCATGACAAACACAAGAGAAGAGAGGGACAGATGGAAAGAGAAACTGACAGAGAGACACAGTCGGTACACAGCAAAGCCAAGTACAGAAATAAGAGGAAGAAAGCAGAGATAAGAAAGAACTAGACAGTGGGAGAGATAGAAGTAGAGAGAGAGAGACAGAGACAGGAGTCCAGGCATTTTGTCGCTACTTTGAGCTGCAGCTCTCTGGAGGAGTGAAGTGAAAACACAACACACAGTTAGAGGAGGAATTCAGTTTTTAATGGGCAGGCGGGGGAGGACATGGTCCCCAAGGAAGGACAGACACTCTGTCTGTCTGTCTGTCTGTCTGTCTGTCTGTCTGTCTGTCTGTCTGTCTGTCTGTCTGTCTGTCTGTCTGTCTGTCTGTCTGTCTGTCTGCTTGTGATTCTCTCTCCCTCTCTGCGACTATACGTTATTTTTATATATTTTTTACACAGATGCCAACTGTAAAAGATATTGAGTTATTATGCCAGATGACGACATTAAAAATATTGATTTAATATATCTCCTCTATTCAAACAACTCCCTTTTAAAAGTGTGCTTGGGGCGACATATACATATAGCATAGCGTCATGTTTCATTTAACATGAGCCTATTTTAGATTATCTTATCTTTAATATCAGAAACCAAATCATGTCCATAATGTTAAGTATGGAGCACAGGACGCGCTTTTGAGTGCACGCATATTATGGAGAACGGAGAAGCAAAGGAGATGGTAAACTAATCGTCTTGCAGGGCGAGTGGACTGTATGGTGCACATTATAGAGCTTTTTACCTCATCTTAATTAATCTGAATTACATGAAATACATATATTAACTTTTGGCTGTTGTCATATGAAAGTTGTACATCTCCTTGTGCTGCAGGGAGCCCTGAGCCTGTGTGAATGGTCCGTCTCTGTCTGTTCTTCTCTCTCCTTTTATTTGATTTATTTGTTGTTTTATCAAATCAGACCCGTCTGAAGTGAGTGGTACTGTACTGTACTGTACTGTACTGGCCCTCTCTGGCCTGTGTGTGTCTGTGTGTTAGGCTGTGCACTTGGAGGTGAACAAAGGCTAACGCTATTTTCGTGCTCGGACACATTTTTGTGCTTGGACACAGGGACACACACACATAGCTGTCTATAGGAGTGGTTGCACCACTCAAATGTTCTTGCACCTATGGGCAGTCTCATGCTGCCCGTAGGTGCGCACAATATGCACATTTCCAGTGCAAAAACTCCTCTAGTCCCGAAACCGTCCCGGCTGAGATCAATTTAAGTCCCAAATAGATATTTTATAGTCCCTGGGACGTAGGGAGTCGGGACGCCCTTAGCCTGGAGCCGTCAAGTACATTCAAGTGCATTCTCTTACAAAACTTGATTGGATGTTTTTCCCATTTTCCAAATTTGCGTTTTATGAGAGGACCCCAAACCTCGCTGCCATAGTGCAATTGGCTCAATCCCTGATTGGAATATTTTGAGCCAGACCTAATTGTGTTGTCAGCATGTGTTGATTTCTTTTATGGCATAGAAAGCCCTTCTTGCCTTTTTCAGTTCATTAACAGCCAAGTTAATGAATCTCTCTCTCTCGCTCTTTACACCCCCTCTCTCCCTGTCTCTCTCTCTCTCGCCCCTTTCTACGAGTCTCTCATTTCATGATGCGTGGTTCTTGCCTACCCTTCAGAGAGGTGATGATCAGGTTCTACTCACACACCGCTCCACAGCCATGTGGGATGCTGGTATGTTTAGAATGCCGACATACTGTATGGCTCAGGCACTGATAGCATCTCTGCTGAGGTCCTGCTGCCCTGAAATAGAAGGTCTAACCTTGAGTCAAAGCTAGACTCTGGCGGTATCCATTTATTCATACCTTCCTGACATTTCACCAGTGGTATATGTGACGGAACCCTGATGGTCCGTGGAGCTATTGCAGGTGGTTGCACCACTCAGTTCACACAGGTGTGATTTTTTAAGAGCAAAGAGAGCCTACTGTCAGCTGTCCAGCAGTCCAAATATTATTAAATTAAATTTCAGAATGGTAGACCTGAGGCCTACCATACCAGGCCTGAGGCCTATCATTGCTTGGCATATCTATGCACGAAATGTCTACGTTCACAGGCTTCTGTGTGCGGCCTAGAGGGCATCTGAGCATGTGGAGCACTACAAGTCACACCATATGCGTTTGGGAAACCCAGCCATTGGTATAGTGGTAGCATCCTGGCAGTTGAATAAAATCATATTTCTACAGTGAAAAATAAAATGAATGAAGTCAGTGTATGGTATTTTTTTAATCGTAAGGCATTCAAATGCTCAAGGTACATGCTGTTGAATATTTTAACCTTTATAGCATAAAAATTGTGGCTTTAGAGCACTACATTTTTTGAATTATTAGAAAGTGATCAGATTTTTGTTGTACGCTCAAAAAGGTGAAAACATCTATGGAAGTATGCAAGGGAAGCAACCTTATGTTGATGATGGGAAGTTGTCATTCTGTTTTCCTGATGCTAAATGTGTGTGCAGTCATGCCGGTGTGAACTGGAATAAACATATTAATGTAAAAATAATAATATATATAATAATATATATATATATATATATATAGAGAGAGAGAGAGAGAGAGAGAGAGAGAGGGGGAGAGAGAGTTATCTAGATTTGCTATGTAGTTATTTTTTCATACTTTTACAGGACATGGGATGACTGACGGCTAGCATTCCTCTCAGATAGTACACTAACACCGCTACAGTTCCTGCTCTTTGGGTTTTGTGTGGCAGTGCAGTGCTGTGTTTAGGTCAGCAGACAGTGCTTAAGGTTTCCCCAGCAGCAACAGCAGCAGTACATTAGGTGGAATGGAGAGCATGCAGAGAAAGACATCGGTCACTCTCTGGTAGGGGAGGGAGGTGGTGCTGCATGGTGGGGTCCATGAATCGCTGGAGATTGAGCCACACACACATAGGCCTACATGCGCTGCTGCGCTCGCGCACGCGCGCGCGTGCACACACACACACACACACACACACACACACACACACACACACACACACACACACACACACACACACACACACACACGCACATACAGTAGCACGCACATTATGTACGTGCATGCCTGTGCATGCCTGTGTGTGTGTGTGTGTGTGTGTGTGTGTGTGTGTGTGTGTGTGTGAACCCTGAAGACAATCAGGGGCAGAGTCCATCAGGCAGGTATACCTGATGAAGTCCATCTCTCACGGCTGTCACCCTTTCCCTCCCCTCCCCTCCTCCTCTGTGGTCACCAGCTACCCTCTCTCCTCCCTGTCATCCTTTCTCCCCTCCCCTCCTCCTCTGTGGTCACCAGCTACCCTCTCTCCTCCCTGTCACCCCTTCCCTCCCCTCCCCTCCTCCTCTGTGGTCACCAGCTACCCTCTCTCCTCCCTGTCACCCCTTCCCTCCCCTCCCCTCCTCCTCTGTGGTCACCAGCTACCCTCTCTCCTCCCTGTCACCCCTTCCCTCCCCTCCCCTCCTCCTCTGTGGTCACCAGCTACCCTCTCTCCTCCCTGTCATCCTTTCTCCCCTCCCCTCCTCCTCTGTGGTCACCAGCTACCCTCTGTCCTCCCTGTCATCCTTTCTCCCCTCCCCTCCTCCTCTGTGGTCACCAGCTACCCTCTGTCCTCCCTGTCATCCTTTCTCCCCTCCCCTCCTCCTCTGTGGTCACCAGCTACCCTCTGTCCTCCCTGTCATCCTTTCTCCCCTCCCCTCCTCCTCTGTGGTCACCAGCTACCCTCTCTCCTCCCTGTCATCATTTCTTCCCTCCACTCTCCTTCTGCCTTGAGGCTTTCTGTCCATCCCTCTATCTATCCCCTATTGTCTCTTATCGCCTGATTGGTCCTCTCTCCACCCTCTCCACCCTCCTCTCTCTAGTGCTTGGCTATTTTAAGTGTGACCTCGATTACGATTAATATTAAAATGAGCAATACCAATGATTACGATTAATGATCATTATTATCAGTGAAAAGGCTGTTTTTTGCATTTTTTTACAGCACCATTGTGCAATGAAGTATATCAAACAGGGTTAATTTGTTAATCATACTAATGGATAAGTCAATTATAAAAACTATTAGATAAGAAATAAAATAAAAAATATATATAAACGTGCTTTTCTCTAATATTTATCTATAGCTAGATAAATATCGGTTTCAATATATTTTAATTTAATTGCCCAGCCCTAACTCAGAGTTAAATAAACATTGTAGTTTTTTACTGTGTACTCCCCCCCTCTCTATAGAGCATCGCAGTCCCGCCCCCTTTCAAGACGACGACAGGCCCAGGAAATAATTCCCCATTAATTTTTCCCATAGACATTTCAAAAAGTATTTAGTTAAAGATCTGACTATAAGCCAATTTTTTGGGCCGAACACATAATTAGAAAGAAGAAAAAAAAGGGCAGGTTACAACACTTTTTTTGTTGTTTTTCTTATTATTATTTGTTCGGTCCAAAATATTGTGTTTGTTGTCATGATTTGTCACGATCCCAGTTGGCTTTGTTAAAGGCTTACAGATCTTGTCTATGGGGAAAATACATGGGGGATTATTTCCTGGGCCTGTCGTCGTCATGAAAGGGGGCGGGACTGCGACGCTCTATTCCACCTCTCAGGCCAGTAATTGATGGTGTTACTGTGTTCAGGTCTCAGGTCAATCAGCCATTCCTCTAGCTCAGCACAACAGAATGGGGTGGACAGTTTGTGTGTGTGGTTTTGTGTTTCTATTGGTACACTAATGTGCGCTTGTGGGTTTGTCTGGTCTTTGTGTGCGTCTTTTTATAGTTGTGTGTTTCCGCTTGGTGTATAATATGTACAGTATGTATATGCACGTGACATGTGACATTTGGTTGTGAGCTTATAGATCCTATATTTTCACTATTGCTTAAAAGTTGAATGATGTTTTATTTTGTATTATTATTATTTTGTATCTTTTGAATTATTTTTGTTAAAATTAAATAAAAAGGGGGATATTTAAGCTATTTGAACACTGCTGCGTCCTTGCAGACTAATGCATTGGTGGAAAAATGGAGGAAAAAGCGGACCAAGCAGCAGTCTATAAACTCCCTTACTCGCAACCCAAAAGTGGGACCCGACCCTTTGTTTGGGAAACCCTGGTCAAGTATGTAAGTGTGTGTGTGTGTGTGTGTGTGTGTGTGTGTGTGTGTGTGTGTGTGTGTGTGTGTGTGTGTGTGTGTGTGTGTGTGTGTGTGTTTATGTAGCTTTTCAGTTCAATAAGTTGTTCACAACTCAAATGACGGTGACCTTGAGGCCCTTCTTTTTGTCACTTTAAAATTCATGTAGTATTCAAGTAGTGGCTGTGGGTGGTGGTCTTTGTTTGGCGGTCCTTGCCTTCTGTCCTAGACATTTACAGTGAAAATAGTAGATCTACAAGCTCACACCCCATGTTGCATCGCCACACGTTGTGAGCTTGTACATCAGCTATAAGAAAAAACATGTCTACAGTAACTGATAGATGATATTTCCAACTTTTAATTTGATAATTTATTATTTTATTAATTCCTTGCATGTATTAATTGAGGTCCTTATTCTGAAGGTCCTTGTCTATCCCACCTGGGATGTTTGGGATTTGCTTTTACGGCCATCTCAACCAATCTCAGCGACTTTAGAACACCAGGTCTAAATAAATACCCAAATAAATCTGTTCACACCGTGATCATTTTACCACCTGGGGTTTACTACAGACATCTGTAGGACAGGTTGGAAGTGGATACCTTTTACATTAAGGACACGACATTGGGCGATTGGACGTTACATGAAGTTTTGGTCTGAAACATCACTACATCAGTGCTGTTCAAAGAGACTGACAGACACTAAATGGTCATTGTCAATGTAAAATAGTCATATTGAGTCGAGCACAACACGAATGCTTGTCACGCTGGGCAAGACCTATACGCTGTAGAGTGTATCAGTGGAAGTAACAGGATTTTGGCGGAAGTACCACTCAAGGAAATGACGTTGAGGCTTTACAAATCTGTTAACATTCTCCGCGAATGAAACAAGTGTTGTGATTGGTCGAAAAATATAATATCCAGGGTAAATACATCTGACGGATGGCCCGACACTTCTGCCTTATAGGTTGTGACCAGGCTTTTCTCTTGGCACATCAGTAAGGCTGGGACCGAGGCTAAATTCACACATCAGTAAGGCTGGGGCCGAGGCTAAATTCTTGTAGAGCTGAGGTGTGCTTCCACAGGATGTCTGTATATTGTGTCAGATGCTGTATGAACGCCCACTGTGCATGGTGCAAAAAAACAACAATATGGCTCTGTTTTTACTGCCTTGGAGTTGAATTAACGAGTGTTTTGGACGGTAGTTGTAAAGAGTCATTAGGACAAGAAAAAAGAGTGTGGTGCTTGTCTTATCTTATATTATCTAGTCTCTCTCTCTCCCCCCATCTCCCTCTATATCTCACTTTCTTGCCCTCCACATAGTGTTCTGCTTCCTACATCTTCCTCTACCCTCTCCTAACTCTCTCGACACAGCTTTATGTCTCCCCCTTCTCTCTCCCTCTTTATATCTCTCCCTCCCTCTCCCTCCATTCCTCCCTCCTTCTCGACGCAGGCCTTGTATTTATTACCCTCTAAGTAATCACTTTGCTTTCTCTTTTGATAGACTGTTATTGCCCTAACTAGCCCAGGTCCCCATAGGTATTTGGAGGCTTTCCAGTTTTATTAGACAAAGGCCTCATTATTCAAGGCCAGCATTAAGACCACCATTAGATCCATTTGCCCCCTAGTCACATGTATCCAGTTGCAGCCAATTCATATTATAGCTCATACATGCTAGTATGTACAGTGCAAACATAACTCGGTCCCTTACTTGTCAGAGCCAAATCCAGACAACAGCATTGAGCAAAGGCAAACACTGTGGGGAAGAGAGAGGCCACTTTCAGAAATAAAAGCAACTGCAAGGTACAAGTGTCTGTCTGTCTGTCTGTCTGTCTGTCTGTCTGTCTGTCTGTCTGTCTGTCTGTCTGTCTGTCTGTCTGTCTGTCTGTCTGTCTGTCTGTCTGTCTGTCTGTCTGTCTGTCTGTCTGTCTGTCTGTCTGTCTGTCTGTCTGTCTGTCTGTCTGTCTGTCTGTCTGTCTGTCCTACCCCTCCTGTGTCGTGGGTTAGCGTTCATTACTGTAACTCCCTACAGTGTAAACGTACAATGAACCATCGACCCTAGCAGATCAACAGAAACAAACAAGCCAACACAAACATCCAACTTCATACAGAGAGACAAAGAGACTTGGAGCCCCCCGTTCCCACCCCACCTCCCTTCATCCTTTTCTGTCTTTAATTTGTTTGTAGCCACCTGTGCGCATTTTTCCAATATGGCGTTGTTGGCGTTCTGCTAATCGATGGCACCTTATTGGGTTTATTTGTGTTGGTCAAATATCTCATTTCTTCCTATTTCCCCTTCAGGCAACTGGATCCAAACTAATAACAAGTAGCATCCCCCTTCTCTTCCTCTCTAAGTTGTCAATCCCCCCCCTCTATCTCTCTCACTCTCTCTCTGGGGTTAGCCCCACAAATGAAAAATAAAATTATTAGCAGGTGGAAGTGGTAGCAGATTGAGAGGCAATCACATGTAACATAGAGCATGGGTTGGATTAAAACCCTTGACCCATGATCATTTAGATTTTGTATGTAGGTATCATGTAATGTCTCTTATTCATAGATTGTCAACATTACAAGCAGCAACATCAGTAACAGTGCTTGTATGTGGATGTACAATCCAGTGCACTGTCCGAAGACGTCTGCCTTTAATCGAACATCCTCAAAACGTACCTAGCCCACTTTATGGACAACATTTTCCATGGAACGTTTGCATGGACAGACATGGGTCTACTACATGGACACAAAAAGTATGAAGTCACATTGGGGTCCACTATGACAACAACATCTTTCTTTTGATAACCATACAGTATGAATTAGGTTTAAAGTGTCCTAGTGCTCAGACAATATTTCTGTGATTGTAAGGCCAATGAGGTGCTGTGTGTAACACATATCCCAAGGTTTAGGACTCCCAGTCAGTCAACTCAACACAGACTGTACGTTGATGAGTCCGTGGTGAGACAGATGAAAGCTTGTTTGTTTACTGTGGTTGTGAGAGGTCGGCCGGCTGCATCAGGCTGCCGTTGTACAATGCAGGGTGTTTCTGAACAGCTTCGATATTGCTCTTAAAAGGAATATATTTGTATGCAGGGGTCATGAATCTCGTTGAAATCAGTTTTTGAGGGGTGCTAGCACCTCCTATATTCAGCTATTAGTGTCGATTTTTGTCTTACACAAACATTAAATTCCCATTGACAATGAATGGAGAATTTACCTAATGCATTTTACATTATTGTTGTCAACTGGACTTTAATAACCATGTGTATAGCCTAGTTATTTCCAACAGCTCAATCAAAACAAAGTTTATAATACCAGAGTTTGTAAAAAAAAAAAGAAGATTGGCTTTGATGCTATCTTAGATTAGGTGTAGTTCTATTTGAT
>NC_137864.1:28011800-28015922 GCF_963924005.1 Protomyctophum bolini
AGCTTAAGGCATATATATATATATATATATATATATATATATATTACTGTATCTATTTTTAATCCTCTCAAAGAAAGTGTATTTTGGGGTCGTGTCGTAGAGCCAGTAGCTAGCTTGGGGAAAAGCACTGCTGAGATGACTGATCACAGTAGGCTATTCTGTTCTAATCTCCACCCTGGCTCTGATTTCAATCCGTTAATCCTCGTCTTAAAAGTTATAATTAAGCAAATTAAAACGTTCTAATTATCTCTTATTACACCTCACTGGTCAGATAAAGAGGGAATATTAAGTGTAATAAGTGCACAGTTGAATCATTCGAAGTCACCGCTTCCCTTGATGCTAAAGGCTATCGTGTAACTATGTGGGATGTTGATAACCGTCTGGTTGGACTGGCTTGGTTGGATGGTGAGACAAGGCTTTGTCTCACCATCTGTTGCATTAAACTTATTTTCAGAAACATGTCTGTTATTTTGAAGCTTTGCGGAATTTGTGTTTGACGGTGGTGGTTTTGGAGCCAGGTCTGCCGCTCAAGGCTACCTTGGCTAACCTTGCTATAAAGGAAGGTTAGCATTAGAGTGTCTCGTTTGACAAAGCACAGTAAACAGAAACAACTCTGGCTCGTCTGGATAATGTAGCACTGCTTTTCCTTCCTCTTCACTGTTACTAAAGTTTGGTTCTGGCAACTTTCAGCCTTTTTTGCAATAATATAGTCAGTGTGATTGTTTGTATACTTTCCACTGGAATAACAGTATATTGCCGGCATAGCTGGAAGAGTTATTCACACAACACTCTCCTTAGCGATTAAGAACTGTCATGTGACTGATCCCATGAGGGATTAATGTTAGCGGAATAGTGGGACAGTAGGTTACTTTATACTCAAACGAGAGGTATCTATAAACATTATATGGGATGATACAATATGTGTATGGAATGAACTGAAACAATAAATAGTTAATTTCGTCAATTTAGCTTAAAGGGCCAAAACCACAGTTTTGCCTCAGCTTGCAGGTAGCCTCACTGGACGATCATCTCTCTCTCTCTCTCTCTCTCTCTCTCTCTCTCTCTCTGTCTCTCTCTCTCTCTCTCTCGTACCCTGGTTGCCAGCTGACACCCTCTATGCCACAATACCACAAACTAGTGGACAATTTGGAGGCTTTTAGCCTTTTCTGGGCTCAGAGAGACGTGCTGTGTGTGGTGCAGGACGGGGATTTGTTATGTACTGCAGAGTTTTAATACAGGTGGTCAAAGGTCTCTCTATCTCTCTCTCTCTCTCTCTCTCCCCAAAAATGGGTTGCAAAATCGTGGGATAAAAATAAAAAAACAAACAAAAAATCATTGCATTTATGAAGCATGCCCCGACCAGTTATGAAATAGCCGTTATTCATACTGTATGGTTTGGATTGGCTGTTCTGGGCATACAGGTTTCCATGTACTGTATCCCCATATATGGGCATATCATTGGATGTTCTGGACAACTCCTATATATGAGCTGTACTGTGTTTGTTTGTGTACAAAAGACATCCTAACCCTGTCCATTAGGGTCGCGGTGACTTGATGTTGTTTTGCCTTCAACCCCTTCTGTTTCCCACTGGAGATCCCATAGCTTCCCTGCACTCACTGCTCTGGTGCATCCATATTGCACTAACGATCATGGGAGTGGACAGCTCTGATAGCGCCTCCACTGCACTTGATGACACACACACACACACACACACACACACACACACACACACACACACACACACACACACACACACACACACACACACAGTTTAGCTTTCCTGCAGGTGTTCATAAGATGTGTGTCATATCGCTGCGTAGGCCTACAGCATATGATCATCTCAGACATGGTTCATGTTGTCCGTCAGAACATATCATGTTGTCAAATGTTCAGAGGGCAGCTTCCAGCAACACTAACTATATATGGCACTTTACAGTATATATGTACTTAAAAAAAAGACTTATCATACCACTCTACTCACTTCATATATCCACCCTGGTATGTAACATATAGCACCGTTCCCAGACTAGCAAAATGTGTAGCCTAAAGATAGGAATGTAAGGAGTTGGATATAATATGCATACATTTATTTATCATACAGAGATGGATTTCTGTACAACCTTGAATTGACTCAAATCTGAAGTCAGAATTACCCCAATCATTCAGGTAATTTGAATGTGGTGTTTAGATGGCTGGGGGTGCCTCTGGGGCACCTGCTCCTTTTTGTGTTAACAGTTTGACTGCGGAACATGCTAAACCCGCCTTTTTCCCCATTGTCTTTCCCCGCTAAACCCGCCTTTTGTTTTATATGTTTAATTCGCCGTTTTTTGATAACTTTTAAGACATAAGAGGTTTCCCTCGGACAGAGTGACGAGGATGACGCTTTGGGATGACGTAACCGGAAATCGACCTCTCACTGGCTTGCAGGGGCTTCTGGGAGGATGAGGCTCAATGTATTCGAACAGGGGCTTCTGGGAGGTTGAGGCTCAATGCATTCGAACAAGGGCTTCTGGGAGGTTGAGGCTAAATGCATTCTCACTGGCTTGCAGGGGCTTCTGGGAGGTTGAGGCTCAATGCATTCGAACAGGGGCTTCTGGGAGGTTGAGGCTCAATGCATTCGAACAGGGGCTTCTGGGAGGTTGAGGCTCAATGCATTCGAACAGGGGATTCTGGGAGGTTGAGGCTCAATGCATTCTCACTGGCTTGCAGGGGCTTCTGGGAGGTTGAGGCTCAATGCATTCTCACTGGCAATGGCGGCGGGCAGCAGAGCTCTCCTCCTATATGTTGTTGATCCGCAGTTTGAAACGGACGTACATGTGAGACCGGGCGATGTTTCAAAGGTTAGTGTAAACGGACGTACATGTGAGAC
Source organism: Protomyctophum bolini (assembly GCF_963924005.1). Classification (NCBI taxonomy): domain Eukaryota; kingdom Metazoa; phylum Chordata; class Actinopteri; order Myctophiformes; family Myctophidae; genus Protomyctophum; species Protomyctophum bolini. Next base: position 28,014,671 of record NC_137864.1, read on the forward strand.
CGGGCGATGTTTCAAAGGTTAGTGTAAACGGACGTACATGCGAGACCGGGCGATGTTTCAAAGGTTAGTGTAAACGGACGTACATGCGAGACCGGGCGATGTTTCAAAGGTTAGTGTAAACGGACGTACATGTGAGACCGGGCGATGTTTCAAAGGTTAGTGTAAATCCCCACAGTGAACCGTATATCACGGTAATCAACAACAACTTCACATGCAGCTTAAGGCAGTAGTGCAATCTGTCTTGAGAAATTATATGGCAATATGATCAGAATGGAGAGCTTTAACTTTTTTTAAATAAACAAAACAAAGTAAATACAATCACATATAATTTTGAGAGTGTACAAATGTAACCAAACAGACCATTTGGATCCAATTGCTTAATGCTTACATCCGTACACTCTCAGAGTTACAAATGATTACATAGACGCATTACTTTACTGTGTTCCATTCCTCCCGTCCTGCTGTCTCTAAACACAGAGGACTTTACTGTGTTCCATTCCTCCTGTCCTCCCGTCTCGGTGCCGTCACAGACAAGTCGTCACACTCATGGTTAGGTGACTCTCCTTGGCGACCCATGATGCCCCGGGGCTGTGTCACCTGACCCAGCCGGGGCGCAGTCATCCAATCATGCGCTCCCGTCTCACCCTTCAGTGGAGCGCTGCTGACCGGTGTGGCTAAACCAACAGCGGGCCAGTTGGAATAATAATGCTGCACAGGACCAGTTGCATAAGAGCGTGAAGGGAAGGGTACGTCCACACCATGTGGACATGTGGGGTCTGAACATGTGTCAGACAACTCTCTGTGTGTGTGTGTGTGTGTGTGTGTGTGTGTGTGTGTGTGTGTGTGTGTGTGTGTGTGTGTGTGTGTGTGTGGAGGTGGCGTGTTTGCCTAACAGAGAGAGAGAGACGGAGAGAGAGATAGAGTCTGTATAATGTCTCTGTATGTGTGTTTGTTTTATACCTCTGCATTAAACACACAAGATATGGCTCGTACCGCTAAGTAACTTCTAGAGTATGTGTCAGATGGAGAGGAGGAGAGAGAGAGAGAGAGAGAGAGAGAGAGAGAGAGAGAGAGAGAGAGAGAGAGAAAGAGGGGCAAGGGAGAGTATTTGTCAGAATATTTGGGGGAGTACCACCGCATGCTAGCACTGCTTTATCCCTTTTTCCTCTCTCTCCCTCTCTCTCTCCCTCTCTCACTCCCTGTCTCTCTCTCTTTCTCTCTCTTTCCTTTCACTCTCCTTCCTTTTTCTCGT
>NC_137864.1:28016122-28018622 GCF_963924005.1 Protomyctophum bolini
CAAAAATAACATTTCCCTCTATGTTTTGGGCCTCTCGTACACATGCAAAACAGAACTTTAGGTCACTAAAACAGATGTTTTTAAATGCATTTCCAAAGTGAAGATTTCTTAAAACTAGGAAATCGTTTGGCACAGCGTGGCTACAATGTGGGGATCTCAGATTGCATGTGACCAGCCTGTGACGTCACATCGGTCATCTTTATGTACAGTCTGATTTTTAACGATTTTTGTGGCTTTCGCCTTTATTATTTTATAGAGGGATAGGGTGACAGTAAATGTATAAAGCATAATGTGGTGGAAGAAATTGTGGAGGTACAAATGTGGCCTATACTGGCCTTGTGCATGCACATTCTGATTCTGATTGGTCCAATGGTTTGCAAGATTAGCTCTGGAAATACACACGGAGACCCTTACCCAATCAATCTTTTCATTTAAACCGAGGACAAGTTTAGAGAAAATATACATGGTGTAGTCAAGGCCTCGGGGTGGGACTCTGTGTCAGCCTCTAGAAGCTCCATGGAGGGACTTCCCCCTCCTCTGTGGAGAGAGAGAGAGAGCCTGACACTGGCTCCTCTCACCTCTCCCTCTACAGATTGAGAACAGCTTTCTGGAAGGATGGACAGTCGGGGCTCGGAGAGAGGGGAGAAAACAAAGCCAGGGAGGGGCAGTAAAGAAACAGACAGAGGTATTCATAGATACTATATATATGTTATACAGATACATAGATCAATAGAGACAGACAGGCAGACGGTGACCCCAAAGCACCACTTATGATCAAAGATTATATATATATATATATATATATATATATATATATATATATATACATGATTCTCTACAGTCAAATGCAAAGCAAACACTCTGAATTCCCTACAGTTGAAGCATGTATTGGAGACCATTCCCCTTGTATCCAACCCGAGCTAGATCTTTTTTTAATTTCTGTTTCTTCAAAACGGCAGTGTATTTAGAAGGAGAACGTGTCAGAAAGGAAGGAGATGGGATAGGATACTGATAACACTTGACACTAGGAGTGTAGACCAGCCTGTGCATCTGTTCTGGATCCTGCTCGTTCTGTCAGCACAAGATGACCCCTGACCCCCATGGCTATGTTCTCTACTCTGACTAAATAGCTTGAACTAAATAAATGTAACATTGGGAAATCTTTCAAAAATATATATAGTATATAATTTATATCCTAAATTAAAATTGGCTTAACTCATTTAATGCTGGATTTATTTCGCCCCCTGTTCTTCTGTTACCAAGGCCTTTTCAGTCAGGTGCTTTTTTAGTTATCCCAGAAGTTTTTTCTTTTTATAATTCACCCGAAACGTATATGTTGTAACCGTAACCAGCAACGCTTTACCGTGAATAAAGCTTGTTTGATCAAAAACTCAATCTGAGAAGAGGATCCAAGATAAATGTTTTTTTTTTTTTTTTTAACGTTGAAGCGGACAGAGAGGAACTTTTTAACTGACAGACCATTTCCTGTTAATCGATCGCCTCGCCCAGACGATGGTGAGACGATGTGAGACGTTGAGATGTAACGTTACGTAATCAATTAAAAAAAAAGTCAGAATCGTTTTTTCCAAACGTCTTTTCATGACAATTGAAAAAGAAAGGTAGCCTATCTTAGCTTCCATTGTGAATGCAGCATAAGCAGGAAAGAAGGAACTAATTAGCGTCACCTGGTATGTTTTTGGGTCATAATGAAAACCTGATTGTGGACCTCTGGAACCACTGGGCCGAAGGGGGACTGGTGTGTGTCTGTCAACACTGACAGACATCTTACTTTAGTTTAGTGTCCTTCTCTAATAACCCTGGTAATATTGCAAGTAAACAAACATTACCACTAAGTATTTATTTACACAGCATGACCTGTACTAGTATTGTCTTGTTACACATACTTCATACTGAAGTAAATTGTGTATCACATAACTTTTCATGAACTATTTGAAGCAGAATTATTGTGCATACATAATGGTAATTCACTGCAGTAGTAGACAATGAAAAGAAGTCCATGGTAAAGAAGAATGCTACTAAAGAGACTTGCATTTCTGCTATTCTCATTGTCTTTGCATTGTGTGTGTGTGTGTGTGTGTGTGTGTGTGTGTGTGTGTGTGTGTGTGTGTGTGTGTGTGTGTGTGTGTGTGTGTGTGTCTAGCTGAGGCTCATATCTCCATTCTGCCTTGGAAGCAGTCAGGAACATTTGGCAGCCATGGCAGGGGAAGTCCCCAGCACTGGGCCATAGGCGTGTGTATGTGTGTGTCAGGAAACGGTCCATTTGACTGTGCTGGCGTGGGGATGTGTTGTGTGTGTATGTGTGTGTGTGTGTGTGTGTGGGAGGTTTTCTCTTCATTTACTCAGACCAGTATTATAGAGGAGTAGACATGTACTCACAGTCTGACTCCAAACCAATGCTCTGCATCCGTTCACTTGATTCAATTAACTGATCAACATACACAATGTACCCGCATAATCATCTGGATGGATACTCCATCTG
>NC_137864.1:28023622-28026122 GCF_963924005.1 Protomyctophum bolini
GTGGAAGTCAGAAGTGCAGCAGGGGGCATCCATCAAACGTTCCTGGGGCTTGTCGCTAAAATATCGATCGATATCTCTCTCATGATCGTTCCTCTACTGTGTGGGTGTGTGTGTGTGTGTGTGTGTGTGTGTTGCACCCTCCTAGCATCAGCAGCTGGGACAGTATGAGATGATAAACACTTGTTTAACAGCTGTACTTCCTCTGAGCAGGACAGCACAGCAGTGTGCACGGCGAGGTCTGTGTGTGTGTGTGTGTGTGTGTGTGTGTGTGTGTGTGTGTGCGCACAGCAGAGTGCACAGGAAGGTCTTGTGTCGATGCTTTTGAATGCCTCGCCGATGCCGAGGAATGGAATGTTACCTTGACGGTAAGGGTTTCTTTCGTGCAGTACACTTTTAACCACATGAACCGGAACGTCCCTATTCCGGGGCGTAAAAATATCAGATCTGCAAGCTCACAACATGCTCTCGCACTGCTCACAATGCGTCACAACGTGATGTGTTGTGTGCTTGTAGATCGGCTGTTTTGGTGATGAGATTTTTCTGTAGCAGGAGAAAAGGAAAGTATAGCCGCAGCTGCAGGGGGACCCTTGTTAATTACGATTATAGGGTTTAAGTGGTTCATAGAAATGGCATATACAGTGACATATACAGGTGTTGCTGATAGTCCATTTTGAGTGGATTATTGACAAAATATGCTTCCATTATTGCCACCATGTCTGAAAAAATATACAGGCACACACACACACACACACACACACACACACACACACACACACACACACACACACACACAGGTTATGTGACATTGATGTGTTCAACGGGGCCTTACTGATCCTTGGTCTAATGACTGACTACTCCAGTGGAAGAGAAGGAAAGCGAGAATGTCTTTCCTTCCGCTTGTTGGCCTGTCTCTGCTTCGCTGTCCTTCTGTCATTGGCGCCTACACTCCAGCTGGCTCAGACAATTACCTCTGTGTCTGTCTGTCCGTCAGTCCATCTGTCCATTAGTCCCTTGTCTCCCTCCATCTCCTTGTGTCCTTGTTCCTGCCTTAACGCTCCTCTTCCAGCCACTTAAACCACCTCAAACCCTCGTCAAATGGACGGATGGATGGTTGCAACCGCTTTTGCGTTTTGGGTTCATACCAAATCTCTTTGCCAAAATATGCAAGCTTCACAACACATCGTTTTGTGAGCTTGCATTGGCTATTTTTATTTTTGTGGATCTGCTATATTTGGCACACGGCAACCCTTCAGTTTTTACTGAACTCTCAGAGTATAGCCATGCATCCAAATTGACCCATTTATTACACTCTCTCAGGTAAATGAACACTGAGGAGTTTTTTGTGCAGTACATACAGTATGTGAATAAAAAACCATACAAACAAACAACCATAGTGTCTCAGCACAACTTAATTTGGCTAACTGGTGGTTTATTTTTGTACCTGTATGTCTACAGTCTCATTCTCTTGGGTGAAATTAGGTAATTGGGACAGTTGACGCAGCTTCAAGTGTGCTGAAGTCTAGCCTATAGCATCACATCCATGCAGTCATGTGATTTAGATTGTATGCTTTCATGGCAAGGTCTTAGTCATAATTATGTTGACTTGACTCTTGTTAGAGCAAGAAAGAGTCACAACAAAGCTTAGCTGTCCAACCTTGCCTATAGATGTAGTAGTTATTTTCCCCTCCTTTTTTATTTATTATTTTGGGCATTTTTATGCTTTATTGCAGATAGGTAAGTGTAGAGACACAGTAAGGAAAGAATTACGAGCACTCCCAATCTGTGTGCAGTTTAAGATTCACAGTAAGTGATAGCCAGCACTCCGAAGTCTGTCTGGTATTTTTAATATGCTTACGGTCAGATACAGCAAACATGGACGCGTTTCGCAGGGGCGTAACTAGACGTCAGTAGGCCCCGACGCAGGCTGGTCAGTGAGTGCCCCCGTCAGCACACAAACTTTGTTCAACTCAACTGTCTACACTACCGGTGGCACTACAAACTAAGTCACTATCCTTAACTTAAAGTCGTACTGTGTAACGTGTAGTAGTCTGTTCTAGCGTTGTTGTCATTACAGCATTTGTCTATATGGAAGTAACGCTGTAAAATAAATGCTGCAAGGTCCTAGCAACTGATATGATGATTGGAAAGCAACAGCACATCATAAACGGTATGTTTTGTCTTTTAACAATGAAATACATGATGGAGGGTGTGAAGTTGCCCGAGGGCCAAGGCTCCAAAAACAGTCAGCGATGCTTTTTGGTGGTTTTTATTGCTCAAAACCTCCAGCTCCAGTGTAGATATTCACAAAAGAAAAATCAAACAGCAAAAATAATACTGGCCAAAATACAAAACAAAGAACTCAAAAATACTTAATGTACAACGTAGGAAAAGGAAAAATAACAAACTACACTAGGCTATGCCCATGACATGGGCCCTAGCAGCTTTCTCACAGGGCTGTCAGCATGATGCCTGCCCCAGCATAACTGACTAGCTCTGCCTG
>NC_137864.1:28031122-28038622 GCF_963924005.1 Protomyctophum bolini
AGCGCGCAGTTTTCTGCCACCTCAATGTTGTAAGCCAGCATTAACCAGGGTTGCCTAGTCCGCTTATTTCCAGCCACACTTGTTTTTTTCCCCACAGTTGCTTGCCTGGTTTTTGGAGGTTGGATAGCTTATTTCTGTCACGACAGTTGGCAACACTGGCAACAACCCATACATCCTCCATATAATAAAAAAATATATACAATAGTTAAAATAGCCTATCTACAAGCTCACAATGCATCATATTCATACCTCTACACATACTCTATATTTTTTACTGTGGACCACCACTGCAAATATAAAAGCAGTATGTCATAATTTCTTGTTTTTACAGTGGATGTACAGTTGCTGTAGACCATGCAGGACTCAGGTTCTGTAAGGAGAGCGGGTGAGAATTACAGTCTGTGAGCTCCTGCTCTCGCACGCTTTGCCCCGATGGCAGGGCTAAGGGTTGAGGCCCGCCATGTCAGTCCCATGATCCATCCCCTGTGTGTTTGTGTGTGTGTGTGTGTGTGTGTGTGTGTGTGTGTGTGTGCATACGTGTGTGTATAATATATATATATATATATATACATACTGTATATATACACACACACATACACATACTGTAGTATATGTATATAGATGCATAATACAACATACTGTGCGCGCATGTGTGTGTGTGTGTGTGTGTGTGTGTGTGTGTGTGTGTGTGTGTGTGTGTGTGTGCATGTGTGCGCGTGTGTGTTTGTGCCAGCCCCATGTGCCCTCCTCTGTCTCCACGCCTGGATGCTAACCGCTAGTGAAGACTAGCCAATTATCCCCAATCAAGCTGCCCTCTGTGGAGCTGGAGCAGGAGGCGTCTCCCACTGGAGCTTATACTGGTCATTATGGGCACATCCTGACATTAACTTTCTCCTTCTACCATTCTCTCCTCTCCTGTCCTCCCTCCCCCTTTACCCTCTCATCTCAGCTCAGCTCAGCCTCTTTCTTTCTTTCTTTCTTTCTTTCTTTCTTTCTTTCTTTCTTTCTTTCTTTCTTTCTTTCTTTCTTTCCTTCTTTCTACCTCTCTCCGTTTCACTCTCCTTCCATTACCCATCACAGTGGGGTCTGATCTGATCTGGGATTTGTTAACACGACGCAACAATCGAACCAACAAACCAAAAACACATGGGTGCTAATCCCTGCCTTCCTAATAAGGCATTAGTTGAATCTGGAGTTGTAGAAGGAGCAGAGCAGAGGAGAGGAGAGTAGGGCAGGTTGAGATGGATTGAGTTATCGGAGACAATACGAGGCCAGCCATGATGTCATTTGTGAAGGAAGCAAGTGTGTGTTTGTGTTCATGACACATTCAGAGTTTCCAATACTGCCTGCGAGATTGTCTGCATCTGTGAATGTGCATCTGTGAGAGTGTGTAAGCTAGGGCATTAAGCAACTAGTTGCTTATCTACTAGTCGACCTAGTTGGTACTAGTTGACTATAGGTAGATTATAGTTATAGTCACCAATGTACCCAGTTTTTAAATGTTTTTAAATGTACAAATATATATATATATTTGTTTTTACATAATAGGTATATAGTTAAACAACTATAGTCAACTAGTCGACTAGTAAACTAGGCAGCTATAGTCAACTAGTAAAAATGACTAGAAGTGAATGCCTAGTGTAAGTGCTTGTGTATCCTGCAGTATATACAGTATCTTTGTGTGTGTGTGTGTGTGTGTGTGTGTGCGTGCGTGCGTGCGTGCGTGCGTGTGTGCGTGCGTGTGTGTCTGCCTGCTGTGTGTGTGTCCGTGGGGAGTGGAGAAGGTAGGCAATGGATGCTGGGAAATGTCACCCCCACGCTCTTCCCCTCATCTCTGGAGACAGAGAGACAGATTGGACTGAAATCAACTCAGGTAATTTAGCAGCATGGAGACAGTGATTACCCCCCCTCTCTCTCTGTCGCACCCCCACCTCTCCATCGTTCTTCCTGTGCTCTCTCTCTTTCAGGCATGTCTCTGTATATCAGGGTGGAAACCCCTTTATGTCCCAAACTGTTACACGCTCCCTGGAGGGCAGAGAAGAAGCTCTGGCCCAACATTTTCAAATAGAAGACCATTTTGCAGATCTGTCCCTTTTCTTATTCCGTCCTGATTGGATAAGCTTGTCTTCCAAACTTTGAAAAAAAACGCCTCAAATCATGAACACAGTGTCCACATTGGCCTATTATAGCACCACCAGGAGGCAGATTTTTGGCAAACAATTACACCTACAGATTTTGTCCTAAGACCATGCAAACACAGCATCCCATTTCCATGAAACTTTTATTTTTATAATATTTATTTATTTAGATAATTTTCTTTAATTGGTTCAAAACCCACAAACAGATTTAACCATTTTCACTTGTTTTTGTTCTTCAAATATATCTCCAGCTCACTGAATGCATCACAAAGTGTTATAAGCCTGTAGATCTGCTATTTTTACTACTTTTGCGTGACACTGTAGTATGAGGTTTTAGCCTGAGAGTTATTATTGGTGTATGATCTTCTCTCTCTCTCTCTCTCTTTCTCGCTCCCTCTCTCCCTCCCTCCTTCACACACACACACACACACACACACACACACACACACACACACACACACACACACACACACACACACACACACACACACACACACACACACACACACACACACACACACACACACACATTCACATAAAAGAAAATCATTATACATTCTATAGAACTTGATGGAGTGACAGTACTTTGCTGTGTGTGTGTGTGTGTGTGTGTGTGTGTGTGTGTGTGTGTGTGTGTGTGTGTGTGTGTGTGTGTGTGTGTGTGTGTGTGTGTGTGTGTGTGCGTGCGTGCATGTGGAGGTGTGGTGCCCGCAGGTGCTGAACTTTGCTGTGTTCCTGTCTTGTCATGACAGGAATGGCATTAAAGAACTGAGGTGGTTGTGACTGGAGTAGTGACAACACACCCAGCCTTATCAACCTCAGTCCGACCTCAGGGTGTGTGCGTGTGCGTATGTGTGAGTGCGTGAGAAATCCTCACTGTTCATTAACCCCTGAGACCCCCATTTTACACTCTCAAGAGTTAAATTCACACTGGAGATTGTACGTGTATGCTATGCATAATGAAAGTGTATCGCGCGCGCGTGTGTGTGTGTGTGTGTGTGTGTGTCGGCTCAGTCTCCGTATATGCATATCAGTGTGCATATATATTTTGCACACCGTTTTTTACGTCTCAGAGGCATGTGACAACTGAGTGACACGTCTCTCCAGTGCTCGTCAAGTCACGTCCGTGCTGTGTCCATGTCACACTGTCACGTAGCTGCAGACTACTTTCATTTAATTTCCATATATAGTAGTTAGATGTCCCAGAGAGTAGGCCTACACAAGGGCTCATGAAAGTGTTGACACACACAAGATCAATTTATCAATCAACGCAGTGGTTTATTATTATTATTATTATTAATTAATTCTTTTTTATTTATTTATATTCTTGAAAAAGTTTGAAACATTTTGAATATTTCTGACAACACAAATCTCATAAGGGGCTCCCTTGCACCAAATATGTTCAGATGGGGGTCCACAACCACATTCCTATTCATTTGTGGGTGCTTGATGTGAAAAGGTTTGAGAGCCACGGAATCAATGGGCCAATTTGCAAAAGAACTAGACATCACTTGACATTGAGTGTGTGGTTGTGTGTGTGTGTGTGTGTGTGTGTGTGTGTGTGTGTGTGTGAGAGAGAGAGAGAGAGAGAGAGAGAGAGAGAGAGAGAGAGAGAGAGAGAGAGAGAGAGAAATTGTCCTGTGACTGACATCATGCATCAGATGCACCCAGTCATTGTTTGGGCCAACAGTAAACCTTTGATAGGTGCAACTCTCTCTCTCTCTCTCTCTCTCTCTCTCTCTCTCTCTCTCTTCTCCCTGGTTCCAATTCAAGCCAATTAGGCTTTTAGAGAAGGTAGAGAGATTTGGAGTTCTAAGTTCAACATCAGCACACTTGAATGTTGAAAGGCATGACTCAAATTGGTGCATGCCGCACGCACGCACACACACACACACACACACACACACACACACACACACACACACACACACACACACACACACACACACACACACACACACACACATGCCACCATCCCTCCCCTCCTTGCCTATCTTCTCCTTTCACTTCCTTGTGAAGCCACACGCAGCCCCTGGGGGGCACAGGAATGTCTCCACACGTTGGAAATTGAATCAAACGGCATCAATCAGGACCTTTTCTCCCCTCCCTTCTGTTCTCCCCCCTCTCTCTCTCTCTCCCTCCCTCCCTTTCTCCCTTTCACTGTCTCTGTCTTCTTTCCTTTTGATTTGACAGTGTACGGTATTGTAAGAAACATTAACAATGCTGAAGCAAACACCTACAGTATAGTAGCAGAGTATGTGACTTTAGCGTGTGTCCACTTAAGTCTAGAACTGGAGGTCTGAAATCATTAACATGGTGAAACACATCTGTGATTCACCATGTTAATGATACAGCTCTAAGATATATTAATGACAGTAAAATGTTGAAAATGAGTGGAATGCCCCTTTAAGGTGCATTATATATGTTTTTAAGGTTTGTACTGCCATAGCCCATATGAAGACTGTAGCTTTATTAATTAGTTTATTTAAATTGTCAATTGTAAATATCCATACACAAATCTTTGCTAGACTATATACACTGTACATACTCTACATACTCTGTTAACATAATATGTGACAGGTGCCAGCCAAAAGTGCCTCAACTCGCCAGAATGAAATGGTCTAAATGGTTGAAATTAAATCGTTTTTTTTTTTAATGTGATTTTCTTTTTTTTTCATATTAAGACAGTTTGAATGTTGAAGAAGGTTTTTATTCCAACAGATTGTTCATTTGGGCAAATTAAACGTATACATTTATATGTCAAAGTAGGCTTGTTTTTTGGGGGAAATCTAACGCAGTTTGGGGGCGGGGAAGTGATCTCCGAAGATTTGCATGACTGTTCCGATTGGTCTCAGGAATGTCTTTGTCCTCAGGTTTCACGTTCTGGGCGTCGCCCATAAGTACAGCTGTTTCTGACAGCTGTGTCACTTGTGTGTTTGTAAACACAGCATCAGTTATTATTCAACTCGAGATGGCTAGTAACTCTAATGCAACAGCGCGTCTGGTCATTCAGAGACACATGCAGACGTCGAGTGCCAGAATGAATATAAGCTTAATCTAACAGATCTAACAAGGAACACCACACACACCACACACACACACACACACACACACACACACACACACACACACACACACACACACACACACACACACACACACACACACACACACACACACACTCAGTCGCTTTTTCACATACGCACGGATACGCACACACGCACACACACACACGCACATGCACGCGCACGCACACGCACACACACACACACACACACACACACACACACACACACACACACACACACACACACACACACACACACACACACACACACACACACACCAGTGATATTATTATCCTCCTCTTCTGTGACTCTCTGCTGTAAAATGAGTTTGCCCCAACTCCATTAAAGCGGTGCTGGTGTGTCCCCTGCGGATGCAGCCCCTATTTGCATGTGCTAGTGAGCCACTCCACGGAACCAAGCATCGCTTCTTCTCTCCTCCTTCAGTCCTCTCCCAGTGGAACGTGCGTTAAGTGGGCAGATGACATTCACGGAGAAAGCCTATGCTATGAAGTGACTCTCTCCATCTCCTACTCCCCCCGTCTCTCTCTCTCTTACCCTCTATTGGCCTCCCTTCCCGTCAGAGGCAGGGGGAAGATATTGTAAATGACACTGCCAAATCAGCTATAGATGGGCACTAATTTGATTGACATCTGGGCTGCTGTCACTGCGTTGGGACACAGGGACAGGTGTAGGCGGGAGCCCAGACTGCCAGCATGCAAGTCAAACATCCAGTCAGCCAGCCAATCAGATATAACAGTAAGCCAGCCAGCCAGTCAGTCAGTCTGCAAGTCAACCAGCTATAGTCAGTATTATGCTAGCCAGCCAGCCAGTTCCAGTTAGTCAGTATAAGCTAACAAACTATAGCTATGGACTATAGACAGTATGCTATAGGCAACCAGCTAACTAGTTCCAGTTAGTCAGAAAGCTATAGCCAACTAGGCTAGCTAGCCAGGTAGCCAACCAGCCAGCCACCGTCAGTCAGCATGTTAGCCACAGAGAGTGAGTGTTGTTGTTTACCCACAGGCACACACAGCCTTCACTTAAATCACTTCTTGTACAGTACGGAGCCACCTTCCTCCTCACCCTTCTCCTGTTCTCCGCAGTTAAACGGAGGGAGGAAGGACAAGGGAGTCCCAGCGGAAAGAAAAACGGAGTCCGTTTTTCCAACCACCCCCCAACCTCAGCTGCCCACTCGCCCCGCCAGATTATAATTGCATGTGTCCTTCTTCCTCTCAGCGCAATTTCCCCCATTACCGCCACAAGAGCCGCGCGCTGCTCATCTCAAAGCACCAGGGTTGTCTCCTAAATATCTGTGTGTACCTCCACATTTAACCCCTCACGGTCTTACTAGGACCACATGGTGGATAGGGGATGTTTTTAAGTCTTACTAGGACCACATGGTGGATAGGGGATGTTTTTAAGTCTTACTAGGACCAAAAAATTAACACAAACCTTAATTGGCACATTTCTGACATTGTGTAGCTACAGGTAAGGTAATTGAACATGGCTGTGAGTGATACAGGGGAGAACAAAGTGTTTGGGGGCTTGTTGATCTAAATGTTAATGGTATTATAAGATTGTCTTGTTGATTCATGTTGAATTTTATTTTCCATGCGTTCCTGCCATGATCCTGCTGCATCTGTTTCCCCTTCCAAAGGTAAGAGTCTCCTTTTCTCTTCTTGTCCTGTTATATGTCATTCATTTCACTCTCTTCTCCCATCATACAGGTAAGTGACAAGGGCTAACGGTTAGCACTAAGCATGGCTAACAGACACTAACATGTGCATGTAAGTTTGCATGCTGTATTAACACACACACACACACACACACACACACACACACACACACACACACACACACACACACACACACACACACACACACACACACACACACACACACACACACACACACACACAGACACATTCAAAGTATATATGTTTAATTTACAGCGTCAAGGCACCCTCGCTCACTTTGGCACTCTCTTCCCCCTTCTTTATCTCAGTCCTTTATTTACGTGTGTGATGTTGAATTGTGCCAGCAGCGATGCCCAGGGCAAATGGCAGAAGCACCCATGGCAATGAAATTAAATGCTAATGGCAGCCATATCACTTACACACATAAACGCACAGTGGACGTTCACAGAGGTGTGTGTGTGTGTGTGTGTGTGTGTGTGTGTGTGTGTGTGTGTGTGTGTGCATGCGTGCGTGCATGCGAGCGTGCGTGCGTGCGTGAGTGCGTCTGTGTGAGCACGGCTGTGCAAATGTCTACAGTATGCTGTAACCCACAGGAAT
>NC_137864.1:28043622-28071122 GCF_963924005.1 Protomyctophum bolini
ATCTAAGGAGGTTAAACCTGTGACCTTTCAGTTTCAGGAAAGCCCTTCGCTACTGTGGTTCCATTTTTAAACTCAGACTTAAATGGACATTCACGATTTTGCAGTCTAGATGGATATATCTGATATACTAACCTCTCTGTGACACTGTGCCTTCCTCCCAACTGAAACCATGTTGAAATGATTACCTTAGGTGGGGAAAAACCGAAACACGTTGCACTTTTTGAACCAAGCGGATCACTTATTCTTTTTTGTTGGCATGTCGCTGTACTTTATTTTTTAACACCCTTGCCCTTTTTTTCTCGCATAGAATAGGGCTTTGGGGGTTTGCGTCGTAAACAGCCCAAATGAAAGCTTGTTTTTCGTGCTTTGTTTGGGTCTCTCAACCTGATCTTTCATTTGAATTGCCGTTTCAGAGGCGCTCCTGGTTTGCCAGCTGATGGAGTAGAGCCAGCCAGGGCACCTTCCATAAAAGCCATCACAAGTAGAAAGAGCTGACATGTGAAGCCCGCGCAATGCATTTTTTAATAGCTGAGAAAAAGGAAAGATTTTGTCCATAAAGTCAGTGTGGTCTGCTTATTTTCTCTCCACGGGCGGTCTTTAGACGTGCATTTTTCCACTTATTTAAGAAAAGAAGAAGAAGAAGAAGAATAAGGGGAAAAAAAGACTCACAGGCCTCATTTGGTCTATCCCGTGCGTGCGTGCGTGCGTGCGTGCGTGCGTGCGTGCGTGCGTGCGTGTATTTAAATGTGGTATATCCAGTGATGCCGTTTTATAGAGCAGCGCTGGAGAGCATCCTCACCTACACATTAAGTGTGTGGTTTGGCAACAGGACAGAAAGACAGTTGGACAAAGTAGTGCATATACCGCATCCACAATGATTGGATGTGATCTTCCACCCCTAGCGGAAAGCTCTAAGCCCAGACGAAATAAAACGAGGGCCTTAAAATTCTAAAGGACTACTCTCACCCGTCTAACAACCTTTTAAATTCCCTTCCTTCTCACAAAGGACTAAGAAACATTAAGACCAGAACATCCATGTTCCAGAATAGCACATATCCTGAAGCTGTCTCCTTCACACTCCAAACATAGCACTGTGGGCCACTCAGCAGGTTAAATAGTTGTGCAATAGGCCAGATGTTTTTAGAGCTGTTGAAGCACTCCATATAGTGGGTCGTTTGATGTTGCTGCTAACTTCTCTACAGGACAGGTGCAAGTGTTTTATCTACAATGTTCCCATTTGTTTTATTTATTTATTCATTGTTATCGTATGTTTTGGATACCTATATGTTTAAATACTGCTTTATGTTTTTACTTAAAACATTTTCTGTTTATGTGTTCCAGTTCCATATTCTAGTATATAGTTTGTTATATTTTAGAAACCTGAAATATGTTTAGTTTTAGTCTTATTTTAGTTGACAATATACCATAACATTTTAGTCAACTCAATCTACAGTGGTCTAAAATATACAGACAGATTTAGTTAAAGTAATGTATTGTTTAAATGATTCTCTAGATATTCCAAAGTCACTGGAAACATGAATCCCTTATAGAGGTATTAGGTTTTGAATGTGCGATACAAATTCAGCTGCTGTTTTATTTAACCAAATACAAAAATACAACAAAGTCTCATATGAAATAAATAAAAATATTGCCTTGCTTTTTCACAAAAGACCATCTGAGATAAAGACATTATATATAATGAGCATTAGGCCTACTCTCCTCATCTCCAATCGCTGTGACTAGTAATCCAGTGCAGCCAATACATTTGGCTATAGACTCCTCCATGGTCTGTCGTTATTTAGAGTCAGTATTGTACTCTGAAGCACTTACATCGAATAGCTGTAGAGATAGTCTGCTATAGGCTGCAATAGCTTTATTTGCACTTGGCCCATGATGATCCTTGTCATCCGATTCGTTCTGTATATTATGTGAGAGTAAATAAGGGCGATGAAATCAAGTTCAGATTTTTCTCTTTCTCCCCCTTGCATGCACACACTGCTACAAGTTGTAATTTCTGCTCCTTTCTCTCATGTTATCCAACATCAACTAGACTGCATTTCTTCAAACGTGCATTCTTGTTTTTATAACATAATATTTGTTTCAATTTGAGGACAGTGGGAGTCTCTCATATCTTTTAATTTACGATCTAAGATGATCAACTCTGGTATCATTCACTACTCTCAATGCCCTTCTTTCAGTTAAGGGCAGCACCCAGCAGTGCTTTCTTAAAGCTCGTATTGTATTTCTAGTCTGGCGAAAAGAGGCCAGCTTATCTGATAAAATAACTTTAGATTAAGTTTGTTTTATTGGGCTGACTTTTCAGTTGGTTGTGTTTTTCCTGTAGATGCTTCACATGGCTTACAAAGGGTCTTGTTATGCTGCACATCATATGTGAAATTTGACCAGTTTGTCTGCAAGACATTTCATTTGTTCCCATGTCCGTGTATACTCCTGGTGTTATTGTTGTTGTGCAGCATGCATATTGTATCTGTTAGTTGACGTTGCATCCGGATAGATCAACCTAACGGCCGAATCTCTCAAAGAGATTAGATC
This sequence comes from Protomyctophum bolini, assembly GCF_963924005.1. Taxonomy (NCBI): domain Eukaryota; kingdom Metazoa; phylum Chordata; class Actinopteri; order Myctophiformes; family Myctophidae; genus Protomyctophum; species Protomyctophum bolini. Next base: position 28,046,176 of record NC_137864.1, read on the forward strand.
TAATTGGATTTTGTCCCAACCTGTCCCAGAAAAACATTAGTTCTGATCTCCTTCCTAACATCTTTGTCTCATTCTTATTCGTTGACATAACAAAAAAGTCTAAATATTTTGTCAGTTTTTGACATCATAGCCTTTCCTTTACTTAAAGGACAACTTTGATATTTTTCAACTAAGGTTCAAGTTTTAGGTTGTTATTAGAGATTGTTGATTTTTTTAATTTGCTGTTTTTTTATTATTATTTCGCTTAATAGCCTGATTTAGCCTAATTCTGTGACTACTTAAAAGTTCAAGGGGTTAATATGCTGCATTACTATGGGTGTAGTCACTGTGTGCAAGACACACATGTCATTCGTTGATGTGGCAGTCAGCGGGGTATTTAAGCTCACCTAGACTGCATGCTTCTCCTGCCTTCCTTCTGCATATGGTTCCTGGTTGTTGTTATGTGATGTTTGCTCCCACCGCCACCCCAGCACCACCGGTGGGCTCTGTTATTTATGTTCCCCATGGGGGGTTGTTATTGTATCTATCTTAAAATGTAGCAGAGCCGAACGCCAAGATAAAATATTATATGCACATAATGCACACTTGTATTCTCATTCTATAATTAATATTGTTTAAATCTATTCATGAGTTACAGTATCTGACTGAATACAATGATCTGTGGCTTAATGCGTTTCAAACAGGGGGGTCCTTAAATTCAAAAGGTAGGGAATCACTGGACAGCTATACTAATGCGTGCACGGGAGGGGGAGACCTGTGAAATGTGTAGTGCATAAGCATGTGTAGGCCGGCAGTTGGGGGGTTTCTGTTGGAGTACTGCAAGTATGTGTGATATATGATATGAAGTGATGGGATCGGCACAGAATACCACTGCACTCCCTCGCCTCAGCATCATTACCTAGCCGCTACACCGCCTTATCTACTGGGGCAAATGATACACCCACATTCAGTCCTCCAGAGTGTGCACGCACACACACACGTGCAGCTATCACCAGTCTGTTGCAGTTTGTCCCAGTGGGTCTGTGTTTGTGTGGCAGACTGAGGAAAGACCTCCTTGAGTGCAGGGGATAACCTGCTGCTGGCTGTGTGGTTAACTAATAGTTACGTAGGAATTAACACAGTCTCTTTCAGAGGGTGCATCCACACAGTAGATTATTCACCAAGTTGCCGCTTAGAGCAGGGGTTTCTTCCGGGTTTTTAAACAGCTGGTGGATGAGATACTTTCCCAAATGTGATGACGGCTATGGCTGTTTTTAGCCCAAGGAGCGTTTTTTTGTGCAAAACTAATGCTTGGAATGGATTCAGAATCATAAAAAAAACCTAGTTTGACATGTCACATGCTACTTAAAGAATTATGAAATTTAGTTTGTGTTAATGGTATATGAAGAAATACACTCCTCAATGTCAAATTGTTTCTTCAATGACAAAGCCAATTATTAGGTGAAGAACCTCCAACCAGCACAACATGCATCTCTGAATGAACATGAAACTGACAACAAACAAAATGGCTCTCTTCTTCACTCACAGAACAGGAAAGCTAAAGATATACTGCCCCTAGTGGACGGCAGACCCTTCAGTATGGTTACATAATGCTAATCTATCTATAAATGCACAAACTAATATGGAATATGGAAATGGAAGTGGCCTACATATGTATATGTAGACAAACAATGAACAACCCCATGAACAGACAAACAATAACAACCCCATGAACAGACAAACAATAACAACTCCATGAACAGACAAACAATAACAACCCCATGAACAGACAAACAATAAACAACCCCATGAACAGACAAACAATAACAACTCCATGAACAGACAAACAATAACAACCCCATGAACAGACAAACAATGAACAATCCCATGAACAGACAAACAATAACAACCCCATGAACAGACAAACAATGAACAATCCCATGAACAGACAAACAATGCCACGCAACCCCATGAACAGACAAACAATGAACAACTCCATGAACAGACAAACAATAACAACCCCATGAACAGACAAACAATAACAACCTCATGAACAAACAATAACAATCCCATGAACAGACAAACAATAACAACCTCATGAACAGACAAACAATGAACAACCCCATGAACAGACAAACAATAACAACCCCATGAACAGACAAACAATAACAACCCCATGAACAGACAAACAATAAACAACCCCATGAACAGACAAACAATAACAACTCCATGAACAGACAAACAATAACAACCCCATGAACAGACAAACAATGAACAATCCCATGAACAGACAAACAATAACAACCCCATGAACAGACAAACAATGAACAATCCCATGAACAGACAAACAATGCCACGCAACCCCATGAACAGACAAACAATGAACAACTCCATGAACAGACAAACAATAACAACCCCATGAACAGACAAACAATAACAACCTCATGAACAAACAATAACAATCCCATGAACAGACAAACAATAACAACCTCATGAACAGACAAACAATGAACAACCCCATGAACAGACAAACAATAACAACCCCATGAACAGACAAACAATAACAACCCCATGAACAGACAAACAATGAACAACCCCATGAACAGACAAACAATGAACAATCCCATGAACAGACAAACAATAACAACTCCATGAACAGACAAACAATGAACAACCCCATGAACAGACAAACAATGCCACGCAACCCCATGTCACATGCTACTTAAAGAATGATGAAATTTAGTTTGTGTTAATGGTATGGTTACATAATGCTAATCTATCTATAAATGCACCAACTAATATGGAATATGGAAATGGGAGTGGCCTACATATGTATATTGTGGGAGGTCGGGTGGGAAATACAACTCAGAGTGCAGTTTCAGGGGTTAGACACACGATGGCGCCCCTTGCTTTATTTCTCCAACAGGTTCAAACAAAGTCAGTTTTCACAAACAGAACTCAGACAGTAATATTCTTTGCATGAGGTCCCGGCTCCGAGGCGGGAGTCGTCACTGCAGAGGATGGGAGGGGATGTTAGCATACGGTCAGAGCACAAGGTAAGTACAAAGTTGGGGCCTGAGACACCCGGTCTAGGCAGTCTACCAACTAGGCCTTTGTATAACTCTTTCTCTCTATCTACTGGGTGGCCGTGTCGGTACGGCAACGGCAGTCAGAGGGTTAACACAAAGTAAGCGCTCTAGATTCTAACGGTCTTCTTTCACCGGGCCTGGCGGAGCAAGCCAACTTAAAGTCTCTTCAAAGGGTGAAATAAACATAACACGGGCCTGTCTTCTTTCACAGGGTGGACGTGACACTTTATCTAGAGCCTGCTAGCTTCCATTAGTCTCTACGGGGTTATCTTCTTTCAACAATCTTCAGTGTACAACACCACGGTGACACTCTTCATTCACAGTCTTCATTTAGCATCGACAGGGTGACTTCCTTCATTCACAATCTTCGTTATTATCCTTAGCTGCTCATTTGCCACTATGAGTGCCTCTTCTTAATAACACGGGTGATAGATAGTGAACGGTTTGTCTTACTGCGACCTTATGGAGCTGTGGAGCTGCCGTTTCCATACGGGGGTCCCGTCTTCCGCACTCGTCCCCGATACGAGCCAGGTGGGTCTCCAGTATGCATGCGGCTCTCCGTGTATACTTGTCTATGGGGGGCACACGCTCCTGCGTGTGCTTCCAGCCCCACTCCTACAAGCCTGGTGATGTGAGAATATAAGAGAGCAATTGAGTGGTGATACAAACGATCAAACAATAAACATAGTCCATACGTGAGAGTCCATAAGTGAGAGGAGTGTGGACTTACCATCCAACGCCGAGTGGACGGCATATGCTGCGCGAGCGTCTGTGTGTAGCAGGGATCTGATACTGCTAGGTGCGCAGGCTGTTTATAAAGGGCGCGGCTGACAGGCTGCGGCTGTCGTTAATTGCTAACCCGGGCGGCGGCCGGAATGAGCCGCAGCTGATTTAGAATTGCTCTGGGATAGTACACTAAATCTATGACACGGCCGTGGGCGTGCCTGGTTGCCATGGGAACGCGCCCCTCCCCCTGAGGCGAGACCTGACAGACTCCACACACTCCCCCCCTAAGTTTCTTGCTACTGCAAGGAGCTTGACTACTTTCCTCACCTTCGTAGAGTCTTGAGAGCGCGTCCACGTGGTTCATTTTGTTCCCGGGCCTGTGCTCCCGCCGGCGCTCTCTGTTTCTACTACTACTACTAAAGCCTGTCTTCTTTAAATTGCTTGTCACCATCAGACTCAGATTCATCTTCCAGTGTCTCCTCATCTGAAGAGAAATCTTCCCCAGAAGAGTAGTTGGCTGTGATTTGGGCCAAGAGCATTTTCTTAGCAATTCTATTTTCAGGGTCATCATCTTCCTCTGCTGCCCAAGAGGGCCCAGAATGGGACTGCTCCTCATCCCCGGATGACTGAGGATGGAATGTCGCTGCTCCCGGCAGGGACACGTCCTCTGTGATTGGCTTCATCTTCTGGACATCTGCGTCACTCTCAGAATCCAAGTCCGCGTCGGGTTCCTCATCGCTCGACGAGGCAGAGGTGTCCATTTCCTTCTCCTGCGACCTGGTTACATTTTCAGACTTCCTGGTTTGTCGTCTACCCTCCTTCGAGTCGTGTCTCTTCATCAAGCAAGACCGGATTTTATTCCGGTCTTTCATTTCATTCGGCACGTTTTTGTCGTCACTAGAGGAATCCGTGCCTCTGCCTCTCTGAACCTTGGCTCTTCGGTCAGCCCCGTCGGACTCAGAGGAACAATCCGCGACTTTGCGCTTGCGGTGAAGCCTCTCTGGCGGCGTCCTAGTGAGCGCAAAGAGACATTTCTTTGCCACGTGCGTCGATCCCTTCTCGTCGTCGTCGGTCGGGGGATCGTCGGAGCTGTGGGCCATGGCTGACCGCTGAAGTAGAACAGCAGGAACCTCATCTGAATCGGAGTCCTCTCTCAGTCTGCTAAACCCTCCGTCTTCGGCCTCGTTGGCCGTCTTTGTGGCAGGGCTATCCTCGGGGGTCTGCTTGGAGAGGACGGCGTTGGGGGTCCTAGGGACATCGCCGTGTCGGTCTAGCCTGCGGACAACTTCCTGCACAGCGTTCTGTAGTTTCGTCTGACTTCGGAGAAGGGCGGCCAATTCGAGGCTGGCCATGGTTAGGCGGTGGTTGAGATCAGATGAGTACCCACATTCTCCACCATATGTGGGAGGTCGGGTGGGAAATACAACTCAGAGTGCAGTTTCAGGGGTTAGACACACGATGGCGCCCCTTGCTTTATTTCTCCAACAGGTTCAAACAAAGTCAGTTTTCACAAACAGAACTCAGACAGTAATATTCTTTGCATGAGGTCCCGGCTCCGAGGCGGGAGTCGTCACTGCAGAGGATGGGAGGGGATGTTAGCATACGGTCAGAGCACAAGGTAAGTACAAAGTTGGGGCCTGAGACACCCGGTCTAGGCAGTCTACCAACTAGGCCTTTGTATAACTCTTTCTCTCTATCTACTGGGTGGCCGTGTCGGTACGGCAACGGCAGTCAGAGGGTTAACACAAAGTAAGCGCTCTAGATTCTAACGGTCTTCTTTCACCGGGCCTGGCGGAGCAAGCCAACTTAAAGTCTCTTCAAAGGGTGAAATAAACATAACACGGGCCTGTCTTCTTTCACAGGGTGGACGTGACACTTTATCTAGAGCCTGCTAGCTTCCATTAGTCTCTACGGGGTTATCTTCTTTCAACAATCTTCAGTGTACAACACCACGGTGACACTCTTCATTCACAGTCTTCATTTAGCATCGACAGGGTGACTTCCTTCATTCACAATCTTCGTTATTATCCTTAGCTGCTCATTTGCCACTATGAGTGCCTCTTCTTAATAACACGGGTGATAGATAGTGAACGGTTTGTCTTACTGCGACCTTATGGAGCTGTGGAGCTGCCGTTTCCATACGGGGGTCCCGTCTTCCGCACTCGTCCCCGATACGAGCCAGGTGGGTCTCCAGTATGCATGCGGCTCTCCGTGTATACTTGTCTATGGGGGGCACACGCTCCTGCGTGTGCTTCCAGCCCCACTCCTACAAGCCTGGTGATGTGAGAATATAAGAGAGCAATTGAGTGGTGATACAAACGATCAAACAATAAACATAGTCCATACGTGAGAGTCCATAAGTGAGAGGAGTGTGGACTTACCATCCAACGCCGAGTGGACGGCATATGCTGCGCGAGCGTCTGTGTGTAGCAGGGATCTGATACTGCTAGGTGCGCAGGCTGTTTATAAAGGGCGCGGCTGACAGGCTGCGGCTGTCGTTAATTGCTAACCCGGGCGGCGGCCGGAATGAGCCGCAGCTGATTTAGAATTGCTCTGGGATAGTACACTAAATCTATGACACGGCCGTGGGCGTGCCTGGTTGCCATGGGAACGCGCCCCTCCCCCTGAGGCGAGACCTGACAGACTCCACAATATGTAGACAAACAATGAACAACCCCATGAACAGACAAACAATGAACAACCCCATGAACAGACAAACAATGAACAACCCTATGAACAGACAAACAATAACAACCCCATGAACAGACAAACAATGAACAACCCCATGAACAGACAAACAATGCCAAGAAACCCCATGAACAGACAAGCAATAACAAATCCATGAACAGACAAACAATGAACAACCCCATGAACAGACAAACAATGAACAACCCCATGAACAGACAAACAATGAACAACCCCATGAACAGACAAACAATAAACAACCCCATGAACAGACAAACAATGAACAACCCCATGAACAGACAAACAATAACAACTCCATGAACAGACAAACAATAACAACCCCATGAACAGACAAACAATAACAATCCCATGAACAGACAAACAATGCCACGCAACCCCATGAACAAACAAACAATGAACAACCCCATGAACAGACAAACAATGAACAACCCCATGAACAGACAAACAATGAACAACCCCATGAACAGACAAACAATGAACAATCCCATGAACAGACAAACAATGAACAATCCCATGAACAGACAAACAATGCCACGCAACCCCATGAACAGACAAACAATGAACAATCCCATGAACAGACAAACAATGAACAATCCCATGAACAGACAAACAATGCCACGCAACCCCATGAACAGACAAACAATGAACAATCTCATGAACAGACAAACAATGAACAACTCCATGAACAGACAAACAATAACAACTCCATGAACAGACAAAAAATAACAACCTCATGAACAGACAAACAATGAGCATTCCCATGAACAGAAAAACAATAACAACCTCATGAACAGACAAACAATAACAATCCCATGAACAGACAAAGAATAACAACCCCATGAACAGAAAAACAATAACAACTCCATGAACAGACAAACAATAACAACCTCATGAACAGACCAACAATGCCACGCAACCCCATGTCACATGCTACTTAAAGAATGATGAAATGTTGTTTGTGTTAATGGTATGGTTACATAATGCTAATATATCTATAAATGCACCAACTAATATGGAATATGGAAATGGGAGTGGCCTACATATGTATATGTAGACAAACAATGAACAACCCCATGAACAGACAAACAATAACAACCCCATGAACAGACAAAATAACAACTCCATGAACAGACAAACAATAACAACCCCATGAACAGACAAACAATAAACAACCCCATGAACAGACAAACAATAACAACTCCATGAACAGACAAACAATAACAACCCCATGAACAGACAAACAATAACAACCCCATGAACAGACAAACAATGAACAATCCCATGAACAGACAAACAATGCCACGCAACCCCATGAACAGACAAACAATGAACAATCCCATGAACAGACAAACAATGCCACGCAACCCCATGAACAGACAAACAATGAACAACTCCATGAACAGACAAACAATAACAACCCCATGAACAGACAAACAATAACAACCTCATGAACAAACAATAACAATCCCATGAACAGACAAACAATAACAACCTCATGAACAGACAAACAATGAACAACCCCATGAACAGACAAACAATGAACAACCCCATGAACAGACAAACAATAACAACCCCATGAACAGACAAACAATAACAACCCCATGAACAGAGAAACAATAACAACCCCATGAACAGACAAACAATGAACAACCCCATGAACAGACAAACAATGAACGATCCCATGAACAGACAAACAATAACAACTCCATGAACAGACAAACAATGAACAACCCCATGAACAGACAAACAATGCCACGCAACCCCATGTCACACTCTACTTAAATAATGATGAAATTTAGTTTGTGTTAATGGTATGGTTACATAATGCTAATCTATCTATAAATGCACCAACTAATATGGAATATGGAAATGGGAGTGGCCTACATATGTATATGTAGACAAACAATGAACAACCCCATGAACAGACAAACAATGAACAACCCCATGAACAGACAAACAATTAACAACCCCATGAACAGACAAACAATAACAACCCCATGAACAGACAAACAATGAACAACCCCATGAACAGACAAACAATGCCAAGAAACCCCATGAACAGACAAACAATAACAAATCCATGAACAGACAAACAATGAACAACCCCATGAACAGACAAACAATGAACAACCCCATGAACAGACAAACAATAAACAACCCCATGAACAGACAAACAATGAACAACCCCATGAACAGACAAACAATAACAACTCCATGAACAGACAAACAATAACAACCCCATGAACAGACAAACAATAACAATCCCATGAACAGACAAACAATGCCACGCAACCCCATGAACAAACAAACAATGAACAACCCCATGAACAGACAAACAATGAACAACCCCATGAACAGACAAACAATGAACAATCCCATGAACAGACAAACAATGAACAATCCCATGAACAGACAAACAATGAACAATCCCATGAACAGACAAACAATGCCACGCAACCCCATGAACAGACAAACAATGAACAATCCCATGAACAGACAAACAATGAACAATCCCATGAACAGACAAACAATGCCACGCAACCCCATGAACAGACAAACAATGAACAATCCCATGAACAGACAAACAATGAACAACTCCATGAACAGACAAACAATAACAACTCCATGAACAGACAAAAAATAACAACCTCATGAACAGACAAACAATGAGCATTCCCATGAACAGAAAAACAATAACAACCTCATGAACAGACAAACAATAACAATCCCATGAACAGACAAAGAATAACAACCCCATGAACAGAAAAACAATAACAACTCCATGAACAGACAAACAATAACAACCTCATGAACAGACCAACAATGCCACGCAACCCCATGTCACATGCTACTTAAAGAATGATGAAATTTTGTTTGTGTTAATGGTATGGTTACATAATGCTAATATATCTATAAATGCACCAACTAATATGGAATATGGAAATGGGAGTGGCCTACATATGTATATGTAGACAAACAATGAACAACCCCATGAACAGACAAACAATAACAACCCCATGAACAGACAAACAATAACAACTCCATGAACAGACAAACAATAACAACCCCATGAACAGACAAACAATAAACAACCCCATGAACAGACAAACAATAACAACTCCATGAACAGACAAACAATAACAACCCCATGAACAGACAAACAATGAACAATCCCATGAACAGACAAACAATAACAACCCCATGAACAGACAAACAATGAACAATCCCATGAACAGACAAACAATAACAACTCCATGAACAGACAAACAATGAACAACCCCATGAACAGACAAACAATGCCACGCAACCCCATGTCACATGCTACTTAAATAATGATGAAATTTAGTTTGTATTAATGGTATGGTTACATAATGCTAATCTATCTATAAATGCACCAACTAATATGGAATATGGAAATGGGAGTGGCCTACATATGTATATGTAGACAAACAATGAACAACCCCATGAACAGACAAACAATGAACAACCCCATGAACAGACAAACAATTAACAACCCCATGAACAGACAAACAATAACAACCCCATGAACAGACAAACAATGAACAACCCCATGAACAGACAAACAATGCCAAGAAACCCCATGAACAGACAAACAATAACAAATCCATGTGTTGAGCGACTATGAGAGATATAGATGTATAAATAAGTCGCTGAGAGGCGATGGGATGGGCCGGGTTGTCAGACGCGCTCCAAACAAAGGGATCTCGCTGGGTCCAAAATAATGCGTTAAATGTGTTTTATTGAAGGTAGGTACATAACTGAAACGGTGCTCAAACATAAAGAAAATAAGTCACAGCGATCCAACTTAGATAAAGTAAATAAATAAAGCAAATAAAGCGGTCAACAAAAGTGCGGCTTCCCACGCACCCCCTCTCTCTCACTGTGTGAAACAGGTGAACTCTGGGTGAAGTATTCAAAGAAACAGGTCCACCCCTCTGCCTGTCAATCAACCACATTAATCACCCGTGACAGCCCACTCATTGCACTATCGAACATCATTTCCAATTCATGGCTCTTACACGCCAGCCCCTAATTATTAGGTTATCACATAATAATTAAATCAACGTAATAGGAGGCATGAAATAACAGTACTCAAATTCCCAAATTTTTCTTCATGCATTGTATGAAAGTCTTTCTTCAACCGAACACAACACGAGTAATTGTTTCTGCGCAAAGTCATTTTCCGGGTAACACGCTCGTTAAGTCAATATCCAAAGCCGAAAAACAGTAGAGATGAAAAAAAACACTCAAGTGACTGTATTTGTAATCCAAGGAAAAGTCATTGTAATCCTTTTTCCAGCGGGAACAGCTGCTGCCGTCGTCCCGACACCTGCTGGGCCATTCTCCGCCGCTGTGCATTGAACTTCAGTGCCTTCTCCTTTTTTTCCTGTTTCTCAGTCTTTTTCTCTGCCTAGAAGACGACTCTTCATCCTTTGCCTCCTCTTCCTCGTCCTCTACCCGTCCTTCCACCTGCTCCTGAAGCCTGGACTCCTCTGTGGCTTTGCTGTCCCTGTCCACAGCCAACTGTTTTAATCTTGTCGCCACCTTTTCCTTTTTCACCTCGACTTCATGAGCCTCCTTTAGCAGGGCCTGATTGTCGAAGAAGTCTGGGTTGTAAGAACCTTCAGGAGTGATCGCTTCTACTGCGGGGAGACCAGAGGGCTCCGCATTCATCTTCTCTGGACGCTTGACACGTTTCTTGCCAGTTCGCTGAAGGTACCATTGGTCCCCTTTGTCCTCCGTCTCTTTAAACTCTCCTCCCCAAATGTCAAAGAAGTCTCTTTCTGGGTCTTTGCTAGAGTCTGTCACTGCTTCCTTGGTCGTCCGAACGACCGGTCTTCTGTTCAACGGCTGTTTCTGCCTCTGTTCATCTAAGTTCACGACAGACACCCTGTTCACCAACAACTTTGGCTGCCGACAATCCATTGCATCGTTGCTCTCCCCTTTAAGCGGTCCGTTCACAGTCCAGCCAAGCATCGTCCTGATGGCATAGGGACCATTATTTACACTGCGAATGACCTGCAATGGTTCTAATGCCTCAGGAACATTAGTCCCTATCAATAGCTCAATGTCACCATCGATCTCAGGCAGTTGAACATGTCTTAAATGAGGCCATCTCAGGAGATCCTTTTGTTTTGGAATATTCTGCTTGCGGACAGGCATGCACTTCTGTGTGTAAGCATTGGGAAGGTTACAGAAGTGCTCCTCATTCAAACCAGCCACTTCCAGTCCGGACACACTGTAGCTAGAAACAGCTTTCTCTTGGCCCATCGTCCTTAACATAATGTTTGTCTTCCTCCCTGTGAGGTCCAGTTTGTGCATCAAGGCTTCAGTGCAGAACACGGCAGAGCTTCCCGGGTCCAAGAAAGCGTAGGTGGTAATAATCTTCCTCCCCTTCTTGGACTTAACCTGTACTGGGACGATAGGCAGTTTACATTCGTCACCAGCCCCAGTAAGGCCACTCGATACCACTGTGCCCTCCACGGATATCCTTGACTTCCGATCCGATAGGTCAGACCCGTTGTTCCATTCTCTCTGAGTGTTTGACAGGTAATCTTTTTTCCACAGAATTTGTTGATATGTCCAACACTCAGGCATCCGAAACAGACTCCATTCTCTCTCTAGAAGCCTATCTTCTCTTCATGGGGTCTTTTCTCCAACTGGGGACACATATCCAATGGGTGTTCTTCTCCACAGCACAGACATGTTTTAATTGCTTCTTGAACATGTTCCTCTTCAAGTCCAACCTGGGTCATGGTTTCCACGGGGGTCACAGTGGTGGCATAGCTAGTTCCTCTCAGTCCAGATGGGTATGGGTATTTGCTCACGCCTTTAGGTGTAGTTGGTGGCGGGGCATCCTGTATGTTTCCAAATATTGGGTCAGTTAAAATTCGCACCTGTTTCCAAATAAAAGCGGTAATGTCTGTAAATGTAGCTCTACGTTTGAACTTTTCCTGTAGTTCACAGGCTACATTTCTCCACGTGTCTCTGAACTTGTATGGCAACTTTCGTATGATGATCATCATATTTGTGGGCATGTCTAGCTCATGTAAATATTGGACTTCCTCCATGGCGTTACAGCAGCCTTTGAGGAAAAGACTGTACTCTTGAAGCGATTTGACATCTTCGATTTTAATGAGCGGCCATGAAAGAGCCTTGTCCATGTAGGCGGATGCTATTTTCTGCTCGTTTCCAAACTCCTCTTTTAACAGAGCCTTGGCCTTAGCATACCCCCTCTCTGGGTCTAAGTGCTGGCAGCTCCTGACCAGTTCCCTAGGGAGGCCCGTTGTATGCTGCTCCAGGTAATAAAGACGATCACTGTCCCTTTGAGAATTATTTTCTACTCCATTTTCAAAAGCCTTCACGAAAGAATGGTATTTCAATGGATCCCCATTAAAGATTGGCACCTCTCTTTTTGGCAAAGAGGAGAGGCAATGCTGCTGGATCAACAATGTGGTTATTTCGTTTTGCTTTCTCATGATGCCAAGCATCTCCCTTTGACAGTAATTTGCGTTTGTATTTCCACAGTTAACATTTTCAAAATGAGCATTTGCATTTTCAGAATGAGCAGTTGGATTTTGAGAATGAGCCCTTGTATTGTCATGATTAGTTGCATTTGAACCATTGAAAACATATTGCGTTGGTTGAATAGATTCCTGGTGCATAACGGACAGAGGCTGGGATTGTAAATGAATGAATTGAGTGTTGTTTTTGTCTTTAGGCCTTGTTCCTGTATCCCCCTGATTTTGTATTGTGGGTATGAATGGATTGGCATCAACATTGAGAGTTGGTAGTTTTCCTTGTGCCTTTTCCACATAAGAATTCATGCCATCCACAGTCTTTGTTTTTGAGGATCTCCCACTTACGACACTTTGAGATTTTAATACATTTAATTTTGCTATTTGTGCGGCAATGTCTTCATCCAGTTTCCATTGCTCCTTTCTCTTGCGCAACGTTTCCTCCTGAGCTTCAAGTTCATGTTTGTCCTTTAAGTGTTTCTGTTTGACTTGCATGGCTGCCAAGTCCGCCTGAGCCAACAGACATGCAGAGGAAACCCTAGAAGTGATGGAGTTTTGTGTACCAGATTTTCTTCCCACGTTTGACACACTGTCACTTGGTTGCACATCATCTGGAATGTCATGTGTTATGGACATACTTATTGATGCCGCTTGCGTCACTGAGGGAGATTTATACACTGTGGGAGGAGCGTCCACGTGCAATTGCGAACTCACTTCAAATTCAGTTTGATCGATACTCTCAACATGAACCATTTCCTCTGGCTCATTCAGCCAATTTTCCACATCACCTTTAAATGTATTGCTGTATTTTGCAATGCTGCAAAACCATTCGTTTTGTCTTTGCCTTTCCTCATCGTCAGGCAGTAAAGGCAACAATGTGTCGTGAGACATTGTGGCATGTGCATGATGTTCATTCAACGTAACCAACAAAGACATTCAAACATTTCCCTTTTTTTCCATCAATGATTTCATTTGTGGTATAATGGATTTCATTTTATTCACAGTAAGGCGGCGCTCCTGTTCATGCTGGTCAATTTTATTCAGCGCAGCTTTAGCAGTGAGCACAATTTCTCGCTTTCCACGCTCCATTTCAGACTCAGAACTGGTGACCTCCCCAGTATTTATTAAACTCATTTTTCCTCTTACTTTTCCATTCAAATTATTTGTGCCATCAAAACATCCACAATCCACCCATTGAAAGGAAACGTAGGCTATTCAGACATCATCATCCATTTAGTATTCAGTACTTTTCATATGCAGCGCAACAGTTTAAACATGACAAGCGGACAACGGATTCCTTTATTGACATGCTACGGGAGGATCCTTATGAACTTTATTCTGAGCGTCAACTCAAACCAGGATTAGGACAGGTAGGCTGATCACTCGTCGCGTTCCTTCCATTATGCAGTTTACACCTCTATGGTTTATTGGTTTACACTCAAACCTGACTTTAGTGGTTGACTTTGAACGTGACTCGGAATGTTTGTGTCAGCCGGATCCTCCGTCCTTGTCTCGACTCCGACCGTCTTTTCTTCTTGTCCACTTGATCCTAAATCTTCTGCTGTGTAATGCCGCCGTTGACAATACCGTTTTTGTTGACAATGTTGAGCGACTATGAGAGATATAGATGTATAAATAAGTCGCTGAGAGGCGATGGGATGGGCCGGGTTGTCAGACGCGCTCCAAACAAAGGGATCTCGCTGGGTCCAAAATAATGCGTTAAATGTGTTTTATTGAAGGTAGGTACATAACTGAAACGGTGCTCAAACATAAAGAAAATAAGTCACAGCGATCCAACTTAGATAAAGTAAATAAATAAAGCAAATAAAGCGGTCAACAAAAGTGCGGCTTCCCACGCACCCCCTCTCTCTCACTGTGTGAAACAGGTGAACTCTGGGTGAAGTATTCAAAGAAACAGGTCCGCCCCTCTGCCTGTCAATCAACCACATTAATCACCCGTGACAGCCCACTCATTGCACTATCGAACATCATTTCCAATTCATGGCTCTTACACCATGAACAGACAAACAATGAACAACCCCATGAACAGACAAACAATGAACAACCCCATGAACAGACAAACAATGAACAACCCCATGAACAGACAAACAATAACAACTCCATGAACAGACAAACAATAACAACCCCATGAACAGACAAACAATAACAATCCCATGAACAGACAAACAATGCCACGCAACCCCATGAACAAAAAAACAATGAACAATCCCATGAACAGACAAACAATAACAACCCCATGAACAGACAAACAATGAACAATCCCATGAACAGACAAACAATAACAACCCGGCATAAACAGACAAACAATGAACAATCCCATGAACAGACAAACAATGCCACGCAACCCCATGAACAGACAAACAATGAACACAACCCCATGAACAGACAAACAATGAACAACCCCATGAACAGACAAACAATGAACAATCCCATGAACAGACAAACAATGCCACGCAACCCCATGAACAGACAAACAATGAACAATCCCATGAACAGACAAACAATGCCACGCAACCCCATGAACAGACAAACAATGAACAACTCCATGAACAGACAAACAATAACAACCCCATGAACAGACAAACAATAACAACTCCATGAACAGACAAACAATAACCACCTCATGAACAGACAAACAATAACAACCCCATGAACAGACAAACAATAACAACTCCATGAACAGACAAACAATAACAACCTCATGAACAGACAAACAATAACAATCCCATGAACAGACAAACAATACTAATCCCATGAACAGAGTAACAGACAAACAATAACCTCATGAACAGACAAACAATAACAATCCCATGAACAGACAAACAATAACAATCCCATGAACAGACAAACAATGAACAACCCCATGAACAGACAAACAATAACAACCCCATGAACAGACAAATAGTTATGTTATCTTATGTTATTAGATGTTTGGAAATCTTCAAATATGACTATGACTGTTCATGCTCATATAGTTATACAGTATATAGGAACTGCTCAGGTGGGAACTGTGTGTGTGCGTGTATAGGATGTGTGTGTAAATGAGCACGCACACTGTGTGTGTGTGCGTGCGTGCGTGTGTGCGTACACGCGTGCCTGCATATAGTTGCACACGTACTGTATGTGAGGTAACTTTGGTGACTTCATCCCTTTTAGTGACTCCTAGCCCCCATTCCACACCTGTTCAGCCTACTGTGGTAACACTGAAGTCGTCTCATGCCACGTTAGCACTTTGAAACGCTTTGAAATGGACACACACACACACACACACACACACACACACACACACACACACACACACACACACACACACACACACACACACACATAAACGTGCACACATAGGCATATTCATAGGAACGCACAATCGCATGTGTACGGTCACCCACCCACATCCATGCATCTGCCATTTAAAGTGCAGAGGACCCGTTCAAAGCTGGGTTGGTTTATGATATCCCTGGCTGCATGACATGCTATGCATGGGGCTTTTGCACCTGGTCAAATATCTGTTGCCAGTTTAGCTGATCTGTTTACGTGACTGTGATTCACCAGTCACCCCTCTCACCTGCTCCTTTCGTCTGACTCCTCAACCACATTTCATTTAGCATACTTTTGTATGCCACTTTTAAAGCTGTACCTCTATTTCTCTATCCATCAGAACTCATAATTTGACTAGGCCATAGACATATAGACATATTAATCATTCCAAAAACATTTGTGATAGTGGTTATGATAGTGGTTTGAATTCATTCATATTTTTCGTTTTTCTTTTAGGTTTTATGACCTCAATTACACCCAGAAATCCTGAACTTTGAACATTCAGTAGATTTTCTGTGGTCTGGAGTTTTCTGTGGGATTTGGAAGCTTTTTGAGCTGCAATGAAAACAGGCAAAACAGTGAAAACAGTGACATCTGCTGGCAAATCCCATTGACATGGGATTTGCAGGCTGTGACATCACAAACAGCAGGAAAATCAGAGCACATGTTTGAGCCAGAAAACCCCAGACCACAGAAAATCTACTGAATGTTAAAAGTTCTGCTTTTTACATAAATACACTGACGATTACTGTCCTACAGCGAGACACAGATATAGGAAAGAATGAAGAAAAAGGAAGGAAGAATAAATGAATGAAAGAAGGAAAGACATAGAAAGTTAGAAGAGGCATAGAAAAGACAGAGAGGTAGAGTATATTTTGTTCTTCACTATTCTGGTACAAGCTCTGCCCCCTCAAGGAAGGAACACAGTGACAGTCACACGACTGCTATTTTGCTCTTACATCATACTTGGGGAGGAGGGAAATCCCACCCTGGCCTTTATTCTGTACAGCGTCACTCATTTCAAAGTGTTTTTGACGACAGCCCTCATAAGAATACAGCTGTAATTAAAAGTTTCCACTGTCCAGTATTGTATGTGACTGTAATGTCCTGACTCCTACAGAGTGTGGAATTGTGTGGATAAGGCTAGTACGGGATGTGTGCGTAGTGCGTATATGAGCATGCACGCTTACTGTGTGTGTGTATGTGTGTGTGTGTGTGTGTGTGTGTGTGTGTGTGTGTGTGTGTGTGTGTGTGTGGCAGTCCTGGATAGGTCCTATATGGAAGTAATTACTGGCAGAGAGGGTCCTCAGACACCCACAGTGCCTCTCACTCTGGGCCAATCGGAATGTAGCCCCTCCTTCTCTGTTTCTGTCTCCCTCTCTCTCTCTCTCTCTCTCTCTCTCTCACTCCCCCCGCCACACACTCACTCTCTCCCTCACTCCTACTGTACCTCCATTTCTTATCTCCCCTCTCGTTTTTCTTTCTCTCGCTTTCTCTCTCCGAACACTCCCTCCCTCTCTCCCTCTCTCTCCCTCTCCCTCTCCCTCTCTCTCCCTCTCCCTCTCCCTCTCTCTCTCTCTCCCCCCCGCTTTCTGCAGACTAAATTACTTTCGTATGAGCCCAACAAAAAGGGGCAAGGTGTAACCCCTTTCTCTTTTTATTGGGTACAAATACTCTGGCCCAAATTTAATTCATATCACACATTTCCAATTTACGCAAACAAGCCCTTAAAGTACCGGGGCTAATTAGACCTGGTGCATGTGCATGTGCGTGTGTTTGTGTGTGCGTGTGTGCGTGTGTTTGTGCGTGTGCGTGTGTGTGCATGTGTATGCATGAATATGTGAGGCCACCTAGAGGGACATTACTGTACCCCCCACTGGGCTCTGTGTTGATTAGTATGCAGAGCTACAGGGACTATTAGCCTGTGTGTTTTTGGGGGGTCTGCACGTCATGTGGTTTGGCTGAAGTTTGCTAAGAGCTGCTCGGCCCTTCACAGGTGGCGGAGAACCCCCACATTCACCGTCCGGTGCACGTGTGTGTGTGTGTGTGTGTGTGTGTGTGTGTGTGTGTGTGTGTGTGTGTGTGTGCGCGCGTGTGTGCATGTGCGTGTGCGAAATGCTTGCGTGCATGTGTGCACACGTGTGGGTGTGCGTTCCTATACACTACCAAGCAATTGTTGTATTTGTGTGCAGTTGCGTCCAGCAAGTCTATGGCTCTGTGTTGAAATTATATGATGTGCTTTTATTATTGAGGAGATCGTAATTCACAATTTAGTTTTCCAAACATTTAATGAAAATAAATGACTGAAAGCCACAGATGAAACTGGAATCCATCTCGACCCGGAGCAGACTGTGCTTGGCAGTGTCTGGCTAACCCTGGTCACCCCCGGCCTGTTCTGTTGGGAGAATGAAGAGGAACAGAGAGGCCTGTCGTCCTCTGTCCTCGGCCCGGGGGAAACAGAAGGGTTACATTGCAGAGCGGTTTATCCCCTCCAAACTGACTCTAAATGAGATAAATAAGTTGGGACTAAAATTGGCAGCTGGTGTCCAAAGCGATTAGCCTGTTCTTAATGCCTGTTTGCTGGAATGGGAGAAGAACTTGGCCCGCATATATGGCGGTACCACAGGGGCGTGGCCAGGCCTGTCTCGTCCAACACAAAGAAGTGACGAGTGATGGCGGCCAGGGTTTACTTGTCAAGATGTTTTTTAACACACACACACACACACACACACACACACACACACACACACACACACACACACACACACACACACATGCTGATGCACTGACACGTGGAAAGATGCAGATTCATGTGCGGGTATGAGCACGCTTGCAGATTGCTCATGCATTTGTGGATGTTTGCCCACATATGCACACACACACACAGTCCATGAGTCCCTCGCTCTCGTCCCTCGCTCACTCATTTGCTTCTAAACCCCACACACCTTTTCCAAAAGGTTTGTGTCTCATTAATCGCACTCCAAAACTTGGCCCTAGTGACTGAGGCTCCTTACATTCCCCTCTAGCGAGCGGCCCCATCCAGTCAGAGGCAGAAGGACCCCAGATTGTGCTGGCCGAGTCGCCGCCTGCCTCTTGTTTTTGGGCGCGTGCCTGGGCTTTCTCCGTCCTCCCTCCGTCTCAGTAACCTTGGTTTGCTCCCTCCCTGTGTTTGTGAATTCCATGCGCTCCGGCAGGACCACACTGTCCCCAGCAAAAAAAACACTTTCTGGCAGAGTGCGGCTGGCCCTATGTGTGGGAAAGTGAAGTAAAAATCGTACGTTCTCTTTCGAGGAAATAAATAAGGCAATGATGGTGGTCGACTCACGGAACGTTTTTTGGGGGGCGAAACCTGTAAGTTCCTGTGAAGCAGCTGTTAAATTGGAGGGATGCATCACAACTTTTGAATGCAGTACTGTAGCTTCCTGGTAGCCTACCAAGAATAGGCATACTCTCTATAGACAAGAGGCTCATACTGTAGATAGTAAAATTGCTTTTTTTGATCAAGCATTTGCTTTCCATACACATCTAGCCTACACAACACACACACACACACACACACACACACACACACACACACACACACACACACACACACACACACACCAATAACTTGGAGTGTTTGATCACTGGTGCGGGTATGACGAATGGCTGCTTACAGTCACAGATAGGATTGGTGCTCTAAGTCAAAGCGAGAGCTGCGATTGGTGAGTTAAACCCCGGTGGAGGCAGTGATTGGTGCGTGTGTGTGCTCTGTGTCTCTGCCAGCACACAGACTGTCTGTCTGGCTGCTCAGCCCTCGGCCGCCTCCTCTCTCGGCCGTCGGAGGAATTTCAGGGACTTGAGTCATTTTTTGTTATGTTATTGCTCTGTTTCTCTGTCTCTCATTTACTACCTTTATCTCCATCTTTTGTTTCCAGCCATATCTCTCTGTCCTTTTCTCCATCTCTTAATCTCTGTTGTTTGACATTTCTATCTGTTTTCTCTCCCTTTCTTCACTCTTCTCTCTCCATCTACTCTCTTATGTCTGCCTCCCTCTCTCTCTCTCTCTCTCTCTCTCTCTCTCTCTGTCCATCCATCATTATTTTCTTCCATTAAACACATACTTGTCTATATTGCGGTGCAGGGTGGGCAGTTTGTGGTTTTGGGGCTGGCTTTATTATTCTAGTATTAAGTATCTAGTCTTTTCAGCATAATAGAATAAGAGGCTTCCCTGCATGGCTTCAAATATCTGATTGCATGCTGGAATATAGAATCATTATCAGTGTGCTCTCCAGCATGCTCAATGCCTCACTGCACTTCACTAACATTTTCTTTAGATTCAAATATTTGTATTTTAACACGAGTCAATCAGCTAAAGATCTGTCTGTCCGTCCGTCCGTCCGTCCGTCCGTCCGTCTAGCTGACTGTCCACTGTGTCGCTGTCCTCCTAATGGCCAGTGCTGAGCTAGACACTTTCTAAATGACATTCTCCTCCGCTCAATACAGCCACCCTGCAGTCTCTCTCTCACACACACACAAACACACCCGCACACACACACACACACACGCACACACACACACACACACACACACACACACACACACACACACACACACACACACACACACGCACACACACACACACACGGAAACAAACACATCACTCTTTCACCACCACACTGACAGTGCCGTAATGTCTACTAAAGCATGTGTTTTTTCACTTCGAGTCAACTTTTAATCTGTAGTACATGCGTATGTTTGTATGCACGTATATGTATGTAATGTAATGTAATGTATAATGTTTAGGCATTTAGCAGATATTATATTCAGAGCGATTTACAACAAACTAGGTAAATAGAAAGCATAAACATAATGCAGAGAGAACAGTGTAGTGCCTCAAGAAAGTAGGATACCAGGTAAACAATAAACCTAATCTGTCTAAACAACATTTTAACTAACATTCTGTACAGTGAAAGTATAGGATACCTGAGGTAAACAATGGAATTGGAACGTTATGTAAAAATAAAATAAATAAAATAAAAACAAACAATGATTTAGCTATACATTCCATTTATATTTTCTCCAAAAATATATAACTCCAAAATGTTCATTTGTCAGGAAATGAAAAGACTAAATATAAAAATTTCACAGCAATACTTTATATATTGTCAGATACTTGCATGTGTCGTTATATTATCAAGTGGAGTCATTATCCGTCATCGATAAGAACAGCTCTCCATCGCAACGCGTGAAAGAATGCCCTGATGCTTAATGACACTGCTTAGGCCTACAATAATAAGCAGGACTTTAAATATTACAATAACTTCTGCAAAGAGAGGTTCACGGAGACTGAGTTGCAGTTTCAGTAGAACTAGTGAGAAATGCTATTAACTCATTTCTTGTCACATTGCTCTCTTCAGAAAGTATACATAGATTTTAGAAATAGATTTAAGCGTCACTGCTAAGTTTGATAAACAGGTACACTGCATAGTTACTTTTAACAAACTACGGGGGGAAAAACCCCTGCCTCGCTAAAGTTAGTTTTCTTCCGCTCTGAGTCTGACACTGCAGCAGCTCTGTGGCATGTAGGCCAGAGGAGGTGGAGCTAAGTGGCTCTGTGGCACGTAGGCCAGAGGAGGTGGAGCTAAGTGGTTTCTGCAGCAGCTCTGTGGCACGTAGGCCAGAGGAGGTGGAGCTAAGTGGCTCTGTGGCACGTAGGCCAGAGGAGGTGGAGCTAAGTGGCTCTGTGGCACGTAGGCCAGAGGAGGTGGAGCTAAGTGGTTTCTGCAGCAGCTCTGTGGCACGTAGGCCAGAGGAGGTGGAGCTAAGTGGCTCTGTGGCACGTAGGCCAGAGGAGGTGGAGCTAAGTGGTTTACACACTGCAGCAGCTCTGTGGCACGTAGGCCAGAGGAGGTGGAGCTAAGTGGTTTACACACTGCAGCAGCTCTGTGGCACGTAGGCCAGAGGAGGTGGAGCTAACTGCAGCAGCTCTGTGGCACGTAGGCGAGAGGAGGTGGAGCTAAGTGGTTTGCAGACAGCTTGAGGATCCGCTTTTGGATACTTATCATTGGTTCAATACTTTCTTAACCAACACACAGACGTAAAGGTTGTTCAAATAAGTTGATTAATAAAACTAAAAATAAATGAAATCAAAAACCTAAAAAGTGAACTTAGGTGGGTTCTGCCCAACAGCAACAAATACTACATACTTGTATTTGTAGCCATATTTTTTTATATCTTTTTTTATTATATGCATGTTCTATTTGTTTCATTCTCTCAGTGAGACAATTGAGTTTATTTCAATTTGCACAAGCACTTTTAGACTTTTTAACAATTTAATTCTCAATAAATCAGTACTTTATAGACTTTTCACAAGATCAGGGGTCATCGCCATGTTGGCTTGTGGTGGACATTTTTTGCCACGGACATACAAAATGAGACAATAATAATACCAGAAACACATACTAGATAGGCCTGAATAACAGGAACTCTGATAGTGTTGAAATGGAACCAAACGGAGTTGCACTAAGTTGGTCCATGAGATGTAGGGTTCCTATCCAGTAGTCTAAAGCAGCGGTGGCATGGTTTTGGCACGGACAGCTCCTAACGGCTGTAATTATTCACTGCGAGCCTGATGCCTTCCAGCAGCCTCAAGATTGATTAGCTCTGATATGCCATTTGGTGTAATCTGTCTCTCAACCACGGCTCCTCTCCAAATTGGCAGCAATGATAAGAAAAGGAGCGAGAGAGAAAGTTATATCTTAAGAGGACAGAGAGAGAGAAAGAGAGAGAGAAAGAGAGGGGGGGAGACAGAGAGAGGAGAGAGAGCACACACACAGAGGATATTCTTAGATGAATGAAGCAAATTGAAGACAGAGGAAGGTGCTTGACGGAGGAGAGGGCGGAATGTAGAGGAGTGTACTGGATGAATGGTGAAGACTTCCAGTCCCAAATTTACAATTCAAGTACTAATGTAATTAAAATAGATGTCTGTATTGAATTTAAGTTGTTTGTTATATACAGTGTACAGTAATAATAATAATAATATATACGATTTATATAGCGCTTTTCTGGGTACCCAAAGTCGCTTTACAGAAAGAAGTACAGACATATTTATTAGAAAACTATTTAAAAGGTTTAAAAGGTTATAAACTAGAAATCAAAATCAAAAGAGGGACAAACAAGAAGGGTGTGTGTGTGTGTGTGTGTGTGTGTGTGTGTGGGGGGGGGGGGGTATGTAGGAAAAGCCAGTTTGAAAAGGTGGGTTTTGAGTGTGCTTTTGAACATTAGTATATATGATATGTCATAGTCTGTCATGTCAATCAAATGGTGGGACTTACATGCATAAATATGGCAAGCCAAGAAAGCCTTGAATGCAATTTTATGCAGGCTTTAAAACCGGGAAAGCATCTGTGCCATTTTAGGTTTTTGGCTCTTTGAAAATAGCTCAGCTTCTAGGCTAAGCAGGACATTAGTAGCCTACACACGAAACATTGTGGAGACACACGGCCAACTTCTCCACCATCGAAATACCCCCTGGTTACACTACTTCATGTGTCTAAGTTAACCCACTTCATGATAACCTCCCCTGCAACAAGACGGTTAAACACAAACAATGTATTAAAACACGTTTCTGTCCAGCCTGCATCATCATTCACAATACAGGACGTATTGGCTTCCTCGTTGACTGACGACGCAGTGGAGCTATAGCTATGTGTTGTCTTTGGCAGGCAGGGAACACAGTGACTATAGTAGAAAAGACTATAACATTACATAAAACCATATGAGAAAATGAATTACAAGCATGAACTTTTATATTTTTAACTATTTAACTTGTAATTCCATGAACTCTACTATGAACTTGAGTATAGGCCTTCCTCAGCGTTTTAAACGTAGGCTTATCCTACACTTCTATCCCTTGTCTGTCCCCTTTTCTGCTCTCCAGACTAGTCTATTAAAAATGAACAAAAATGGACAAAGAGAAGTAGCCTACTATAAAACAAAAACACCAGAAAAGACGACATCAAAGGACAACAGTTGACAGCAGTGCAGCAGCCATTTTGTTTACCTTCGAGCCAGCTTTGTGGGGGTTAAACGCATACTATCACAACTGCACACCTTCTGGCGGCCATTATCACACACTTAAACACTCAAAGTGTTTGTTTTCTAAGCACATTTGGAGTATTCTCTCTCTCTTTTTTTAACACCTTGTTTGTTTTGTCAGCCAGAGCTAGCGATCCTCGAGGGTCGACTATAGTTTTCCCACACTAAAAGTGTGTCTTCAGTTTATCCTCTGGTGTAAGCATGGCAGGACTTAAAAAGGGCTCTGATTAGGCGGTTGTTGTTGCTGGGTCCCATCGGCTGCTGAGATATAAACTCGTGACACACTGGCGGTGCCCGTATGAGCCCCAGAGACCTCTCTTTGTGTTAATTAACGCGTCTCTGCCGCAATTAGCTGCTTTTGCAATCTGCGCACACACAATGATGCACACTCATGCGCGTGCGCGCACACACACACACACACACACACACACACACACACACACACACACACACACACATCTTCACACCGTGCACATTCACAGAGATG
>NC_137864.1:28086122-28093622 GCF_963924005.1 Protomyctophum bolini
TTCACCACAAGCCTTTTTCTCCTGGAGAATTAGCTCCAACTACATGCACGCGCACACGCACACACACTCTCCCCTATCCTCCCATGCACAAGAAAGCGGGACGCACGGAACAAGTAGACTATAGAGGATGAGGGAGGGGAGGGCGAAAATAAGACAAGTCAACCCCAAAAGAACCCACCTTATTCACTGACTTTTATTCTCTCCTCCCTCCCCTCCTCCCCTCCTCCCCTCCTCCTCCTGGTCTCTGTGTAGTCCGAGGAGACAGACTTGGATGTGAGAGGCAGCGAGCAGCGCGACAGAGACCCACAGGAGACCCACGCCGCAGAGACACGCCGCCAAGCACACCTAGACTCCAGGTCAGCGCCTTCCTCGCCACCTCCACCTCCTCCACCTCCAGCTAAGGGCTAACTCCAACTCCACCATCAGCACCATCAGCAGCACCAGTGCTACTACTCCTCCAGCTGTTAGCATTAGCACCACCACCCCCCCCTCCGGCAGCAGTAGTGGAAGCAGCGGCGGCAGCAGCAGCGGTAGCCGCGGAGGAGGAGGAGGCAGTGGTGGTGGTGCGGGTGGAGGCAGCATCGTTAGCCGCCGCAGCGCTGAGGCTGAGGGCGGAGGAGAGAGCTCCATGCAGTTCAGCACCAGACCTCCCAGTGCTGAGCAGCCGGGCTTCATGGGGACATGGCAGCAGCCCACTACTGACAGCAACCTCCTCTTCAGGATGTCCCAGCAGGTATGTTCGCTACGCTATACGCACGCCACAGCGCTCTGCCCTGTGCTCCTCGTTCGACAGCCTGTGTCACTCTCTCTCTCTCTCTCTCTTTTTGGATACTTTCTGTGACTTTTATTCATTTGTCTTTATTATTTTTTTATTCTCTTCTGCCTTTTTTAATTTTATTTTGCCTCCAACTCTCTGTGCTTTGATGTTTGATGATTTATTGCTGTGACTTCTGAATGAGTGATAAAAAGAGGAGATACCGGTGTAGATGGGGAGAGAGAGAGCGTGTGTGTGTGTGTGTGTGTGTGTGTGTGTGTGTGTGTGTGTGTGTTTGCGTGCGTGTGTGCATGCGTGCGTGCCTGTGTGCGTGCGTGCGTGCATGCGTGCGTGTGTGTGTTGCTTATATATTTGTGTGTTTATATCTGAGTAGTGTGCAGTGTTTGATATGCATCTAAATTGTGTCTTATTTGTGGATATAATTTAATTTCGTGTGGATTAAATTTGCATGCGATATAAATTGTTGTGGTTTCTTTTATATACCACAAACAGCATACACAATTTACATTTCTCTATGTGCCTGTTTTCTTTTTATTATTTTGCAAATGTAAACATTTTTGAATATAGGCTCCATGGCAAATTCATTATTGGGCATATATTTTCTCTGTAAATATTCCTACGAAAATATTCTTCTCTTTTTTTGGCCCCCTGTATACCACCACATGAGTAATTAATTTCATTGTTTGATGGATTACATCTTGTCTCTGGTTCGTTCCGCGCAGCCTTAATTGACCAAAAGAGCACAGTGTGAAGTTTACAAGGCGAGCAATAGCGGTGTTTTTCTCACCGTGGTACCGAATGCGCTCCTCCGGGTGCCCGGCTAATTGACTGCATGTGGCCGGGGCAGGAAGCCCTCTCCCCGGTCACAGAACAGACGAGGAGCCGTGAATGAATAGGCTCGCTTGAGAGCAGCGCGATAGCGGATTGCTGCGGATAGCGCTGCTGCTCCGGCTGAGGAAAGTTCCCATTTCCTCCTCAGCGTGTCTCGGCCGTTATCGTGTATGTTGGACTGACTTTTACTGTTGTGTTGACTTGTTCTTGTGTTTTATGTCATTTCGGCAATGAGAAGAAGTAGGCCTATATAGAACCGATGAGATATTTTAACGGAGGGTTTTTTCCTTGGAGACGTATAGGCTAAACCTGAGGAGATAGATGGGGGGAGTGAAGTTTGTGCGTGTGTGTGTGTGTGTGTGTGTGTGTGTGTGGGGGGGGGGGTGAACGCGCGTGCGTGCTCGCGCGGTGGAGGAGAGAGAGTGAGGGAGGGAGGGAGAGAGAGAGTGGAAGAGTCGGAAGGGATGTTGGTTTGTAATGAATCTAAGCTGAACCTTGCGGGGTCTCCGTACCATGCACACGCTGTTACGCACGCACGCCACAGCAGCAACAACAGCCCTGCATGCCGCGGCTCCGAGGAGGAGTTTAGAAACTTAGACCTATTTGTCACCTTGAAACCATAACTGTAGTAGCCTATACCACAGGAGACTTTTAGCTCAGAAATATAAATGTTAAAGTTAAACCGTTAAACGTGTCATGGAGGAGATGATACATTGATATAGCAACTAGGAATCCCATTACCTAATTCCCTAATCTCTAAGAACAAGGGAGAATGGGATTCCAATGACGTTAATCAGTGATGCATTTCGTAATTTTGTACTTTATTTGGGACATGCGAGGGAAGATATGTTTCAGGCGGTGAGGGAGAATAAGGGCATCCAATCCAAAGTGCATGATTGCGCTTCTCATGCACAAAATAATTTCACATTATAGCTCTCAATTTTTGCCGCAGAATGAAAATAATATAGCAGGCTATGGGCAAGTGAATTCGAATAAATAAATACATTTTAAACAAAGACGTTTTTTCCATTCGAGAGGAGCGCGGTCTCCCCCCCCCCCCCCTCCCCCCCTGGTCTCCCCGGTGCGCCCGGGCAGCAGATAGGCGCGCAGGTGGACCGTCGGGCCCCCATCCCTTCCCTTTTTACAAATGCGCGCCGTTGTTTCAATATAATCGGCTTTGGGACTTGCTGTTATTTATCCTTCCCCGTACCACTTAGAAGACATCTTCCCATGTTTAGTAGGCATGACATAAATTCTCCGAAGAAGACGCCGCTTCCTTGACAGACCTGCCTTATTGGAAACTAACCGATAATGACTTTGTGTTTGCCGAGCCCGGCGCGCCCAGGGGTATTGGGGTATTGAGGAGGGGGAGAATTGGAGAAAGCGTTCGGCTCTGGTTTCAAATCTCCCCTCCTCTCTTCTCCCTTAAAGATCAACTTAAGTGACACGACGTTTCTTTTTTTCCCTCCTTTTTTAAAAGAGTACACGTTGTTATAGGGGCAAATTATTTCAATCCGATCGATTGAGACGCGAAGCAGCTGTGCGTGGTGTGTTAGAGGGGTAACCGTGGCTGCTCTTATGAACACGGGGCATGACCAATAAGCAGAACCATTTGTCTTTCCCTTTGGAGGAAAAAAAAAGATGAAGAATGAAAGAAAAACATAAAATAAATCCCCGTGCACTATAAGCACCGGACAGGGTCTTTAGAGACGGGCAATCATCATAGCTGTTATGCGTGAAGTGGAAATTCTGTAATCTGACTTGTTTGAAGCCACAGCAGCAGGTGTAGCCTGATGATCACCGTGTCCGTGAATGAATGTCACTTGTTCAGACAAATGACAAAAATATACATACGAATTTACATAAAATGAATTATTACTTTGTTTAGAATTTTAATCATTTTGTTTTATTTTATTCTGCTTCGTGACGTTTTCATAGCGAGATCAAGTGGCTAATTAAAACGAGCAACACCTGTTTCGTTTTGCGTTGAGGCTGGCTATACTCCTTTGAAGATATGGGTGGCGGGTTGTACATTTAAACGTGATTCGATAGATTCAAACACAACTGAGATGTTTTAAATTTCATACCAATTAGAAATATGACATTTTGTACCTTTTCTTCCACCTTCCAGTTAATTAGGGCAGGCCTACACGAGAAGGCCTATACTGTCGAAATGACTAAATAAAGCCAAGGAATAAATATCAAAATTATTTATTTAACTTGTTCTTATCCTCTACTCGGTGTTAACGTTGGCTAACATAATCATATTAGAAACATGTGCACATCTGGCATTATATTTTGACTACCTCGAACGAAATGTGCAATAGGCCCACATTGTCGAATAAACGAGGATAATTTAGTGTTTTATAATTTGGCTTTAGCCTATTCATGGCATTTTTTTCTTGTTCTTTTCTTTAGTCCGTTTTTCAACAAGAGATTCACAGCCGTTATTGCAGCTATCAAACTGTCGCCGCCACGAACATAAAAGTGTGCTATTTAAAATAAATCGATGCAATGAACTCGATAAATACTGCCCGTTTGATCCTCGGCAAGGAAATGCGTGGACTTTCGATGTCCACAAAGTAACTCTTATAAGGGTTAATAGGTGTTGTTTTAAAGATAATTGTTTATGTGTGGGAGGGGAAACGCCATCAATTAGTCTCAGAATTATTTCGCCAGCTTTTTATGGAGTAATAATATTTTGACGCAGTAATTGACCCCCCTCCTCTCTTGTTGTGCATGTGCTGGTTATGGATATCGACCCTTGCAAGTTAAACAGCCCGGAGTTAAGTGATACCTCGACCCCTAATTGCTCCATCACGACTAATTCCCCCTCAATAAAAGCAACATTAAGGTCGTGTCATTTTATTTTCTCGCTGCTGCTTCAAGACCGGCGGATATGGACCAACTCAAAGGGGATTACCAGGGCTCGTAAAAATAGTAACGTAGGCTATACATCCACCTCCATGTGAGGTATAGCCCGCAGGCCTATCTAATACCATCCAGACGCATAGAAGAAGGTATATATATATGGCTATAACCTCGCATTAAAAATAAACAAATAAATAAATAAACAAACAAACACCCGTATAATACTGAATATAAATAAAATAGCACCGGTGGCATTTTATATCCGGTTCAGTGCTCAGTGATCTGAATAAAGCTCAGTCTTCCCCGCCTTTCAAGGGTGCTGTAACGCGGCTTGCTTTGAACTGCGACAGGTCGCCTTTGAGCCGGCCGGAAGAGGTATGGTAGCTGTACTGGCTTCTGTCTGCTTCTCAATATACCAATATGTCTCATAGCTATATTATAGCCTATATTAATATACAAGTAATGACTGATCAGTCAATAGATAGAGAGTTACTGTTGTTAAGGGCATGCATGGGGGGAAATGTTTTGTATACAAAAATAACACTAATAGCTATAACAATAGCTAATAGGCTATACTAATTTGGCTAATCACATTTTAGAATAGTGTTTATATTATTATTTAAAAAGCTTTTTTTAAAGTGCCTTTGGATCAACACACTGCATCTCGCCCTCTTCATTCGCACACAAAAATGTCCAGACCTCTGAAATACCATTTCAAGAAGAAAAACAAATAAACAATTGAAATAAAAATGAGAGCAATAGTGCAATAAACATAGGCCTATACTGATGATGTATTGATTTACTTACATAGAAACTATACGTTTTATTTAGATTTTTAATGCAGTTCTGTGACATTATGTTTCATGTGTCGGATAGATAATTTGACTGAGGATTTAACAAAAATGAAATACTTCTATGTTTTTTAATTTTAAGAAACAAATATTCACCAATATTCACAATCTCTGGCTTCATTTCTCCTGCTTATATTCTCATATCGGCATCGCCTTAAAGTAAATAATTCAGCTATTATTGCTGTTGATTTTTCCACCCAATCTCTTTTGCCTATAGGCCTATACAGGTTAGGTTGTGTGTGTGTGTGTGTGTGTGTGTGTGTGTGTGTGAGAGAGAGAGAGAGAGAGAGAGAGAGAGCATGATGTTGTTCATGCCAGTATGTGGATGGACGCAGCGTATACATTCTTAGCGTATAGCATGCAGTGCATTTATGTGGTCTGCAGTCAATAATAGAGTTGATATGATCCACCTCTGCACAGATCACAGACGGCCCTAATCTGTCTATTAACATACTGTACTGTTAATACACACATGGCTCGGTGTGCACAGCCGTGTGTGTGCTTTGTTTTATAGGCAAAGCAAGGCTTGTTTTAGCTGTATATGCGCTACATGGGTTTCTGTTTCTTCTTTCCATTGTGTGGGGCTGAGGCCACATGATGTGATGCACATGTGTGGAATTATCCACAGTGTGGCAGTGTGCGTGAGTGTGTGCATGTGCATGTGTGTATGTGTGTGTGTGTGTGTGTGTGTGTGTGTGTGTGTGTGTGTGTGTGTGTGTGTGTGTGTGTGTTTGCGTGTGTGTGTGCGCACGCACGTGCGCATGTGTAAAACAACACCACACACTCGCTGTATTACTCCCCTGTCTGTCTTTGATGCGTCGCTGCACACCGTGCATATGGATGGCTATGCAGTACGCACATGTATCTGGTGTCAAATATTGTGCGTGTGTGTGTGTGCGTGCGCTGATTTTGCATTCATGCAATGTGTTCGTACACGTGTCATATGCATTTGAGCATCTGCTCTTTCGCCATTTTTCGCGATATTTCTGAGTGGGTGGCGAGATATTCATATGCCAGTTGTGTGTTTGTAAGAGAGAATGTCCTCCCTGCCTCTCTCTCTCTCTTTCTCTCTCTCTGTGACTCTGTGTGTGTGTGTGTGTGTGTGTGTGTGTGTGTGTGTGTGTGTGTGTGTGTGTGTGGGTGTGTGTGTGTGTGTGTGCGTGCGCTCTGACTGGGGCTCCATGTGTGTGCGGGTGCGAGGTGAAGTGTCTCTTGGCTGGCCTTGGCTGCGGAGCGGGAGGAGAGCGGAGGTGAAACGGGAGATTTGCAGCGAAGACACGCACCGTTTCCACCATTACCATACTGTATACCACGTCAAATCCTCAGTGCTCATTTGACTGTGAGATTGTGGCAAATGGACCCTGCCTTTTGGGTCCATTTGTGCACACTCCTCAACTCTCAGGATTTTACTGTGTGCGTGCATGTGATCTGCTTCTCAGTCCTCTCCTTCTCCTTCTTTTCCAAGCCTTTTGTTTTCTCGGCTTCCTTCTTCTTCTCCTTTTTTCAGACTTGTCCTCTTCCGTCATCGTCTTCTCTTTTCTCCCTTCCTAATCTTCTCTTTGGTCTCTCTCTCTCTCTCTCGGTTCCATCGGATGCAAAATCATCGCCACATACCGCACCTATATAATGGTGCGGAACCAAACGTCCCGTTTCTCTGAACAGAGGACCATTTTCATTGTTAGACTGCGAGGGTGGGTGCATGGGTCATCATTGCATTTACCGGGTTATATACCACTTTCAGCAGGACACATTATACAGTAGATTGTACAGCAAATGTAAGATATTTCCTCACTAAGTGAAGGTGTCTGTCTGTCTGTCTGTCTGTCTGTCTGTCTGTCGTGGTTTCAATTGGACTGACGTATAAGGTCGGCTTTAAACGGCACACTGTGAATATCCTGAGCATTGATTTAACCCTGTGACATCCATTTGTTTTGACGCTGTGGGTTAAATGAACACTGAGTCTTTTCCAGTGCAGTGAGAGATGAGAAGGGCCTTTGTGGTCCTCTGTCCTCCCTCCTCGCTCGTTATATACCGTCGCTGTCGGCTGGAAACCTGCTATGTCCCAAACCGCTCCTTTTATGGTTCCTATTCAAAAAATAATATCAAACGGTGATCTACAAGCTCACAGCGTGTCGCCAGGCTATGTTCACTACTTTAGTTTGACACTCGTGC
>NC_137864.1:28106122-28111122 GCF_963924005.1 Protomyctophum bolini
TTCGTCATTTTTTTCAAATCTTCAAAAATGATGAAAAGCGGCGCGCTATAGTATGCCGTACGATATGGGCTATAGCCCATGGTCCAAAATGATGAGAAACGAGGCTAACTTTTTTTTTCAAAATTAAAAAAAACATGGGCTATAACCCATCGTTTTTGTCATTTCGTCATTTTTTTCAAATCTTCAAAAATGATGAAAAACGGCGCGCTATAGTATGCCGTACGATATGGGCTATAGCCCATGGTCCAAAATGATGAGAAACGAGGCTAACTTTTTTTTTCAAAATTTCAAAAAACATGGGCTATAACCCATCGTTTTTGTCATTTCGTCATTTTTTTCAAATCATCAAAAATGATGAAAAACGGCACGCTATAGTATGCCGTACGATATGGGCTATAGCCCTGGTCCAAAATGATGAGAAACGAGGCTAACTTTTTTTTTCAAAATTTTAAAAAACATGGGCTATAACCCATCGTTTTTGTCATTTCGTCATTTTTTTCAAATCTTCAAAAATGATGAAAAACGGCGCGCTATAGTATGCCGTACGATATGGGCTATAGCCCATGGTCCAAAATGATGAGAAACGAGGCTAACTTTTTTGAAGATTTGAAAAAAATGACGAAATGACAAAAACGATGGGTTATAGCCCATGTTTTTTTAAATTTTGAAAAAAAAAGTTAGCCTCGTTTCTCATCATTTTGGACCATGGGCTATAGCCCATATCGTACGGCATACTATAGCGCGCCGTTTTTCATCATTTTTGAAGATTTGAAAAAAATGACGAAATGACAAAAACGATGGGTTATAGCCCATGTTTTTTGAAATTTTGGAAAAAAAAGTTAGCCTCGTTTCTCATCATTTTGGACCATGGGCTATAGCCCATATCGTACGGCATACTATAGCGCGCCGTTTTTCATCATTTTTGAAGATTTGAAAAAAATTACGAAATGACAAAAACGATGGGTTATAGCCCATGTTTTTTGAAATTTTGAAAAAAAAAGTTAGCCTCGTTTCTCATCATTTTGGACCATGGGCTATAGCCCATATCGTACGGCATACTATAGCGCGCCGTTTTTCATCATTTTTGAAGATTTGAAAAAAATGACGAAATGACAAAAACGATGGGTTATAGCCCATGTTTTTTGAAATTTTGAAAAAAAAAGTTAGCCTCGTTTCTCATCATTTTGGACCATGGGCTATAGCCCATATCGTACGGCATACTATAGCGCGCCGTTTTTCATCATTTTTGAAGATTTGAAAAAAATGACGAAATGACAAAAACGATGGGTTATAGCCCATGTTTTTTGAAATTTTGAAAAAAAGAGTTAGCCTCGTTTCTCATCATTTTGGACCATGGGCTATAGCCCATATCGTACGGCATACTATAGCGCGCCGTTTTTCATCATTTTTGATGATTTGAAAAAAATGACGAAATGACAAAAACGATGGGTTATAGCCCATGTTTTTTTTAAATTTTGAAAAAAAAAGTTAGCCTCGTTTCTCATCATTTTGGACCATGGGCTATAGCCCATATCGTACGGCATACTATAGCGCGCCGTTTTTCATCATTTTTGATGATTTGAAAAAAATGACGAAATGACAAAAACGATGGGTTATAGCCCATGTTTTTTTTAATTTTGAAAAAAAAAGTTAGCCTCGTTTCTCATCATTTTGGACCATGGGCTATAGCCCATATCGTACGGCATACTATAGCGCGCCGTTTTTCATCATTTTTGAAGATTTGAAAAAAATGACGAAATGACAAAAACGATGGGTTATAGCCCATGTTTTTTGAAATTTTGAAAAAAAAAGTTAGCCTCGTTTCTCATCATTTTGGACCATGGGCTATAGCCCATATCGTACGGCATACTATAGCGCGCCGTTTTTCATCATTTTTGATGATTTGAAAAAAATGACGAAATGACAAAAACGATGGGTTATAGCCCATGTTTTTTGAAATTTTGAAAAAAAAAGTTAGCCTCGTTTCTCATCATTTTGGACCATGGGCTATAGCCCATATCGTACGGCATACTATAGCGCGCCGTTTTTCATCATTTTTGATGATTTGAAAAAAATGACGAAATGACAAAAACGATGGGTTATAGCCCATGTTTTTTGAAATTTTGAAAAAAAAAGTTAGCCTCGTTTCTCATCATTTTGGACCATGGGCTATAGCCCATATCGTACGGCATACTATAGCGCGCCGTTTTTCATCATTTTTGAAGATTTGAAAAAAATGACGAAATGACAAAAACGATGGGTTATAGCCCATGTTTTTTTTAATTTTGAAAAAAAAAGTTAGCCTCGTTTCTCATCATTTTGGACCATGGGCTATAGCCCATATCGTACGGCATACTATAGCGCGCCGTTTTTCATCATTTTTGAAGATTTGAAAAAAATGACGAAATGACAAAAACGATGGGTTATAGCCCATGTTTTTTGAAATTTTGAAAAAAAAAGTTAGCCTCGTTTCTCATCATTTTGGACCATGGGCTATAGCCCATATCGTACGGCATAATATAGCGCGCCGTTTTTCATCATTTTTGAAGATTTGAAAAAAATGACGAAATGACAAAAACGATGGGTTATAGCCCATGTTTTTTGAAATTTTGAAAAAAATGTTAGCCTCGTTTCTCATCATTTTGGACCATGGGCTATAGCCCATATCGTACGGCATACTATAGCGCGCCGTTTTTCATCATTTTTGATGATTTGAAAAAATGACGAAATGACAAAAACGATGGGTTATAGCCCATGTTTTTTGAAATTTTGAAAAAAAAGTTAGCCTCGTTTCTCATCATTTTGGACCATGGGCTATAGCCCATATCGTACGGCATACTATAGCGCGCCGTTTTTCATCATTTTTGAAGATTTGAAAAAAATGACGAAATGACAAAAACGATGGGTTATAGCCCATGTTTTTTGAAATTTTGAAAAAAAAGTTAGCCTCGTTTCTCATCATTTTGGACCATGGGCTATAGCCCATATCGTACGGCATACTATAGCGCGCCGTTTTTCATCATTTTTGAAGATTTGAAAAAATGACGAAATGGACAAAAACGATGGTTATAGCCCATGTTTTTTGAAATTTTGAAAAAAAATGTTAGCCTCGTTTCTCATCATTTTGGACCATGGGCTATAGCCCATATCGTACGGCATACTATAGCGCGCCGTTTTTCATCATTTTTGATGATTTGAAAAAAATGACGAAATGACAAAAACGATGGTTATAGCCCATGTTTTTTGAAATTTTGAAAAAAAAAGTTAGCCTCGTTTCTCATCATTTTGGACCATGGCTATAGCCCATATCGTACGGCATACTATAGCGCGCCGTTTTTCATCATTTTTGAAGATTTGAAAAAAAACGACGAAATGACAAAAACGATGGGTTATAGCCATGTTTTTTGAAATTTTGAAAAAAAAATGTTAGCCTCGTTTCTCATCATTTTGGACCATGGGCTATAGCCCATATCGTACGGCATACTATAGCGCGCCGTTTTTCATCATTTTGGTAATTGCGGAAATTGCGAAAATGGTGGAAATGGAAATTGCGGAAATTGCGGAAATGGAAATTGAGGAAATTGAGGAAATGGAAATTGCGGAAATTGCGGAAATGGTAATTGCGGAAATTGCAGAAATTGCTCTTCACTTATAGCTATCTATTTTCAGGTAGATTGTTTTATTTTACTCAGTCAGCCATATCACTACTCATTTTTTTTCATGAAAAAGGTCATAGCTGGGTAATCTATTTTCAGGCAAATTGTGTTTATTGTATTTAGACAGACAGACAGCTACTCATGGACAATTGGACAGGCAGGAAGGCAGACAGCTACTCATAGACAGGCAGACAGACAGCTACTCATGGACAATTAGGCAGGCAGGCAGACAGCTACTCAGTGACGCACACACGTACACGTACACACACACACACACACACACACACACACACACACACACACACACACACACACACACACACACACACACACACACACACACTTGGTTCCATGTTGATGTTCTGCGGTAATGGCCTGCCCACCCTTTCACATTCTCAGAAAACAATTCTCTGCGCTGTACAGTAAGTGCTGCTGCTATACCGGTGACCTCCACACTGTAAATATTTCATAAGCGTTAATCCATCTGATTTCCCTCCAAACAGGAGACTTTTGTTTTGCTTCATCTGAGCCACTGCTTCACCGCTTTTTGATGGTATGGGCTTTGTAAAATGACATATATGTGTGTGTGTGTGTGTGTGTGTGTGTGTGTGTGTGTGTGTGTGTGTGAGGGGGGCTCCTTCCAGTGATGATAGAAAGGAGATTTATCGCCTCAGATTTACTGCAGTCGTTGTTGTTTTTTTCCCTACATTTTATTTTTCTCTGTGCCGCCGTTTAGCCCTGTGTATG
Source organism: Protomyctophum bolini (assembly GCF_963924005.1). Classification (NCBI taxonomy): domain Eukaryota; kingdom Metazoa; phylum Chordata; class Actinopteri; order Myctophiformes; family Myctophidae; genus Protomyctophum; species Protomyctophum bolini. The sequence goes on from NC_137864.1 coordinate 28,110,526, forward strand.
TCGCTATGGAAGGTCGAAGGTCGCACCCTCCCATGTTGTCCTCAATCGATCGATGGCCTCAGCACCCCCCCTTCTCACTCCCTCCCATGTGTGTGTGTGTGTGTGTGTGTGTGTGTGTGTGTGTGTGTGTGTGTGTGTGTGTGTGTGTGTGACGTGTGTGTGTGTGGAGGTTGCACATTGTAATTGGAGAGGGTTGAATTGATAAGGGTCTGAATTTAAGTCAGTGCGACTGTGCGAGGCAATTACACAACATTCTCAATGTCCATGTATTAACATGGAAACCAGATGAATCTGCCACAGGAAAACAAAATGGGGTGACATTTTGGTCACCCCAGAGTTGTGGGTGACCAATCAGAGACTACTGTTCAAAGTGAGACTTTTTTGCTGTGACGTAAGCGCCTGGCCATGCCAGGCTAGTACAGTATAACACCTATTTTTGTCGCATGCACGGTCGCACGCACGCACGTGCACGCACACACGCACGCACGCACGCACGCACACATACATATACACAGGCCAAGTGTGTGTGACTGGGTGTGTGTATTGGTGACTCGGTGTGTATGTTTATGCAAGTTGAAAGACAATGCAGGGCATGAA
>NC_137864.1:28118622-28126122 GCF_963924005.1 Protomyctophum bolini
CCTCACTGCCTATGCCAATGATGTGGAGTCTGTCTAATGCATTCACACAGTGAAGAGGCTCAATTCTTATACTCTCTGTGTGTGTGTGTGTGTGTGTGTGTGTGTGTGTGTGTGTGTGTGTGTGTGTGTGTGTGTGTGTGTGTGTGTGTGTGTGTGTGTGTGTGTGTGTGTGCGTGCGTGCGTGCGTGCATGCGTGCGTGCGTGTGACAGAGGCGTGGGGACCTGTTCAGTGTCAGGGACGGAGGAGAAAGTGACACATGCATCACAGGCTTGTGACATGTAGGGGTCAGGTCAAAGGTCACACTGGCTGTCCACTGTGTGTCCAAAGTCACACACACACACACACACACACACACACACACACACACACACACACACACACACACACACACTCACACTCACACTCACACGTATGTGTGTGACTGTCCCTTTTTAGGGAAGTAAGAGACAGTATAGATCGTACACAAACTTCCTCTCACTCTCTCTTTCTCTTCACACACATGGCAGTGTGTGAATGATAAGGTGGTTCAGGAGAGCAGGCTCTGGGTGTCATGGCGGTGTGTGAATGATACTACGGTGGTTCAGGAGAGCAGGCTCTGGGTGTCATGGCGGTGTGTGTGATGTTGTGATGAGAACACTGTCGGCCAGAAGCAATAGAGAAAGGGACAGGGATGAGGAGGAGGTGAATGTTCTATCACTGTCCAGCAGGACACTGCAGGTACACAGAGAGAGATACTGAGAGAGCGAGAGAGAGAGCGAGAGAGAGAGAGAGAGAGAGAGAGAGAGAGAGAGAGAGAGGGAGGGGGGGGGGACCTCAACTAGAGCATCTCAGGGAGAAAAACACTTATCGTGAGGCGATGTATGGCAGGATGGAGGGAGAGGAGAGAAGGCTGAGGCTGATGCAGTGTGACAGTCACTTAGGAGGGTTTCGCTTCCTCTAAACTGTGGCTTACAGGCAAAACACACACACACACACACAAACACACACACACACACACACACACACACACACACACACACACACACACACACACACACACACAGACACACCGTGAGGCGTGAGCTGGGACAATTATGGAGCGAACAGGAGATGACAGGACACATACAGAAAGAGACAGAGAGACGGAGGAGGTGAAGCAAGAGAAAGGAGGGCAAGACGGATGGAGGAGGACCAAGGAGGATGGTGGGAACGGGACGGGTGGAGGAGGAGATGATGGAATGTCCTGTCTGAACGGACCCTCCTGCATGCGTGTGTGTGTGTGTGTGTGTGTGTGTGTGTGTGTGTGTGTGTGTGTGTGTGCGTGTGTGTGTGTGTTGCATATTATGTACAGTACATATCTGTCATATATACACACAATATGTACCCTAGTGTGTGTGTGTGTGTGTGTGTGTGTGTGTGTGTGTGTGTGTGTGTGTGTGTGTGTTGCTCTGTGAAGGCCATGTCAGGCAGGACCTGCATGCATCTCTCTCCTCATGGTACCGCGTGTTACCACTTTAACTCCCCTCATTCCTCCTCCGCACGCCTGTATGTAACCCAACCTGAGAGAGAGAGAGAGAGAGAGAGAGAGAGAGAGAGAGAGAGGTCCAAACAATTGCCAAGAGGAAAAAACAGAGCTGACCTTTCTCTCTCTAGAACAGTGGTTCTCAACCTGTGGGTCAGGGCCCCCATGGGGGGTCCCAAGTCTCTCTAGAACAGTGGTTCTCAACCTGTGGGTCAGGGCCCCCATGGGGGGTCCCAAGTCTCTCTAGAACTGTGGTTCTCAACCTGTGGGTCAGGGCCCCCAGGGGGTCCCAACAGACCTGACCTTTCTCTCTCTAGAACAGTGGTTCTCAACCTGTGAGTCAGGGCCCCCAGGGGGTCCCAACAGACCTGACCTTTGTCTCTCTAGAACAGTGGTTCTCAACCTGTGGGTCAGGGCCCCCAGGGGGTCCCAACAGACCTAACCTTTCTCTCTCTAGAACAGTGGTTCTCAACCTGTGGGTCAGGGCCCCCAGGGGGTCCCAAGTCTCCCCACAGGATGTTGGGGGGGCCTCCCCACATGACAGTGAAGTGACAGTTTAAGGACTTTTTAAATACACCTTTTTTAATACATCAAAAAGAAAGGAAAGGCGTGTGTCAAAAGTACTCATAAAAACTGGTCAAACATTGGCCTATATTGTCAAATAATATAAGAAACAGACGAGCTGTTGTGAGCTTGTTTTCACAATATTTATCTGTGGAACTGAAACCGTAATGGCTCAACTCAATGGCTCAACTCCTACATTCCAAGTGCTTGTCAGTGTGTGGTGGGGGTGTGAGGGGGGGGGGGGGGACACCCCCGGCTAAAGTATGATGATTTTGGGAGGGCCACAGCCTGAAAATGTTGAGAAGCACTGCTCTAGAAGCAGAGACTGATAGTGTGTTCAGAATCTCCCGTGCGTGCGTGCGTGCGTGCGTGCGTGCGTGGTGTTGTGTTGCTACAGTACATACTGTTACAGCTCTGCCAAGAGCCCAGTCACAGTAATGTGACTGGGCCCTTCCAAGACCGTTCCAAGAAATACACTTTTCCTGTTTCATGGAGTCGTTTGGCTTTCAGCACCGCTATTATGTCCTCCGTGTGAGTTGAGGAGACGCGGGAGAAATGGATTCTCAGCTCCCTCGCTCTCTGGTTTGCGTCTCTCTGCGTGGCACCTATATAATTCTCTCCTTTCTACTTCCCCTCTCTGCTTTTCCTCTATGGCTGTGTGTCATTATGCCTGAATATATAAATTGTGTGTGTGTGTGTGTGTGTTGTGTGTGTGTGTGTGTGTGTGTGGTGTGTGTGTGTGTGTGTGTGTGTGTGTGGTGTGTGTGTTGTGTGTGTGTGTGTGTGTGTGTGTGGTGTGTGTGTGTGTGTGTGTGAGTTTATCACAAGATAAACGATGTCAGTGGTAAAGAGGCCTTTCATTTTGAAGAATATGCCCCACTCACCCACCCTGAGATAATATCTACACAAACATAAACACTGCGTGTGCCTCTCTCTCTCTCTCTCTCTCTCTCTCTCTCTCTCTCTCTGTCTCTCTTTCTCTCTTTCTCTCTCTTTCTGTCTCTTTTTCGCTATACTTTTTTCTCTGTCTCCCACCTCATCCTTCTCCTCTCTGCCTTTCTCGCCTCTCTTGTCATCTCTCTCTGTCTATAAAGTCTCCTAAATGTTGTTTCCTGCCTCGTGTGTGTTTATAAACAAACATCTGTCGTGCCGCACAAGGCCATATTACACAGATACTGTAAGCCTGCACACACACGATGATGTTGACTTGAGCTGCCGTGTGCACAGAAGCTGAGCTCTGGCCTGCATTGAAGAATCACTGAAACCTTCTCATAATGACACAAATAAAACAACGGCTGATGCGTTCGCTACCCACCACAAATAAACCACCACCCGCCTTCATTCTCTCTCTCTCTCTCTCTCTCTGGAGAGATGGGTGGAGGGCTAGTGAGAGAGGTGGAGGATGGAGAGATGGGTGGAGGGCTAGTGAGAGAGGTGGAGGATGGAGAGATGGGTGGAGGGCTAGTCAGAGAGGTGGAGGATGGAGAGATGGTGGAGCGCTAGTGAGAGAGGTGGAGGATGGAGAGATGGTGGAGGGCTAGTGAGAGAGGTGGAGGATGGAGAGATGGTGAGGGCTAGTGAGAGAGGTGGAGGATGGAGAGATGGGTGGAGGGCTAGTGAGAGAGGTAGAGGATGGAGAGATGGGTGGAGGGCTAGTGAGAGAGGTGGAGGATGGAGAGATGGGTGGAGGGCTAGTGAGAGAGGTGGAGGATGGAGAGATGGGTGGAGGGCTAGTGAGAGAGGTGGAGGATGGAGAGATGGGTGGAGGGCTAGTGAGAGAGGTGGAGGATGAAGGAGGGTGTCAGAGGCTGTGAGACCTCTGTGGACGGTCCGCTGGGACCAGCGCTATCACAGAGATGCTAATGACCGTCTGGCTAGCATTACAGAGAGAGGGGCTGGATGAATACAATGACCAGCAGTCCCGTTGTGTGTGAGTGTGTGTGTGTGTGTGTGTGAGAGAGAGAGAGAGAGAGAGAGAGAGAGAGAGAAAGAGAGAGAGAGAAAGAGAGAGAGAGAGAGGTCTAGAATATCGTCTGTCTTGCCCAAACGTTTCAGGTCGTGACCCAAAAGAGAGATGCCATAGCTTAGGGACCCATAACTAGCAGATCCGTCTATTTTCACTATACTTCTTATAATTATTCGTATTTTTTATTCATGGCATTTCTTTAGATTTGTTTGTTTGTTTTAAAATGCGCATGAAATTATTTACAAAAATATATTTATGAAATAAATATTTTTAAATGTATACAGGAAGAGAAAACAGGATTTTGTACTTTTGTACAAATTGGTTTGGAAAACAGTGCCCACTTACACAGTTACCCAAAATCGATCCAAATGGAAGGGACATCCAAAAGGATACATTTTATACAGTACCGTTTTTAATTTTTAAATGTTTTTTGTGGAAAAGTTTTTACTGTAAAGGTCTGTAAAAGTTGGTGGCAGCCATGGTGGTCATTTGGACGTCCTGTACTTGGCCCTGAGCTGTGAACCACATGTGCGTGTTTACAGGTGCTCTGGCCCTAATGCAAGAGAACGTGCCTGACGCCCACTCCCGCGGTGAAGATTACCCAGCTGCCCTTGCTGCAGTCATTAGCCGTGACAGAGGTCACGAGGGGTCACGTGCTAAGCACTCCATCGACTGTAGAGTCAATAAAAGACCATCCTTATAGTGATCTATTTAAGCTGCGTGTGCACGTGTGTATGTGTGTGTGTGTGTGTGTGTGTGTGTGTGTGTGTGAAATTATTCTACAAACATCATAACGTGTCACATCGTGCATAGGTTGTGAGCTTGAAGATTGGCGATTGGCCATTTTCACTATTTAATTCGTTGTAATACAACAAACTGAAGTAATTTATATAGGGCTTAAGTGGTTGACACTGTAATACCTGTAATACCTCATATCAGTACTAATTGAAAGCCTCCCTGCTGTGTACTTAGGTATACAATGTGTGTGTAGGCATTGAGGCAACTCTTTGCATTTACACCAAACTACTGTTAACTTAATTATGTATGAGGACGCTCTCTGATACAGCATGACTCATATCTCCATATTTCAACAAGCTTCCCACAAGCTCACAAAGAGTCGCAATGCGACTAGATCTGCCCTTTTTAACTATTTTATTATATAATATATATAATATAATATAAATTTACAGTTTTGGACTCTGCTGTGAAACCGACAGCGGCAATGACTGTGTGCTGTTATTTCTCAATAGGATAATACAGTGGAATTAGGCTGTCCTGATGTGAAGCTTTACAGACTTTAATCACAGTGAGCCACACCCACCACAAATAATTGATCTGTAAACTCTCTCTCTCTCTCTCTCTCTCTCTCTCTCTCTCTCTCTCTCTCTCTCTCTCTCTCTCTCTCCTCTCTCTCTCTCTCTCTCTTCTCTCTCCTCTTCTCTCTCTCTCATCTCTCTCTCTCCCCTCCAATCACTACACTTCATCTGTTGGGTTTTAAGGAGCTAAATCTTGTTTGCATGTATTAATAAGAGAGGGTGGATTATCCCTACAAACCATTATCACACACACTACACACCACACACACACACACACACACACACACACACACACACACACACACACACACACACACACACACACACACACACACACACACACACACACACACACACACACACACACACACACACGCACACACACACACACTGTGGCCAGGGTGGCTATGTGCTTACAAAGTGGGACCTCTCTCACATCACATGCACGCGTGCACACACACGTATACGTGCACACCACCAGCACCCCTGTGTGCAAGGTCTAATTAGATTAATTCTGACGCCAGAAATGATTGCTCTGCATCTATTTTTAATGTCTAGGGCATATCAAAGCAGTGGTAAGCAGTGTGTGTGTGTGTGTGTGTGTGTGTGTGTGTGTGTGTGTGTGTGTGCTAATGCACACAGAGAATACACCCCACCCCCCATAACCTTCCCCCTGGAAGGTATGCAGGGAAGGGGGCGAAGGCTTCTTAATGTTATGGTTGGAATGCCAGGGACTTGCTCAGTCCGTGTGTGTGTGTGTGTGTGTGTGTGTGTGTGTGTGTGTGTGTGTGTGTGTGTGTGTGTGTGCGCGCGTGCGTGTGTGTGTGTGTGTGTGTGTGTGTGTGTGTGTGTGTGTGTGTGTGTGTGTGTGTGTGTGTGTGTATGCACGTGTATATTAGCGTATGTGTGTTTGTGTCACCACAGCCTAAGAGGGAACATATGTTGGCCTCCCCCCCATAGTTTAAAAAGACAGGATGGAAAAACAAAACATAAGCGATCATCCTCCTCCATAGCACAGCAGTGTGATTATTTTGCGGTTATGACATGCACTCCCAGCTGCTGCTGCTGCTGCTGCTGTTGTTGTTGCCGGGTTGTTGTGGACACCACAACTCTGCGATAAACACTTCAATCACACAGACATGGGGACAGAATTGGACGTCTAAAAAGTCTGGAAGGTCTTCATATTTATACATTCGTGTGTCTTTAGTTCATCTGTTTATTGTGCTTGTATATTTCACATGAATACTGTATTATAGAGTGTCCTTCATGCATTTATCGATGCGTACATCCTGCATTAGTAGCCTACATTAAGTACCACATTTACTATGCTGTAAGTACAGTTAGATGTTTCTCTCAGCCTGCCTGTTTTATCGGACCATAATTCTTCTCCGACAGGAACCCTAGCGTTCTTATTCGGGGCAGGTCATCATAAGTGGAGATTCTGTTAAAAAAAAGAACTTTCGCCCAAAAATGTGTCGTGTGGTGAGCTTGTAGAGGCTTGTAGGCTATTTTCGACAAAGAGATTTGGTGTGGCGGGGGAAAGGACTGTACCAAGTACAGACCCCGGGGGACACCGGTTAACAAAGTTGAAGTGGATGATCTATCCTCTATTGCACGGGTGACCACACTTTTTTGACTTGGGAGCTACCAGCTAAACAAGCTCTACCCACTGAAAAAAATATTACGCTGCTGAAAATACCCGAGGGGGCTTTGGAATAGCGGCAATGGCGTTACATAATAAGACAAATGCACTTGGAATGGGAAATAGAGGGGGGAAATGGAATAGGTAGGGGTTTTTAGTATTTAATTTGTAATCGATGATTATGCACAGCAAAATATTGCATTGTGTGTTTGAGCTTTTTGATGTCAATCAATCAAGTCACCTTAATTCAAGTGGCAGAAACCAGAATTGTTTTTCTTGTATTATATATATTTAAATTAAATATTCTTTAAGGGCATGTGTATGATCTACCTGACCAGCCTGTGCGATCTACTGTAGATCGCAACAATATAGTCTCCTCCTTCCTATGTTACTCCCCTGGTGTAGTAGGTCACAAGTAGACCTGCTTGTTCTCCTTGTGTGTCATCTCTAAACCCTCAACACCTCACACTACCTCTACAATGTGTGCTCACTATACTCTTTATGCATTTG
>NC_137864.1:28128622-28141122 GCF_963924005.1 Protomyctophum bolini
GTGTGTGTGTGTGTGTGTGTGTGTGTGTGTGTGCATGTATAGAGAGGTAATTTTCTGAATGTGTGTGCATGCCACGTGTCTGTTACCACTGTAATTTAGAGTTTGTGTGCGTTTTGAGTGCACATGAGGTGTTCTAATATTGCATACCGGGTATCGTGTTGCTGTGAGTGAGAGATTTGAGAGAGATTTGTGTGTGTGTGTGTGTGTGTGTGTGTGTGTGTGTGTGTGTGTGTGTGCGTGCGTGCGTGCGTGTGTTTGTGTGGTTTCCTCTATGTTTTCCGTGCTGGCAGTGCTCTGGCTCCCAGGCAGTAATCCATGGGACACAGTGCGTGTGTGACACATGTTTTTTGTATCCATCCTCCTTGTCTTTTCATCTTCCGCCACCAGTGCAACGCTTCCTGCTATTTTCTTCCCAGCTCGGGACAAACCAGGAACAGATGTGAGGGAGTTCTGGAACGCAACGCGTCCCCTCCCCTCCCCGCCTCCCCCTCCTCCTCTCCTTCCCTCCTCTGGTACTGTGACTGCTCTGTGACAACCTTTGCACTCTCGCTCCTCTGTCTTCTGTCCTATCTTCCCTCCCTCCCTCCCTCCCTCCCTCCCTCCATCTCTCTCTCTCTCTCTCTCTCTCTCTCTCTCTCTCCATCTCTCTTTCTCTCTCTCTTGTCTTTTGTTCTCCAGTGATATAGCCCATCCCATGTCTGCTATGTAGGGTCGCCTATAAGCTGCACCCACCACCCACACGTTCTCCCCTTCATGGACATTCAAAAGTTCTATGTGTGTCTGGGTGTCTCTGTGACGTGTTTACTCATAGACCTCGTCTCTGTTCTCCAGGCCAAGCGACACCAGATGTGACTCAGGGCTTTTTACTCGAGTCACTGGTATGACCGTCATTGCTTGGACAGTGTTGGTTATAGGGCGGTGTGTGTCATTGTGTTTCATTGGTCTGTGGGAGGCGAATTTAAGGGTGATTTCTTGCGCGTGTGGTCACCCGATCGGTCCCGCAGTGAATCATCACACTTACTGGAACACAAACCTCTGTGAAAAAGAGGAAAGGACAAATAAGTGAAAAGATCTGTGCATTCTTTTTCAATGATTGTCACTGCAGGAGAAAGGGAGTCACTTTGGGTAAATGTGCGTTATTGTTACCAATAGTCCAACCTGTGAACTCTATGTTTCATGACACTCTCTAACCACTATAGTTCACAACTTCACTTTGAGCTTCGGAAACCCAGTCCCCTGGTTTAGGATACTGTGGGAAGTATTTTAGTAGCACACACGATGTTCATACTTTCCCATACAAATCAACTGGAGTGTTGCAGCGATTAAACATTAATTCAATACAGTACATCTGATTATTTATCAGTTCCTCAAAACGAATAAATCAATGGCATATCGATATTGCGTGACCAAAAAGATTTATTTGCACAAGGCGAGGGTCTGGGAACAGGGGATATATAGAGGCATGTCTGGGAAGAGTCAATATTATCATACGAAAGCCTGTGAAATTAATGGCCTAATATCTACAATGAGAAATGCTTGTCTTAAAGACATAATCCTCAACCTCATTCTGGGGAACACACAGGGCCATTTGAATCAATGGGGCTTTAGTCTCAAGGAAATTAGGACATGCATGTTTTCTCACACTTTGGAGTGTGCTTTCCTACGCTGAATGGAAGAGGAGGATAACCATGGCACGTAGCTTCCCTATGATGGGGAAAACATAGAATACACGCTGTGAGCTTGTAGATAAGATACACGCTGTGAGCTTGGAGATCAGCTAGAGATTTTCTGTACAGATTTGTACCCAAATCTTGTATTTGTTTTCGCTGTGTAGTGGTAAAAACGGTGGCGGCCTAATATAGACCCCTGGGGGACTCCGGTCAAGTGTAAATGGTCTAAGGCTAAGCTGTTAAAATCCCTTCAATCAATATTTATTGTATTAATATTATATCATTTTATCATTTTTATTTGATGACGTTCTCAAATGTAATTAAATGCGCATTATGTTTAACTGCTGTAGATTCTGACCTTATTTTAACACAAAATGCATCAATAGGGAAATTATATTATACAGTGTGTCATATAGTGTAATTTACCTGTAACAATATGAAGAGATTATGGTGGAATCTTAATGAGAGCACAGCTCAGTCATGATGTGCAAATACAGTAGAACTATTTTCCTGTTCTGTGCTGAGAGGCCAGTTTAGCTCAGGCCTGTAAAAGAGCTTGTGTTGTGTGTATGTAACCCTCGGCCCTTGCCCATTGGGGACAATGTCAGGAAGGACACGGAGACTTCTGCATTTTACTAAAGAGCCGAGGCTTCCTGCACACACCCCGAGAATTAAAATGTCATTACTTAGCTGGCACACAGGAGGGGAGAGACAGAGACAGAGAGAGAGAGAGAGAGAGAGAGAGAGAGAGAGAGAGAGAGAGAGAGAGAGAGAGAGAGAGAGAGAGAGAGAGAGAGAGAGAAACGTTTAAGTGAAAGAGATGGAAATCAAGTGTTGGGGGATAATTATGAAAGAGAGGGAAAACTGTGAAAAAAGAGAGCTCTCTATTTGTAATAGAGAGAAGAGAATAGAGAGACACAGAGAGACACAGAGAGAGAGAGAGAGAGGGTGGCGTGTAAGTCATTCATTAGCTGAATGAAATTAATATGAAATCCATTTTGCTGCTTACAAGGCCACGCTTCTGTGTGAAAATGAACTAAGTGATAATTATGTGCCAGAGCTAATGAAGGCATGCAGGTAGAGGAGCAGGCTGCTAGCATAGAGCTAATGAAGGCATGCAGGTAGAGGAGCAGGCTGCTAGCATAGCGTGCCAGCTAGCGCTCTGCCTGCTCTTTAACAGCCTGCAGAGGTCATTAACCCCTCTTATCTGTGACCTCTGGTCGCCCCAGTGACCCTGGAACTGGGATAGTTGCTGATTTGCCGTCTAACTTAAAGTTATGTAAACAAAATCACTTTCTTGTTTTTTTGCTTACTACCGGTACATATACTTTACACTTGTATAGGCCTATTTGAAACAGACAATAGACAAGATGTGGGTTACTATACTTTGGTCCGACATACCATTGGTCCGATCGACTACCTGCCCCAAACCCTCACCCTAACCACCCCAACCCTATCCCGAGTCGGACCAATGCTCCTTCGGACCAATGATATGTCGGACCAAAGTATGCTCCCCCAAGATGTGAGGGAATATTTTGCAGTGAGGTTATTTTGTGGGATGAATCAGTGTATTGCCTTTTTGCTGCCTGTTAAATGATGTCAGTCTTTACACACACACAATGGAGACAATTAGGTACAGATAAAGGAGGTGAACTCTCTAACAATGGAGACCATTAGGTACAGATAAAGGAGGTGAACTCTCTCTAACCATGGAGACAATTAGGTACAGATAAAGGAGGTGAACTCTCTAACCATGGAGACAATTAGGTACAGATAAAGGAGGTGAACTCTCTCTAACCATGGAGACAATTAGGTACAGATAAAGGAGGTGAACTCTCTCTAAGCATGGAGACCATTAAGGACAGAGAAAGGAGGTGAACTCTCTAACAATGGAGACCATTAGGTACAGATAAAGGAGGTGAACTCTCTCTAACAATGGAGACAATTAGGTACAGAAAAAGGAGGTGAACTCTCTAACCATGGAGACAATTAGGTACAGATAAAGGAGGTGAACTCTCTCTAACCATGGAGACAATTAGGTACAGATAAAGGAGGTGAACTCTCTCTAACCATGGAGACAATTAGGTACAGATAAAGGAGGTGAACTCTCTCTAACCATGGAGACAATTAGGTACAGATAAAGGAGGTGAACTCTCTCTAAGCATGGAGACCATTAAGGACAGAGAAAGGAGGTGAACTCTCTAACAATGGAGACCATTAGGTACAGATAAAGGAGGTGAACTCTCTCTAACAATGGAGACAATTAGGTACAGAAAAAGGAGGGGAACTCTCTCTAAGCATGGAGACAATTAGGGACAGAGAAAGGAGGTGGGATTGCAGGGGGCAAGTAGAGGACAATCATCAGACGGCGCAGAAGGAGGGGAAGGAGACAAGGAGACAAGGAGAGGAGAGAGAGTAGAGGGATGCACAGCAGTCCCCGAGCATCTGGCGGAGCCTCGTAGGGAGCCGGGGTCCCTGTCATTAATAGTGATGAAATCATTTAAACCATCAGGATTAAACGAGCCAGTTAACAGACACTCAACACGACCATGTCTGTCTGTCGCGCACGCGTGTGTGTCGTATTACTGTATGTGTTGGGAATAACACAAGACAAATGAAGGTGTGTGTGTTCGTGTGTTTGTGTGGTGTAGGCATGTATACCCTTTGTTTTTTAGCTGTTACTTTAAGAATGAGAGGAGGATATAACCTATTGTCCCGAATATACGTTTATTTTCCAATGGAAATATCATAAAAAACAAGGACTAGACTATTTGACGTTCAATGTTATTTTTCCACAAATGAGTCTTGAAAAATGGGGGTCGTCTTATAATCAGAGTCGTCTTATATTAGGCACAATATGGGTACATTATATATATATATATATATATATATATATATTGTATGTATTGTGATTCACACAGCTGGCAATGCAATCACAATGTCACTGCAATATAAGTTAGAACCTAATATTAACACTTATGTGCATCTCGACTCTCAACCAAATACCTGCAAGATCTATTTCTTGTAAACTGCCAATGCAAGTCCTCCAAAAACATTCCCCTGGAGCTATAGGAGCAAAAATGCAGCCCTAGCTTAAGTGAACTTCCAAAATGGTTCCAATGTGCGCAGCAGCGTTGTAAAGCGGCGCTGCCATCGCGCTGGCATCACACCCACGGAGCAGAGCAGCATCATAAACTCAGTGGTAGGTAGGTAGGTGAGGGTGAACCAGTACATGTGGTCCTTTATTTCTGTGTTTTATACGGGGGTTGTACAACATTAGCAGCAGCCCTCGCTCAAACTGTTTTAACAACAAACAGGACAATTATCTATTCTTGGCACTCAGTATGTGCGTCATGTGCATATATGGCTCCATGTACCGTACCGTGCGCGCATGCGCGTTAGCATGCGCGTTTGGATGCTTTTTTTGTCAACGGCAGCAAGAGTGAAAGTGAAGTTAAGTAGGGTCGGCCTACGTGAACGTTTACGTCACTTGTGTACATCATCATCATCGTCATCATTTTCGACCGCGGTCGAGATCGTGGATTTCACAATATCGTGCCAGACTTCCCTGTCCTTCATTGCCACCCCCAGTCCCTCACATAGCATGTGGACAGTTTGTCGTTGTCGTCATGTGTGTGTGTGTGTGTGTGTGTGTGCGCGCACACACACACGTGTGCGTGCGTGGTAGAAGGGATGGTACCACAGGGGGGAAAAAAAGAACAACAACCCAACAACCTTTGAGCAAAGAGATTATTGGTTCACCGCAATTTAGCAGAGATGTGGCGTCATTAGAGCCATAGCCTGGTGGACAACCTCACCACCGGCTCAATCTGCCATGAAACACTACACTACTGCAGTAAAACATCAGCATCTGCACCAAACTGGAACCAGATGAGTCCCGTCAAGGATACATTGTGCTTCTTTTTTCTGCATGTCCTTCTCTTTCCTCCTCTCTTCCCCCCTGTGTGTGTGTGTGTGTGTGTGTGTGTGTGTGTGTGTGTGTGTGTGTGTGTGTGTGTGTGTGTGTGTGTGTGTGTGTGTGTGTGTGTGTACACGCTCGCACACATGTATATAATGTGTGTGCAACGTGTGTACAGTACAGTATAGTATGCTGATGCCGATGAGCGAGAGTTGTGAGAATGGTGGTTTTGTGCGTACGTGATGATATGTTCAGTTAGTAGTGGGTGCATGAAGTGTGTGTGTGTGTGTGTGTGTGTGTGTGTGTGTGTGTGTGTGTGTGTGTGTGTGTGTGTGTGTGTGTGTGTGTGTGTGTGTGTGTGTGTGTGTGTGTGTGTGTGTGTGTGAGAGAGAGAGAGAGATAGAGAGAGAGAGAGATAGAGAGAGAGCGAGAGAGAGAGAGAAACTGCCTACATGCAGTACAGTATGTGTGCGTTCGCCTGCTTATTGTATGTGTATACTGTGGTGTTATGGACTGCGCAAGTAATGGAGGCCACAAAGGAATCCCGTTGCCAACATCAACAGCAGAGACCCTGGCAGGGCTCCATAGCACCCCCAGAGGCACAGGGGATCGAGCACTGTAGAGGAGGGTCACCCCCTATAACATATAGCATCCAGTTATTCCTTGGCATACCGTCACCGCTATGGCCCTCACTTTTTTCTCAGCAATCATACCCGTTACAACTCTGTTTTCATGTGGTGTGGAGAGAACAAGCAGCCACATAATCAGCCCTGCAAGCGTAGCACAGAATAAGCTTTGTTTATACTTGTAGATCGGTTATTTCTTTGGCGAGGGACACCATCGTAAGACTAAGTATAAGTCAGGCTACAGGCTGCTCCACGCTGCTCGTCACACAAATCAGACTATTAATACCCAGCATTACGCTGAGGTAGAGCAGAATGCCCGAGATTTATAGTCGACATTAACATTGAGACGAGAACATTACGGCGCTTATTGTGAATTAGGGCATGGGCTCTCTGTCTTGTTTGCTTCTGGGGAGAGGTCGGCGTATCCTGTTACCCCTACAAAACCCCTTCGCCTTCGACGGGGACAAGTGTGCTTTTTCCATTTCAAGGCCCCCAGACAACTTATTTCCAGCGCGCCGGCGTTCGAGGGGTTGTGTAACGTTATTCGATCACCAGAGAGGGCCATTGTCGGTGCGGGGTGGTTACGCTGAGCAGATGTACGACGATGATCGCTTTATTGAACTTGTAAATGTAAAGATTTTATGCTAAAGTCACGTCCTGCAAGACTACCTGAGAGTAGCTTTGAGTTTCTATGTCTTGACCTGACCTGTAGGATAAGGTTAGATAAACAGATAATATGTTATGTGTATGTGGTAATTGAAGACTAAAGTCAGTCTTAAAAGTCAATGTACATTTATAGAATTTCATTCCAAAATGAAACAATGCTGGACAAAATCATTACATACTCCCCACTGTTTCTGTATATGATGTGACTATACAACTAGGAGTCAGAACTATAGTTTTTGAAGATAATAATAAATTGAGGAATTTCAAGTAGCAATATGTTTCTCTTCTTCTTCAATGAACGTATAAATATATATAAAATATGTCATCACCTTGTGGGACGTGCTGCTGATATTGGCCCTGCCCTTCTAAAACAAACAAACAAACAAAAAACATCACTAACATCACTTCAGAATTTCCTCTCTCCGTGTCTTTTACCTCTTTCTCTCTCTCTCTCTCTCTCTTTCTCTCTCTCTCTCTCTCTCTCTCTCTCTCTCTCTCCATTCTCCTTTGTCTTGTCATCCGTTTTCGCCCTCCCCTCCCCTCCCCTCCCCTCCCCTCCCCTCCCCTCCCCTGTACATCTCTCTGCTGCCTGGCTGCCGTCAGTGGCCGCGGTGGCATCTTATCGACAGGGCAGTACATTCTAGACATATCTGGGGGATTAAGTTGCAAATTTAAGCAATGGGAAAATCAATACTTTCCTCTTTTAATTCATGAGAAAGCCTGTCAGTGGAGGGAAAAAAACAGGAGGGAGATGAACGTGGGGGGTTGGGGGGTTGGTGGGGGGGCTGTTCAGCAGGCATCCATCCCAGAGAGGAGAGAGTGGAGAAGAGGAGAGGCTGATGGAGGAGAGTTCTTTTATAATCTCTCCAAACAATGGTGCAAGGCAAACAGATAAGGCATGGAAAAATATATCCAGTGTCTCCACATCCTTAGCGATATATCAGTCAGAACTCAGAAGTCACAATTTGCTTGCCTCTGATAGAGGGACTGTTGAATGCATAGTTGCATACACTGCTTTGCTGACTTTGCTCTCTCATTTTTCTTCACAAACCATTGTTGGATTGAGAGAAGATTTCATATTCAAGGTTTGACAGTGTATGGCCTCATCAGCCAAGGTTGATAGATAATCTGTTCAGGATAAACTCAAGGCAGGGCATTAGGTAAGAAAAACATTATTTTATTCTTGGCAATGTAAGACACAAATCAGTCAGACAACGCGTGGTGATGAAGCTACTTTCTTTGGTTCTCGGAGAGCAGTTAACTTCTTAATAGCCCCACGCCTTGATAACTGTCTGGAAAAAGATTTTGAGTGGCCTCGCGAGAGAAACCCACTGCGCGTCCCTGAGAAGCACTTTGAGCAGCTGGACATTTGAGAAGGACTCGGAGTCCAAATGTGGGTTTGTGAGAAGGGACCGTGTCCCTGGTCTTACCCCCAACCACCCCTGCGACCCCGCGCACAAACCTTCAGAGTCAGCAGTGCTGGGATGAAGGCAGCCGGTTAGGGAGAGGCTTTAAGAACTAACCTCAACTCCCGGCCAATAAAAACAAGGTATCCCAGCCCTGTGCAGATGTATAATTTTCTCTCCTTGCCAACGCTCCTGTGTTTTTCCGCGTTAATGCGGAGGAGTCACACACACACTTACTGTACGCACACACACGTCTTGTAAATCTAATGCCCCCCCCCCCCCCCTTTCTTCTTCTTCTGAAGCTGTTTGGAAGTTGGGACACTCGGCCATATTTCAGGCCTTTTTTCTTTTCTCTTTTTCCTCCTTCTTTCAGCCTTCATGTTACCTTTGTTGCCTGACATTTGCCGCATACCTCTGACACAAATCGTTATTTGTTTAAACTTTTGCCATCAGAAAGTATGCGCGTGTGGAGTGCCTCCTATTAAGCTGTTGAAAGAGACGCGTCACACATTAAAGAGAGCAACCGTGGGCGAGGTGCGGAAAGGGAGATGAGAAACGCACCTTTCAAGGAAGAAAAGCTGCAGCAGATTTACAAACTTTGTAGAAGGTATATTTAACTGACGCTCTCACACAGTGATGTAAAACACGTGAGCAGATGGGTGGTTCAGGGACACTTTAGTACCATGCATGACTACCAGTAATCACTATGACCTTTGACCTTTCAGTGACAAGACAGTCTCTCTAACCATTAAAGCAGTGCTGTAAAGTAACCAAGTACATTTACTGTACTGTACTTGGTATATATATATATATATATATATATATATATATATTTTTTTTACTACTAGTTACTTTGTTGATTTTGATTATTAACCACTTCAACCCATTTTGTCCATTTGAAAGTAGACGATCTACAAGCTCACAAATTAATGCTTGCGATGTGACGCACATTGCATTGTGAACTTGTAGATCTGCTATTTTCAAATTATTTTTATATATTTTATACTTTTATATTGAAAACTTGAAATGGGACTTTCTGCATAATGAGTACTTTCTACTGTTGGTACTGTATGTACATTTTGATACCAATACCTTTGTACTTTTACTAAAGTACATTTTGAATTCCGGACTTTTACTATTTATATATTTATATATTGTGCTATTGATACTTTACATTATTGATACATTAAGTCACTGTCCTCATCATTTCTCTTCTTAGATAAGTTTCATAATGTTTGAACCCAGTCAATGAAGTCACAGGACACATACGTATTTATAGATGGTAATGAGCACCGAACCTGTGGCACTTTAGTTACATATAGTCCTTCTAAAGTAGCCATTATGTTGTAGTCTAAAACGTATAAATAGTAGGTGTGTGTTTATGTCCAGTGTTTAAACTCTGTTAACAGTTATGTTGGGAAATCAATCCTGTGAGTTTTGCGGGATGGATGGATTACTGGTGCCTAATCTGTCGTGTACAGCTCCATTGTCCTAACTTCTAAAGGGTCCTTGAGGGAGTGACCACTTCCCAGCTAAATGATAGTTAGGAACTACTAAATGGACCCTTATGGGTCTGTAAATCTGAGAGTGTACAAATGGCTAGGGTCCATTTGGTTCCATTTGTACACTCTCAGAGTTAAATTAACTTTGATTTTACAATATACATTGGGGGTCCCAGAGATAGAAATGCCATTAAATGGGGTCCATAGACTAATGCAGTATAATGCATGTCAAACTGGTCCCTGGCATATATTTTCTAATTAGTGTAAATTTGGGGGTTCTTGACATGACAAAGTTTGGAAACCAGTGAGCAGCTTGACGTGGACAGTGTGGGGTTAAGCTGTGAGGCAGGCTGTTGTTTTATGACTTGCTAAAGGGCCCTGTTCATCCTCAACAGTCTCACTCTGTCCCCTGCTGCTGACGGAGGGGAATCTCAATGTTTTTTTTAATGAATGGTTCAATATCTAATTCATTAAAGTGGCTGTTTTATTTGATGCATTTTATTTTACTCACCAGATTCTTTTACTCACACCCACCCCTCCCCCCACCCCCACGCACGCACGCACACACGCACGCACGCACGCACGCACGCATGCACGCACGCATGCACCAACTGAGAAACACTAGGGGTCGAATGGAGGGAGGAAGGGTTGGTCATGTTGATGGACGTCCAAATAGGGGGGGGGGTGGTCTCCACTCGATTATGTCTCCTCTCCGCAGGGGCCATAGAGGGAGATAGGTGTGTGTGTGTGTGTGTGTGTGTGTGTGTGTGTGTGTGCCCCACTCATGTCTGAGTGCTGTTGAGGGGACCGGGAGTTGTAATTGGCCCCATATCTCGCATTTTGTATTGGCCCCATATTGGCCCTATATCTACCGCTCTCTTTCTCCATCTCCTTCCCCTTTGTATCCCTCCTTCTCTCTCTCTCTCTCTCTCTCTCTCTCTCTCTCTCTCTTCTCTCTCTCTCTCTCTCTCACTCTCTCTCTCTCTCTCTCTCTCCCTCTCTCTCTCTCTCTCTCTCTCCCTCTCGCCATTTGCACTTCTGTGTGTCTATGTAGCTAGGAGTAAAGCACTGGGAGTCATGTTTAGGTGTTAGTGAAGCATTCAGACGTTATTTTTTTCTTCGCCCATGGCTCTCTCTCTCTCTCTCTCTCTCTCTCTCTCTCTCTCTCTCAGTGCCCTGTAATTAGCACATGTCTCTTTCCCAGACACCTCCTCTCTGCTCCCCTCTGGTCTATACTGTCTGGATCTAGATCACTCTCTCTTTCCCTCCCTCCCTCCCTCTCTCCCTTTGCTCCTCTTCTCGTCTGCCTCCGCTCCAGGATATTTCACTCCCTCCTCTTCCCTCAGTCTCTCCCTAGCACTCCTCTCTCCCCAGACCACGCGTAGCAGCAGGTATGAGTGCAGCGTTCATCATATTCACATCCAGCAGTCTGTATACACAAGCTCTTATTGGTCATCAAAGACACGGCGCACACCTAAAGAGAGAGAGACAGAGAGCAGAAAGTGAAATAGGTAAACACAGTAGCACTGTATGGATACAGAGGAAAGTGAAATAGGTAAACACAGTAGCACTGAATGGATACAGAGGAAGCAAGCAGATGCAGAGAGCAGAGAGACGCGAGAGATATGGACCTAAAGAGAGGGAGACAGATAAACAAACAAAGAGAGAAGATAGACAGTAGCGAGACAGAGACTGGCTGAAAGACGCAAGGAGTGAGAAGAGAGACAGAGAAAGACAGGGAGACAGACTCAAGTCCCAGTGTTGTGTGCGCTTTCTATGTTTTAGTGTATGTGTGTTCATGCGTGCGTGCATGATGTGTGCTTGCGTGTGCATGTGTGTGTATGTGTGTGTGCTTGTGTGTCTGTCCGCGGGCATGTGTGTGTGTCAGTCGTGCGCTCTGTCCTGGGGCTGTGTTGCTGTTCTTACACCCAGAGCAGAGCCACAAGTCCAAAAGTATTGATTTCCTCGCTTGTAGACAGGCAGAGAACTGTCATGCGGAGAGTACTGACCTTGCAGCACACACACACACACACACATGCACGCACGCACGCACGCACGCACGCACCAATATAACTATTCCCTATGCCCCCCTGCCGACACCACGGCAGAGACCAGTGCAGATGCAAGACACAGCAGCAGCAGCAACAACAACTACTGGTTAGCTATAGCTGCTCCCATCTTCCTCTGGAGTGAGGGAGGTGGTGGAGGAATGGAGGAATGGAGGGCAGAGCAGAGAGAGAGGAGGAGAGTATAGGTGTGTAAGAGAGAAGGCGACGAGTGAGGAATACCTAAAGAAAGAGAGGGATGGAGCGAAAGAATGAGTGAGATTGAAAAGACAGAGAGAGAGAGAGAGTGAGAGAGAGAGAGATTGTGTGTGTGTGAGAGAGAGAGAGAGAGAGAGAGAGAGAGAGAGAGAGAGAGAGAGAGAGAGAGAGAAGAGAGAGAGAGAGAGGAGAGAGAGAGAGCCGAGAGCTAAGCAGTCAAAGCCAGGGCCAGTTCCCTGGAGTTGTCAGTGGGCAGCCTTGTGTCTGGTTATCACGCTGTTTGAAATGACAATAGCTTGACTTGTATTTTTCTCCTGAGACCCAACTCAGATCTATAAGCCAGAGGAGGGGAGGGAGCGGGGGAGGAGGAGAGCAGGGAGGGTAGAGAGGAGCAGAGGAAAATAGAAAAACAAGAAGTTAAAAAAAAGGAACCGCTGGCCAGGAGAG
>NC_137864.1:28143622-28151122 GCF_963924005.1 Protomyctophum bolini
AGTTTTACATTTAGATTTTCAATTACTGTCAGAACAGGAGTCTTTTTTCTCATAGGGTGAACATCCCATTTTTGGGAATGATCCTCTCCAACTGCTTGTCAACTGAGTATAAATACCTCCACGGTTATCATCCCACTGTCAGCGGATATATACTGGGTAGTGCCACACTAAAACCTTAATGTCCCACTCCATGTGATGACAGAGTGTGCTAAAAGAGGCTACTCTGCTCACTTAAGTCTCCTCTCTTTGGGGGTATCGCCCTATTGGAGTGAGCGCTAAAAGGCCACATACCAGGTCCTTGAGCGCCTCTCGGCCCCCTCGCTGCCACGGGGCCACAGGGCACACAGCCAAGGGACAAGGGGTCTGCTTTGACACATGATGGAATCATGGACAGGTGAACCGAGTAAAGCTGTCCGTTCCAGGCATTCTCCGCCTGGGATCTCCAGTAATGGCATGCCAACGCAAAGCCAATTTCATTGCACTTCCGTGCCTCCTCATAAATCTAGTAGGCGAAGATAAGTGGGTCAGCACTCTCTCTCTCTGGTGTCAACAGCCGTGGTGAAGACCTGGGAACAAGGTTAGAACTCTAAGAAGACATGATATAGTTTATGTGACAACGAATTGGAAACCGAGTCTCAAGCTGGTCCTTGTCTCTGTTCTGTGTGTGTGTGTGTGTGTGTGTGTGTGTGTGTGTGTGTGTGTGTGTGTGTGTGTGTGTGTGTGTGTGTGTGTGTGTGTGTGTGTGCGCGCGCGTGTGCGTGCCGTGTGTGTGTGTGTGTGTGTGTTCCACAGAGAGTGGGTGGCTTATCTGTGCCTGTTCCACCAGAAGCCCAGCTCTAACCCAACAACTATGTCTGAGCCACTTAAAGTCACAGTCTCAACCCGGGTGGTTGGAGAGAGACAGAAGGATCATTATGCAGGGAAGTGACAAAGACAGAGCACTAGAAATAGATTCCACCTTGAGTATTAGCATCATGTAAACGTTATTGAATTCCTTGTCTCTCTTTCCAACCCTGTTGTCTCGTTATCTGTGATTATGCCCTGCAACCCCTTCGTGCCACTGTGCTCTGCCCCCTTGTAGGCTGTTCCCTGTTGGCCTGTGACATACTGGAAATGCCTTGTTAAGTGCTGTTCTGGCATTAGCTGAATGTAGTCACAGCATTTGGCCTGGGGACAAATGCTAGAAAGGCCTTATTAAATATGGATGCCTGCCCCTTCACTTTCTCCCTCACCAACCCCTCCCTTATTCTCTTTCTTCCCGTATGGAGATGTGTGTGTGCACGCGTGTCCTCTCATTCGCCCTGTCACCCCCCATGTCCCTGTCGTTTGTTTACTCACACTGACAGAGATACGCCAGTGTGCCATTAGCGCTCAAGCAGCTACACTCGCTAAGGAAGTGCCAAAGAGCCTGCTAATGCTCAACTCTCCTCCCTTCAATAATGCAAGCGCCGCCAGTGCTAGGCAGCTAGCTTGCTAGATAGCTAGCTAGCTAGCACCCCAGCTGTCTGAGCTATTTCACAGGCTGATGAATTTGTTAGCCAGCATGTCAGTCTCAGTTTGTGTTTGTGTCTCCGTCTGTGTGTGTGTGTGTGTGTGTGTGTGTGTGTGTGTGTGTGCACGTGCACGAGCGTGCACATGCGTGTGTAGTGTAGTGTATATAAGTGGGTGTCATTGTCGCCTGCTGTTACATCTCCAAGCATCACACCAGGAGAACTCATCGGTGCGTGAGAATGATGCCAGCGCGATATCAGCCAAGCAGTGCCCCATCCCTGGCTCCCTGTGTCAGCCCCACTGGGTGTCCACCCGTGGCTGAGCTGGTGCCAGCACGTGCCCAGCGGCAGGCAGGGCACCCGTAGGGAGGAAGTGGGCCATTAGTGCGGTCCCTGCCCCTGCGATTTTTACTCCACTCCAGTGCACATCACAGGGGTTCAGCCCACTCGCTAACAGGCTAACACGCGCTAATTAGCCTAGCGACAGAGCCTAGTCTCCCCCCCCCCTCTTTGGGAGTGTGTGTATGGGGTTACAGAGCAAAGCTGGCTGGCTGTTGGGAGGAGGAACCTGGCCAGGGATTGGAACTGCTTCATTAGCTTGCTTCCAGGCACTTCCAGGAGTACAGCATGGAGCCATCGAAGTAGCTTAGTCAGTGGGACTTCCATTTTGATGAAAAATCTGTTTACATTTTGAATTATATTTGTGCACTTTCATCCCTGTATGAAACATTTACATGGCCAATGTTTAGAAAATGTGCCATACAATTATTCAGACCCTTTTAACCTGCACTTAAGTCCCCCAGGGCAGGGCTCTATACTAGGCCCCCTTTTGTTTTTGCTCTATAGACTAGATATCTTCGCGTAAAATAGCCGATCTACAAGCTCACCACACGTCGTGTTGTGAGCTTGTAGATCTTCTATTCTTGCTGAATGTTTTCCCCCATGATAGGGACGCTAGGGTCCATGTGGTTAAGCTGAATTAGGTTCCCGTCAAAGGGGGTCATAGACGTGTCTCCATCCAAAAATGTTTTGGCAGTCCAGCTGGCAAATCCTTCAGGAGATACCGCTGCATTTGTGGCACAGGAAATGAGCGTCTCACATAAATAAACCAACCTGCGCTATACTCATCGTACATGGTATCCCACCCCGTCCTCTCAACTCTCCAACCTCTCCTTTTTTCCCCTCAAGAAAAAAACTGAAACGGCCGAACATACACACAGGCTTAATGAAACTTAATGATGATAGTCATAACACAACAATAATCCAGCGGTCTGGAAAAGTAATCAATGCCTCTCCTCTCCTTCCTCTAATGACCTGTGAAAACAAAGCAATAAAAAGCCGGCGCGTGTTTGTCTTGGCCACAGCAACAGGCAGATAAGGACTGGCTGGCTGATTAGCGGGCAAACGCCAGCCAAGACGGTCACCAAGATTAGCACGCTGGGTACGGCTGGTGTCACCGTGGTATAGATAAAATGTGTGTGTACAGTAAAAATCGTTCAATCGTACTGTGGGCCTACATATCTCATACCTCTTACAAGTCCATAGATTAATGGGTTTTGCTTTCTCATGGGTTTTGCTGTGAGTCAGGGTTTTGCTGTGTGTGTGTGTGTGTGTGTGTGTGTGTGTGTGTGTGTGTGTGTGTGTGTGTGTGTGTGTGTGTGTGTGTGTGTGTGTGTGTGTGTGTGTTGTTGTTGCGTTTCACAACCTTTTTCTTGTCATCTGTCCTCTCAGTCCAAAGACTAGAGGTCCAAAGTGGTGACACTGCAGTATAGTGTCCCTCAACTAGCCCAGCAGATAACATTCATGTTGAACACCTTGCCTCATCTGAACCTATCTGTGTGTTCCATCTAAATGAGCTGCTGTTTGGCCGTTGACCATACAGCCGTATAGCTCTTTGGCCTATACAGGGAGCGGCTGGTTTGTGACCAGAGCTGTGTGTGTGTGTGTGTGTGTGTGTGTGTGTGTGTGTGTGTGTGTGTGTGTGTGTGTGTCTGTTTACAGTACAACTGTGCACAGTACAATCCTTTTACTTTTACTGTGTGGTGGTGGAAGCTACCTCCCAGTAGCGCCGGCGGATGAGCACACATGTTGTTTGGTCTCGTCGTCTTGTGTGAAGTGGCTTGAGGAGCATGACTCTCGTTCCAGCATGCCTCTTGTCTTTTTGCTCTCTCCAGTTGATTCCTCCCAGACCCAGACCCAGGGCCCTTCACCGCAAATCATTGTGGTGCGCAGCACTGCGTACAGCTCTGGGACAGGGGGCCGGTCCCCGAAGTGATGCGAAAACATAGCCTTTTCAGAGTCGTCTTCACTCTTCTCCGAAAGGAAGAAACACTAAACCCTGAAACCTCTGCTTCTGTCATTTCTTTATGAGCGTTTATGATTACACACACACACAAACACACGCATGCACACACACGCGCACGCACGCATGAACAGGGCTTCTTCAGGGGAATAACGAAAGGACTGGCTTAAGTGACTGTTTTTAATTAGTTAAGTATAGATCAGGATAAGAAGGAGAAATAATATTTTGCTTTCACTTTGGAGAGGGAATTTTGAGTGTTTTTGAAGTGCGGGGGAACTGGACACCATCACCATTGTGCACACATGATTACACCACACACATAAACACCACACACAGACACGCTCACACACAGACATACTCACACAAAGATACACTCACACGCAGACACGCACACACACAGACACACTCACACGCAGACACACAGACACACAGACACACTCACACACAGACACGCTCACACACAGACACGCTCACACACAGACACGCTCACACACAGACACGCTCACACACAGACACGCTCACACACTCTCACACACAGACACGCTCACACACAGACACGCTCACACACAGACACACTCACACACACAGAGGACTGACTCATTCCGCCCAGTGAGCGGGGTTGAGCTCTTTGCGTCTATGCTGTCACCATGTATGTGCTTTAGTGCTGAAGTCTCTGCATTGAAATCCCACCTCACATTTACGTGATCACAGGAGTTGTCAAAAATGAACATGATGCGTAACACACACCGCACAGTCGCACACACACACACACACACACACACACACACACACACACACACACACACACACACACACACACACACACACACACACACACACACACGCACACACACACACACACACACACACACACACGCAACTATTACACAACTCAGGGCTCTCAGCCTAATATAAGATCAGACTGTATTACTGGGGGTATACCACACAGTTGAAGAATTCCTCAAATTCTTGAGATTAAAATGATTAAAATGAATCCTGCTGGTATATAGATCTTATACTTATTCCCCAGTCAGATCATACAACTGCCTGAACATATAACTCACACACATTGAACACACACACACACACACACACACACACACACACACACACACACACACACACACACACACACACACACACACACACACACACACACAGACAGACACAGACACACACCTTGGTCCGTATGACAGCTTGGGAGATCAG
The DNA here is from genome assembly GCF_963924005.1 of Protomyctophum bolini. Classification (NCBI taxonomy): domain Eukaryota; kingdom Metazoa; phylum Chordata; class Actinopteri; order Myctophiformes; family Myctophidae; genus Protomyctophum; species Protomyctophum bolini. The sequence continues at coordinate 28,148,624 of NC_137864.1, forward strand.
TGTCAGGTGGATTACATGGACTGATGGGGTGATATATATGGGTTTTTTCCTCGCTTGCTTCCAGAGCCTGGTGTTCTGATTAAAAATTTCAGCTTCACTGCCTTTGTAATTAATTAGCAAGGCCACTCCGAGGAGCTGCCGCGGACCAATTAGGCAGCGGCAAGCCGATGATGCCTATCGCTACGGCAACAGCGTACAGCTGTCACACCCCGCACCCCGCCCTTCTCCCCTGCACCTAGGGCTGCTTAGAGACGCCCTTCTAGACGGGCCTGAGAGACACACACACACACACACACACACACACACACACACACACACACACACACACACGCCATATGACCATATATGGAGGCATGGGTGACTAACTAACTAACGGACGGGAGATGCAGGTTTTCATAGTAAATGTGACCTACTGTCACAACAATCAACTACCACTGCTAATATTACTTCTACTGTGACTAATACTATACAGTCACTTTTGTAATCAAAGTTAAAAGCCACAATATTAATCCCCATACATGGGGTAAGCACTATGACATTATCAGGGATGATAGTAAATTAAAATCATGGATTATAGTAAATGCGACCTGCTGTCGCAATTAAGCCCGTATATGGAGATCCCTGATGTCATCAATATTAGTATATGGATATATGTCAGAACCTGTTCTGACATTCCATATGTTGATCCTTCCCCATCCATCCTTCCTCTTCGATGTCTCCCTTTTGACTGATACCTGTTCATTCAAACTCTAGACGGGCCTGCCCCAAAGTTATTATTGCAGCCGTGCCCGGCAGCTGGCGAAAACTAGAGTTCTCAACAGGCCTGAAAATTAAGGCCCGGCCCTACCTGTGCCCTCATCAAACCCTGTACACTCAAAACACTGCTACCGCTGCCACCCTTAGATCTCCATGACCTGTCCATATATGGACGCAACCTTACTTCTCTCCCCCAGGCGTCTTACTGGTTGTAATACTTTCAGTACTTCAGTTCTGAAAGTAACGGCTAAAGCTGTGAAAGTCGTACATGCAGACATGCTCATGCGTAATGCGTGCACGCAGACAGACAGACATCCCCACGGCAGTTTTCCTCAGACTGATAGCTTGTCTGTTATGCAAAAATCCCCCCTATAGAAATAAAAAGGAACAGTTCAATAAATTGCAGTGAAAGGTAATGCACTACAAAGGCCTGGTCTTTCCACCATCATTATTAACAGAGTAACACATCCTGTCAGCGACTCTCTGGCAGTGTCCGAGGCTGTTGGCCGCTGAGAATTTAGCTCACAGACATTCCCATTGCACTAACATTTTGTCTCCGTCTTGGCCAGCGATCTCTTTCGCATTACCTGCCAACAAATGGAAACCGCAATGACAATTGGAATAGTTGAGATGACTTGATAACATTTGCAGAGGAGATTTGATCAGATGTCTTAAGAAAACCATTTAGAACCAAAAAGCGGCGGATCCTAAAATAAATGACACACACACATAATTCATCTTCATTACATTTTCTTCAGAATAAGTGATTGTCCAAGAGATTTATCTACAGTTTATAGATAATTAGACATTATGTCGTGAAGAATTTAGACATGTGAAACCTACAATCTGTATTCGCTTTTTTGTTCTTATTTTCCTAGTTTCAGTTTGCTGCCAATGCAGTCCGGCTGGCTGGATTGTGTGAAAGCATGTATGACCTTGTCCAAATCAGACAGCAGACATGTTAGCCCCTTCACCTCACCTCCACGGGGTAGAAAATAACTGCAGTCCAAAAATATGAGACGATCCTTTCCGTCTCATATACTGTATAGGTGTGGTGGCGTGTTCCTCCAGAGGTGGGTGGGTGTGTGATTAGAGAGTGTGTGTGTGTGTGTGTGTGTGTGTGTGTGTGTGTGTGTGTGTGTGTGTGTGTGTGTGTGTGTGTGTGTGTGTGTGTGTGTGTGTGTGTGTGTGTGCGCGCGCACGCGCGAGTGCGTGCATGCGTGCGTCTGGCTGGCTGACTGGTGGAGTTTGCTGACTATGTGAGAATGGACTAGTTACAAGACCGAGGAAGCTCATTTCCACTTCAAGGGGTGGGCCGAAGCCTGGCATCAGCAGGCCTCTCTGTCAGCAGCGCTCGCTCGCTCGCTCTCTCTCACACACACACACACACACACACACACACGCACACACACACACACACACACACACACACACACACACACACACACACACACACACACACACACACACACACACTGCTTACAGAGACATACACAGTCTCATTTAGCCCCTGATCACTAGTCATGCAGATTATTGTCTCCCCCATTGCCTCACACTCTGAAGTCTCATGTTTATCCATGTATATTACTTTTGGGGAAAATGCGCTGATACACTTTATTTTTCCCTTCGAGATAAAAAAATAGCCAACAGCTAAATAAAATGTAGTACTTCAAAGCTCCATTGGTGTTGGGTACACTTTAATAAACATATCACATGCAAGTGTACACGCACGCACCCACGCAC
>NC_137864.1:28158622-28171122 GCF_963924005.1 Protomyctophum bolini
GTACAGTAATAATAACATGATTTCATGTAATAACATGTAACGGCGCTACACGTGGAAGTGAGTGGTTAAGGGTCAGCTATTTGTTAGCGCCGCTCTCTCTGTTCTTTATACGCGGTGCACGCATCACAAGCAGTGCATGTTGTTGCTGTAAAGCACACCCACCCTGGGTTAGGGTCAGTGCTTCAGAACGCTGATTCCTTCCTGCATGCCTGGCAACGTCGTAGCCAGAGAGTATACGGCGAGAGCGCTGGGCCTGCATGGAGGACAGTCAGCGTTTGAAGCGACATCGCGCCGTCTGGTTTTTACAATACGCTAGAGATCCCTGTACTGTAGATCGGTGTACATTACTTCTGTGGGGGAAGCCAGAGACGGGGAGAAAGATCATAGAATCGCGTTACTAGTTGTGATCGTGATATGGCGTTCCGTCCCTCGTTTCTCTCTCTTCCCTGCAATGTCTCTGCTCCTCTTTCTCTTGGTCTCTCTCCATCTCCCTCCCTCTCTCTCTCTCTCTCTCTCTCTCCCTCCCTCCCTCCCTCCCTCCCTCCCTCTCTCTCTCTCTCTCTCTCTCCCTCCCTCTCTCTTTCTCTCTCTCTCTGTCTCCCGGTTGTTTCACAATAGCGTGTCCAGCTGGGCCCCGTATCCCCCGCTCCATAAACAAGCATGACTGTCCCACAGCACGCGCATGCACGGACACTCTTATCATACTAGTTGAGTCAGACTGGATGGGAAGGCGGGGGTCGTCATCGATCAGATTTCGCTCGCATGTTTATTGAGTGGGAGGGAGCTGTTGTCATGGGGGCTTGATTTTGTTCTCGGTGACTCAGTCCTGCCGCAGTGGAGAGAAGTTGGAGAGTGGTGAGGTGTCCTTCAGCGGACATCTGTCCTTCGAAGGACAGATGTCAGTATTTAAGTTCATTTTTTTAAGCTGTAATGGTGCCACTGCTCTGTAGTACTGATAGGGATCCTTTGTCATGGGTTTATAATATATAACCTTGCATCTCCATATTTTCATATTTATGTTTTTGCATGAATTATTGGCCTGTTTTATTTACTTTATTACTTTATTTACTTTGTTGTATGACAGTGTCTACAAGAAAGTAGTAGAAATAACTACATGGTCACAGTGTGCTTTTGCATATAATACCAATGCCTAACATAGTAGGTTGAAATTGATTACATCTGCCCATGGGTTTTTATAAATATTTAACCAATGAAAGGTATTAACAAGAGCTTATGACTAATAACTATTGGATCCTTTGGAACTCTGGTTAATTTTTTTTCCCTGAAAATTTACTGCTTTGGACAGTCGTTTTCTGCATGATGATATGAACTAATAGTTCAGTCCTGGAGCTGTAAAGTGCTGGATGACAACGGTGACTCACAGACTAGTGCCACTGGCTACTGCGTAGTGAGACACACTGACTCAGCTGACTCCTGCAGCCAGCCAGACTAAACACTGTCCCCTGTCACGTCTTCTACTGCCACCTCCAGGACTCAGACTGCGGCCAGTCATCTGCCTCCCTGCCGCCGTCTGTTAGGGGCATCAGGAATAGAACGCCCAGCAGTGGCCCCAAGGGAATTCTGGGAAGACTATAGAGTCCAACCCCCCACCTTTTTCCCTCTTAATTTTTTGACAGCACTGTGTGCTGTCCCAGCTGGCCCTCGGATGTGATGTGATCTGGTGTGTGCGAGTGTACGAGGTGCAACAAGAACTGCCAGGGCTGTGGCCAAACATCTGACATTCATCTGACTTCATGTCGCCCGGCTAGTCCTCTCCCTTTTCACATGCATGGTTGCTTTAATTCAAGGATTTTGTTTGGGTCCCTCGTTGCTTGGACCGAGCAAAGCAGTGTGCGTGGTATAATCTATTTATATTTCTTTGCAGTGAGAGCTTTATAAGTAAACTCTGTATAATAGTTTCATTTTATTATGTGTGCCGTTTCTTCTCTTTATCTTGATCTGAGAGCCATTTCACTCATTGATAATACTACGGAATGTCCCACAACCTGTCGAATGGAAAGCAGCTTTGGAGTCCCGTGAAGAGAATAGGTCTCAGATCAGATCAAGAAGGAACAAAAATAGCATGCATAAAAACTATTATAGAAAGAAAGAAAGAAAGAAAGAAAGAAAGAAAGAAAGAAAGAAGAGAGAGAGAGAGAGGGGGGGGGGGGTCTCATGTCTCCGTCATGAATACATGAAAACACATGCCTCTCTTCTCTTCTCCTGCGTCTCGTTGGTCCTCTGTGAATCCACTGGGGACTCACGCCCCATTTGGTTCCCATTAGCATAGCTCTGGTCCCTCTGCCCCGTGTCAGAGCCCAGACGCACAGCTGCACACAGGACAGGACAGGACAGGACAGGACAGGACAAGACAGGACAGGACAGCACAGGACAGGACAGGACAGGACAGGACAGGACAGGACAGGACAGGACAGGACAGGACAGGACAGGAAACTCTGGCTCTATGACTGCCTACAGTATGGCTCAAAGACCAGAGCTGACATGACAGAGGGGGGGATCTCTACGGGGATTTCACTTTTATCTCCTCTCCTCTCCTCTCCTCTCCTCTCCTCTCCTCTCCTCTCCTCTCCTCTCCTCTCCTCTCCTCTCCTCTCCTCTCCTCTCCCCTCCCCTCCCCTCCCCTCCCCTCCCCTCCTCTCCTCTCCTCTCCTCTCCTCTCCTCTCCTCTCCTCTCCTCTCCTCTCCCCTCCCCTCCTCTCCTCTCCTCTCCTCTCCTCTCCTCAGGTCTTTTACATGCCACTGAAGTCAGTGCACACAATGATTAATCATTGTTTATTTTGTAGTACTTTGTGAGGCAGGCATGCAGAGGGACCGTTTTTCAAGTCGAAACCCGACGCATAAAGTCAAAACAAGCAAAAATTAGCCTTGGCGTAAAGCGGTTTACTCCCCTTAGAATTTCTGTGGCGTGCTGCGTCCTGACTACAAAGACTTTCTTTATCCAGCAGACGTTTTATTTGTCACCTGGTTTCAATATGGACACTGTGAAGTCCTGAGCTATCTGTCGGAGCCAGGGCCCCAGTTTATGACACGCGATGCTGCTGCGGCTCCATTTCGTAGCCTCTTTTCTTTTTTGCCTTGCACACGTTGTCCGCACATTTTCTGGCAGGAAATTGACAGCGTTTCAGCAGCTAACTCATGGATGAGATAATATCTTGTGGGTGGAAGAGAGGACAAGATGCTCCCAGTGTTTTACACTGACCCTAAGCAGACACAAATTCAGATCTGAGGCTGCTGCAGGCACGCACGCACGCATGCACGCATGCACGCACGCACGCACGTGCACGCACGCGCACATGCACACGCACGCGCGCACACACACACACACACACACACACACACACACACACTCATGAAAGCGCCTACGCACGCATGCACACACACACACACGCCCTGTACTACACACAGGGTTTTCATTTAGACCTCGGCTTTGCTTAACTCACCAAACAAGAGCTGTGGTCTGTGGCTCCGTGTTGAACATGCTAAAGGTTTCAATTAAAGCAGAAAGAACAATACTCAGCCAGCCTCCAACAGCTGGCCTTGCTGCATGCGTTGTGCTGCAGGGCTCCGCGTGCTAGCAGCTACAGTGCAGTACTGCAGGGGAGCATACCATGCAGGCAGGAGGATGGACGATACTGTACCAACCTCACAAAAAGTGTAACAGTCCATTATGTGTCCTGACATTTGCGGTTAAGATGAAGTCATTTTGATTTAATTTTGCTTAGTTTGGTTTAGCTGAACCTATACAATAAATATTAGGAATACTAATAAAATGTTAATTACAAAAAAAGTTTATTAAAACAAATGACATGACATGCTATTGGAATGAATGCATGGCGAATTAATTCCTGAACGGCCAAAACAACATGGCTGAGGTGAAAATAGTCTAGGTTTGGTCAAAGGGACTGGACTATAGTGTACTTTTATCTAAGAGCATTGATTGAGACCTACAGAGTCCAGCACACTGCCACCTGGACCTGCTCTGACCTTTCAAGCCAAAGAAAGCACAGGTGGACACTATTGAGTTCAGTAGCATAATGGTATGAAATGTAAAACCACGTCTGTGATCTTTAACCACTTTCTTAAGCCCTCGACGGAGACTCGCCCTGGGGTCTATAGCTGTCTATAGCAATCCAGTATTTGTGAACTTTAGTATAAAAAAATATATAAACTTATTTTGTGTTTTATTAGGTTCAAAGTGACACAAAAACATCAACAACTGAGCAAGTATAGTTTGAACAAAATGAAATATGCAGTACATTCTAAACGTAAAACTGTGGATTTGACTGTGTAGAGCAGTGGTTTTCAACCAGTGGTCCGGGGAACACTAGTGGTCCTTGAGAGGGTTCCAGGTGGTCCCCAGCTAAATGATGGAGAGTTGGTAATGGTAACAAAAAGGACCCTTATTATGTTATATCTTTAACTCTTGGGAGTGGAAAATGAAATAGTGAATATAAAATAATTGTTATTTAAACATTTGCCTGTTATCTCTCCTAATGGTACCAACATCAATACAGCATGGAATTGTATAGACAAAATTCTGATCAAGTGGTGGTCCGTGGCTCAAAAGCCGAATAAATAATGGACCTTGATATGAAAAGGGTTGAAAACCACTGGTGTAGAGTAGCGCAGTATTTCATTTGATAAGGACCCTATACAAGCCTCAGCCAGGAACTTTCACAATGCACAGAGCATTGTAATGTCTAGCCTCCGCTGCAGTGTGCTGTGCTGTAGCTCATATCCTGAGTCTATGTGTCCCAGTTAGACTGTTTTAATTGAGAGTCTGCTCTGGTGTTGGCCACCGCTGCCTGTCACTGTTTATATAAAGGGGCTGGGACAGCGTTTCACTGGCCAAAACAAACATCCATTAAACATCAAGACTCTAGCTAAACAAAAGGCTAACAGTGAGACACGCACGCACAGGCGCGCGCACACACACACACACACACACACACACACACACACACACACACACACACACACACACACACACACACGCACACACACACACACACACACACACACACACACACACACTTGGAACAGATAAGGAGTGGCTGAGCATGTGTCAATTGAAATGCTGATTATATTGCTCTGTGCATTGCTGTCTTTTTCTATGCTTAGTCCTGTTGTTATTTAGTTTTTCTCTGAATGATCGGGTTTCTAGTGATTTGACAGCCTCTCTCTCTCTCTCTCTCTCTCGCTCTGTCCTTTTCATCCCCTTTAGTATTTGGGCCAAAGAGGAAACCCTGGCGAGACTCTAACATAGTGACTAATGCAGTGTATCTGGCCAGTGCTCAGATAACACACAGCCTGCTCCCCCCCAGACACACACACACACACACACACACACACACACACACACACACACACACACACACACACACACACACACACACGCACGCACACACACACACACACACACACACACACACACACACACACACACACCTCCTCCTTGTCCTCGGCCTGCTGTGACAAAAATATGTGCACATGTAGCATTTGGGGCTCCAAGCCCACGCTTGTCCCTGACCCAACCCAGCCCGGTCACGGGTTACAAGCCCCGGAGAAACAACCCCAGACAAACATCCCACAGGCTCAAGGAAAAAACGAGAGAGAGAGAGAGAGAGAGAGAGAGGAGGGAGAATAATATTAAAGAGTTTTAACTTTACAGGAATGTCCTATACATCCTTCCTCTCTTTTCATTTCATTTGTATTTTCTACCTCCTTATCAATAATTGTACAATCACTTAAATTACGATCATTCCTGCAATTGGCAGCAATTCACAAAGCACTAAAGAACAGCACGCAGTACTTGACTGTACACACTGTAGTGTAAAGTATGCTTGTTTATTATCCACTCTGAATGTGGACGTGCAAAGTGCTAGAGAGTGCTGCGTGTGCACCTCAACGCTCCGCCGACATATATTAAAATAATTCCTTCTCTGTAACATTTACACAGTATGCAGAAATGCATATGTACGCACATACACTTACTCACTGATCCTTGCTTTCTTCAGCAGGGGAAGGGAGGGGTGGCGGGGATGGCAGTGTTACGCTGTCCTTTATAATGTTTCTTAATGCTGCTGTCTGGCCTAATGGGCCCAGCCAGATATGAGGGGTGCTGCTAGCGGAGCCAGCATGTAATAAGTCAGTGATTAGAGAGAACTGCAGCCTTGTCACAACAGCAGTAGCACTAGCAGCCCCTCCAGACAGACAGACAGACAGACAGTGTGGCACGCTCTAATTGCTGCATTAGATGCCTCTTAACTATCTCGTCAGCTGTCAGCAGACCCCAAGCTCGTAAATGTGTGTGCGGGGGTGGGGGGGGGGGTCTGCTTTAGTGGAGTGCGTCTGATATTTCTATTTGTGTTCCTTTTAATACACATCTGCTGTCGTTAGCACCGCTGGGCTGTGTGGTTAATTACCAAACGCCGAACAGTCAAGTTTCTGTTTAGTGGTATTGTGTTCTGTTCCATTAAGTTCTTTTCGATTCTAACATGTTCTGTTCAAAAGAGCGTTGTTGTGTGATGGTCTGTTAAATTTAGGGTGTCTGATACTATTATTTATTTTTGTTTTAATGCACATGAAAGTATGCTACTGGGGTTCAACATTTGAAGAATGACAGACAAATTCAGCCCTCATTAACAACTGGTAAATAAATAATGTTCAAATTGCCTCCACTTTTAAACATCACATCAGGTTTTTTTCAACATGAATTACATCACAAGCACGGCAAAATGCCTGAAGTGTGCACTGCCATTCACTGCCATTTCATGCGAAATGCACCTGCACTCATGACACAAAGTATAATCCTCTCATGCGGGGGACGGGGTGGGGGCGGTTGCGGCGCTGGCACCTGGAGAGCTTAAAAAAAGGCATTAAGTCAAATAATCTCTGTCTCCTGTCTCCTTCGGTGTCAAACAGTAGGGCGACGTATTACGAGCTGGTGTAATGTTCTGTTTAATCTCAGATTAGCTCATGTTCACTTTGACACCTCCAGTTGCTAATCTGGTTTTACAACACCTTGGTGGAAGAATTTGTGTTTGAATTTGGCAGTGGTCATAACCAGTATATTAGGAGATGAGCAGAATAGTTGGAATCCTGAACCATGGGAAAGCGGCTTAATCCACGGGTAGCTAATGTTGCTCTAATGTAACAAGTCATTGTGCTACACATGAACATGCAATTCAGCTTGTATTATTTCTGTGTTATCACAGGCAGGTATAGAATATAATAGAATATAATATAATAGAATAAAAGAAAAGAAAAGAAAAGAAAAGAAAAGAAAAGAAAAGAAAAGAAAAGAAAAGAAAAGAAAAGAAAAGAAAAGAAAAGAAAAGAAAAGAAAAGAAAAGAAAAGAAAAGAAAAGAAAAGAAAAGAAAAGAAAAGAATAGGGCAGTGGTTCTAAAAAGAAAAGAAAAAGACCAGCGGTCCTTGATGGGGTTACAATGGGTCCTGGAAATGACCAACATCTTAAACACTTAAGGTCAATTTAATTGGGTATTTTTTAAACATATTGACGAATCTTCTCTTCCCGGCATAAAATATTTTTCAGATAGGGCTACCAATCTGGCATAAGACTGCTTCAGAATCTCTGGAATGGGTACACATTTTGGAAATTGCGTCTCCCAGTTTGTAGTTTGCAGAGTGCACTTGTACTTGGACTGGAACATGTGGCGCTGCAGTCTAACATGTGTACATTGCAGATGTGTGGGTTGTTTTTGGCTCACGCCACGGTGATTTAGTACCACAGATCCACAGTGCAGTGGTTGCTGTGCGTCTGTAACAGTGTAATATGGGTGGAAATATTCTGTAGATGTCGTGTGTCCGTTTGTTCTCTGAACTGCTGACTTTCTCGCTCACCTGGAAGTTCAGCTCTGTTTCTGTCATGGTGAAATATGGGTCGCCTGCATCATATGTTTTTTGATTTAATTTTAGTCATAGTCTTTTGTCTCTGTTATTGTCTCTCCACTGGCATGCAAAAATACTGTTAAGACCTTATGAGATAACAAATTCAGTGCAGACTATGAATTCATTGTTGTTTGGTTTGAAGACAGATAGTGTCTCTCCGTTTGTCTTACGATATCTTTTGCAGCCACACACGTATTATATGCACAGAGCAGAGCTAATAATGACATTATTAGCTCTGCTCTGTGCATATAATACGTGAATATGATTTTACTGTCAAAACAAATGAATGGTGAATCACATAAATGCCCTGGTTAACCTTTGGTCATTTTATACTTTGGTGTTTTCATTTGGTAATTTTGGTGATTACAGAGTTGTTGTTTTTCTGCTTGAAATATCCTAAAATAGATTATATTGTGATGTGTTTTGATGGAGAGGGGGGAGGGGATGGGCGATAAGTGGAAAATGTGTTATTTCCATAGTGGGACTCGCTAGACCATTTCTCGAACACGCCAAGACGGCAAATGTTTTTTCCACTTAAAACAGATTTGACTCAAAAAGGACTGTGAGATTTTCTGTGTAAATATTTTGATTTATCACTCTCTTGTCTTAAGCATAACAACAGGCCAATACAGAGACGACTGCCAAAGAAGATTAATAATCATGTGAAATTTCACTCCTCCTTCCCCTTTCTGCCTGCTCTTTCTTTTCCTTCTTTCTTGTTTTCCTCTGTCCTCTATCCATGTCAACGTGAAATCTTGTGGCTTGGAGCACGCATTGGTTTGGAAGGCGGGTCTGTGTTCATGGGAAGGTGTATTTGTCTTGGAGCGGTCGTCGTCCAATGTGAATCCGGTTAAATGCATTCCTAGATGTTGCTTGAGCATAGAACACAGGCCAATGGCTGACAATGTGAAGCTGCACGCTACACGTTTCATTTCAACGTCTTTTATTCGGGAGCGGGAGAATGGGAAACATGTTGTTAGGCGAGTCGTTTCAAGAGTACTTCCGGTAGCCGACTTTCTAAATATTTCTTTCTCTTTCTGTTTGTTTAAAAAAGTGGCTGATGAATGTTTGGTCTTATCAGGCCATGCAGACTAACCCTAGGACACATACACGCACGCACACACACACACACACACACACACACACACACACACACACACACACACACACACACACACACACACACACACACACACACACACACACACACACACACACACACACACACACACACACACACCAGACACACCCCCATCAAGTCTGGACACTTAACCTCTCACCGCTAAAAGCTTTTGGGGGTCAGGCTGAGTGCAGCGCTACTATTGAGTAATGGAGGCCTGCAGTCAAAACAAGCCACATTCCCTCTGTCTTCAGGAAGCAGCGGCTGTCTGTCTGCTCACAGGAATTCTGGGAAGTTGAGTTGGAAAGAAGAGCTCTGGCCTCTTGTTGACAATGGGTTTCTGAAGAAACTGAATCTCGTGGTCGATTTACATTTCATTATGTTGATGTCAAACTTTCTTTAATGAGGTTTCTGTCAATATAGCCGTGGCACTGTGAAACTGCTTTTTAGCAGTTTCTGTTCTCGTTGTTATTGTGGATATTTTTAACACTTATTTATATTTATCTGCCATGGTGTTCATTCATTCATTTAGGTTTTATTTATTCTCGAAATTACACTGAGTAATCAAAGAGATTTTCAGTGTCGTTGAGTAATACAATCACATAGAATGGTGTGTGAGGAACAAGCAGAACTCCAGTGTTGTGAACACAGACAATGCTTCTTTTGTGACTTCAGTATTCTTCTTCTCTGTGTTGTATACCGGATTTTGGTGACGTTTGATTGATGACTGCCCTCTGTCTCTCACTGCCTCCTCAATCCGTATTTATTCTTGCTCTTTATCACTCTCTCTCTCTCTCGCCTCCATGAGTGGTTGATTGACGGACTCTCTCTCTCTCCCTCCCTCCCTCTCTCTCTCCACCTGTCTTCCTCCTAGTCTCTCTCTCTCTCTCTCTCTCTCTCTTTCTCTCTCTCTCTCACCCCTGCAGGCCATTCGTTGCACTCTGGTGAACTGCACGTGTGAGTGTTTCCAGCCAGGCAAAATTCACCTGCGGACATGTGATCAGTGCAAACATGGATGGGTGGCTCACGGTAAGAAGAAGAAACTGTCATTTTGAATTTTGTCCGGCACAGGGCGACGAGTTTGTTACGCAAAGGAGCGTCTCTCAAATTATTTCCCACTCAGAAACTAATTACAGTACCTTGAACATGAGGTCAGGAAACAGTATATTAAATGGGACTTATCTATAGTTAATCTGGACATGTGTGTTCCTTGTCTGAGACCGTGTTTAAACATCTGGAGGTTCCCCAATACAGTTTATCCAATCTGAAAAGGTGTTGCCATTTGTTAATTTAAATATCACTAATTATTTTACTGTACAGATATGTAATTATTTCTAAATCATACACATTTCCATTACTGTCTTTCTCGCTCATCTTTCCTGGTGAGTGAGCCTTGAGAGCATTGGGAAGTTAAGTTAGGAACTTCTATAAACCCTGCATCTTTAGCAGCAGAGAGAGAGAGAGTGAGAGGGAGAGAGAGGGAGAGGGGGGGGGGGGAGAGTACAGAAACTACATGTGACAGAATTGTATTCTGTTTCTTGTTTTTACTTATTTACTGTGGTTTGAGTACTTTGGTTTTCTGCTACCTGTACCTCAGCTCCACCAAATCCACCAGAGAAGAGAGAGACAGACGGAGAGAGAGGAGGAGGAGGAGGAGGAGGAGGTTCTCCACCTATGACTTTTTTCACACACAGGCATACAGTATAAGACAGGCAGAGAAAGTACAAAGGGATGGGGAGGGAGAACATAAAAGAAAACACCTGCTTGGCCTGTGACTGTGCCAGGACAGAGGAGAGAGGGAGATACATAGAGGAGAGGAGAGGAGAGGAGAGGAGAGGAGAGGAGAGGAGAGGAGAGAGAGGAGAGGAGAGGAGAGGAGAGGAGATAAATAGAGGGGAGAGGAAGGGAGAGGAGATAAATAGGAGAGAGGAGACGAGCGCCACAGGCTCTGTTGGACAGATCACACAGGACCCACTGACAATTTTTTATTCTCTCTTTCTCTCTGAACTGTCAAGACCCTCTGTCTTTCCTCCCTCCCTCCTTCTCTCCCATTCCTTCTCACTCCCTCTCTCTCTATATGTCCCTCCTCCTCTCTCTCTCTCTCTCTCTCTCTCTGTCCCTCCCTCTCTCTCTCTCTCTCTCTCTCTCGCTCTCTGCTGCCGCTTTTCATTCATGTCGGCGTTGGCAGCGATTCTGACAAGTAGTTCTTCATTTTTTATTATGTTCGTGTCTGGCCGCACTGCGTTGTCAGGCAAAACCCCTCTGTCAGCAGGAAACACCACACCGAGAGAGAGAGAGAGAGAGAGAGAGAGAGAGAGAGAGAGAGAGAGAGAGAGATGAGAGAGGAGAGAGAGAGAGAGAGAGGGGGATAGAGAGATAGAGAGATAGAGAGATAGAGATAGAGATAGAGATAGAGATAGAGATAGAAAGAGAAAGAGAAAGAGGAAAGAGAAAGAGAAAGAGAAAGAGAAGAGAAGAAAGAAAGAAAGAGTAGAGTAGAGACAGACAGCAGGTGTCACCTAGACAGACAGACAGACAGACAGACAGACAGACAGACAGACAGACAGACAGACAGACAGACAGACAGACAGACAGACAGACAGACAGACAGACAGAAGGAGAGATGGGGTGTGATAGAAGTGGGCGATCAGGTGAGGGCTGAGAGGGTGGGGATGTGATGAGAGCGATAGAGATTAGAGATACAGAGAGAGAGACAAACCAGATGTCAATGGAGAGAGAGGAGAGAAGGAATGGATCAAGGCGTACAACCTACAGGAGAACTACTGTATGAGGACATGAAAATAAGTAGAAGTTAAGATAAGTTGAGGTTGGAGGAGAAAAAGAGAAGGGGTGGAGAAACGAAAGCAGGGGAAAATGTATTATTACAGTCATTGCCGTGTATAGCGACAGATACCAGACTGCTCAGAGAGAAACAACATGAAACATGAACGAAAATGTACAACCAGAAATATCACAAACATACAAGGTATCACAAATGTCCGTGTTTGTTTCTACTTCTTTCCAACGGGTAAATCACTCAGGTTTTTGTCGAGCAGAGCACAGGCAATGTGCATAGTGAGAAGAAAAAGGAAAGAGACAGAAAGATTGGCCACGCTCAGGATGGGGCAAGACAGGCGTAAATGGAGATTGAGGGAGAGATGGAGAGAGAAGAGATGAGGGAGAAACAGAACGGGGAGATAGTTGCAGGTAGACCAGCGTAGAAAGGACAGATAGATTAGACTAAATAGAAAGAGAGGCAGATAATTATATTAATGCTACTGCTTTTATCTCCTGGATACTGCCTTATCTACCTACTGCTGAGTGGGCACTATAGCCTCCCAAGAAAGGCCAGAGACCTCTGGGAAACTTGATAGTCATTAACCGTGTGTGTGTGTGTGTGTGTGTGTGTGTGTGTGTGTGTGTGTGTGTGTGTGTGTGTGTGGTGTG
>NC_137864.1:28176122-28186122 GCF_963924005.1 Protomyctophum bolini
GTTGAATTAATTAATGCAAGCACCAAAGGCTAACTTGATCCCGGACTATGCACGCTTCACCACGCACCACATGACAAGGGTAAATATATCACTCGGGCGTGACTAAATATGCGTACATTTTGCAATTTACCATTGTAATAGGCTGTTTAAGCAGAGGAAATGAATCGATAGCATAAAAGACTCAATGACTCGTCAAGTGGTTGAAATTTTGATTTGTGAAGGGGAGGAATTATACATAACATCAATAGCCATTAAAATAAATAATTGTTGTTCTTTCGCTCTCTCTCTCTCTCTCTCTGCTCTCTGCTCTCTCTCATTCCTCTATAGACCCTTTGAGGCTGACCTTCACATGGATTGCTCTCACATAAACGTATACCTCTACAACAGACACATGGACACACACACACACACACATATTCACACACACATATTCACAGCTTACAAGTGCACTTGTGCAGTCAATTACTATTGCCGTATAACATTTTATTTCTGCACGTGGACAAACACGCACGCACGCACGCACGCACGCACGCACGCACGCACGCACGCACGCACGCACGCACGCACGCATGCATTGTAAACAATCAACTGCAATCAACTACGCATCCATGCAATAAGCTAATGAGTCCACAGGTATTTGGAGGTACTCAGCAAAGCCATTCTGTGCGCCACACGAGGGACACTGGAATGGCTCCCTGTCATCACATATTCTGCCGTTTTAATTTGAAAAAAGTGCTTTAATGCCCTTTTCGCAATGGTCCTCGCCACGGCCTGACATCGGGGCGCTGTAAAACAGTCCATTAGGAGATTGTCCTGAGAAACCACCATGGTAATTTTCCGCCAAATTCGACTTTCTTATACTTTAAAAAAAAATATTTCAGCGCTCTTCGATGCCGCGCTTCACTTTATCAAGCGCGGTTCGGTCCGATAACAGGAAATTGCATTGTTATATTGGCCATTCATTAGAAACTTTGGAACAAATAATTTCACTTTATATTCCAAGTTGTATTAAATATAGCTGAAAGTATCTTTCAGCTGTTTGTGTACTGTATTTGAAATGGTCTACTGCACAATACATAAATGCATACAAAAAACAACCAATGGATAAAATATCCATTAGGCATTGTGTAGCCTACTGTACATGAAGCAATACTGCAAACACAACCAAAACATGCAGGATGTGAACATAGAGTACAGTACATAGGACAGAGTGCTTGTGTGTGCGTGCATGTATGCGTGTGTGCGTGCATACCATGCCCCACCCACCCCAACCATAACCAACCCAAAACAACGTGTGAAAAAGTGAACCATATTCACATGTGTAGTACCACATACTGTACCAGAGTCAACTCTCTCCTCCCTCCTTGTCTCCTCTCCTTGGAAAGACTTCACCTCCACTCTTCAGCTGTCCTTGGTCCTCCCCCTCTCTCTGCATCTTCTCATCTCTCTCTCTCTCTCTCTCTCTCTCTCTCTCTCTCTCTCTCTCTCTCTCTCTCTCTCTCATGGCTGTTTCAAGACAGACCCACGGCCAATGCAGACCAGATGCCCCCCACCCGCCCAACGCACACACACACACACACACACACACACACACACACACACACACACACACACACACACACACACACACACACACACACACACACACACACACACACACACACACACACACGTCTCTCTCTGCCTGTCAACCGCTCATCCCTTGTTCCATCCACAGATGGGATTGCCATCAGTGCCTCTCTCTCTCTCTCTCTCTCTCTCTCTCTAGGCTACTCTCTCTCATACTCTCTCTCTCTCTCTTCCACATTGTCTATCTCTTGATCTCCTCCTCTCGTTTCACTTACTAAGTCAAATTTAAATAGTGGGATAAAGGCAGAAGGGAAGAGAGAAGAGGACAGAGAGAGAGAGAGACAGAGAGAGAGAGAGAGAGAGAGAGAGAGAGAGAGAGAGAGAGAGAGACACACAGAGAGAGAGAGAGAGAGAGACAGAGACAGAGAGAGAGACAGACAGAGAGACAGAGAGAGAGAGAGAGAGAGAGAGAGAGAGAGAGAGAGAGAGAGAGCAGAAAACAGATAGGGACATGCATGTGAAAACAGAGAGTAGGATGGAGACAGAGATAAGCCAGAGTTATACCTTGTTGCGTGCTGTTGTCGCACACTGAAAAAACCTGCTGTACGAACTCACTACCAAGTACTGTACAACTCAGACTGTAAGCCCACATGTGGCTCCAGACTGGGAGAGAGAGAGAGAGAGACAGAGAGAGAGAGAGAGAGAGAGAGAGAGAGAGAGAGATAAGCCCACATTTGGGTCCAGGCTCAGGGTTTTCCTGAGCGACATTCCCAGTAATGTTCTGTCCTTGTACAACACTGAACCGCCTCCCCTTTTATGAGCTGTGGTTTTCCTGACTGCACACTGCTTCCAGCACACACAGATGGAACCGCTAACACTGCAAACCACACGCACGCATGCATGCACGCACGCATGCACGCACGCACGCACGCACACACGCACACACACGCACAGAACACTTCCAACACCACCAACCATTTCCCCTCTTCTACTTTCTGTCTCTCCTCCTGGGAGAGAGAGAGAGAGAGAGAGAGAGAGAGGAGAAAGTGAGATGGGTTGGGGGCACAATGGGGCCATTTTATTCAAATAAGCAGACATCTGGGCACAGTGTGGTCCGGCTTCATCTTGGGTTGCATTCAGGAATTTGTTGCGGCGGCGCATGCCCGAGTGAGAGGGAGAGAGAGAGAGAGAGAGAGGGAGAGAGAGAGAGAGAGAGAGAGAGAGAGAGAGAGTGCACGTCTTCATTTGCATGTGTGTGGTTGTTGATTTCTGTGCCAGACTTTACCATTCATATCCTCTACTGTACCTGAGGGATCGAACATGTGGATATATGGATCTGTGTTCACTGTAGTTACCAGCATACTGTACTGTATGAATTGTTCTTCATCTAGATGAAGGAAATGACACACGTTTTAGTTAGAGTGATTTGAGTTATTGATTCAAGTAACTACATCAGCATGGCGTTATGTGTGTGTATGTGGGGGGTATTCATATCCTCACTTTAGCAAAGAAGCCACCGTTGTAATGACGTATACTGTACATGTGCACTTGCACATGTGCGATACGAGGTGTAATTACGTGGATTAGGGTGTAACAGCATTTCGTGTAAGACAGGAAACCATTTCCAGTTGCAGGTGGTTCCTGGGGCCTTAGCGAGGAGAAAAAAAGGCACCACTCAGCCTTACTTTTAGTGGCAGTGCTACAGGAATTTAACGAAATTCAATCCCAAATTCAGAATTTGTCTTTCTCTCTTTTTTCCACGCTTCTCTCTGTCTCTCTATCTCGCTCTCTCTCCCCCCACACACACACCCCCCCTTTCTGTTTCTCTGTCTCTCAGTCTCTGTCAACTGTGAAGGTCATCGTATCTCTTGATCCTTGCCTGAGAAACTTCCATTTTAGGCAGTCCTGCCCCATGCTCTGTGCAACGTGCAACACTGTTTTTTTTTTCTTTTTGGACACAATCCCCCCTGTTCTCCAATCTCCTCCGTACGCTTGTGTGCTTGCAAAACCCCGCTCTTCTCCCCCTCCTCCTCCTCCCCTCAGAACCTGTTTTGTGTTATCACTGCTTACTGCCTCATCCTGGGAGATGGACGAGTGAAGGAGAGAGGGGTGGATGAAGGTAGGGAGAGAGGGAGGGAGGGAGGGAGGGAGGGAGGGAGGGAAGGAGACGGCAAGGGGTGGGGGCACGTTCTCTTAAGGTGGAAATTCTTGGGTTCATATGGTTATGATTTTGCGGGGACGTCAGGGTGTTTTTTCGTTTTCTTTTTTTTTTGTTCGCTGCGAGGCTTAGTGTTGGCTCTGCGCTTGCCGTGCTGGGCTCCAAGCACTTCAAAGAGGGCCGGTGTACTGCATCAAGGTGATCCCAGTCCCCCCCCCCACCCTATACGCACACACAGAGGCAACTTCACCAACACACTCTCACACAAACACACGCGCATGTGCGCGCACACACGCTTGTCCTCCCTAGCAGCCTTATCAGTGTGTTACCGGTACTCTTCATTCTCCTTATCACTCTCTTCTAAGTTAGCCAGAGATAGAAAAAAAAAACGATGATATTTTCAGGTTAGAGTCGGCGGATGCAAGGTGCAAACAGCATTGCCGACTAAGTCTTGAAACCGCACCATGATGTGATGGCTCACACGAGGTCACAAAATGCTCCCACACTAACCACCGTCTTAAAACAGGGCTTACAAAAAGCATAAAAAGCTAATTTGGTTCGTGAAGTTGTGAAAGTGTGAAGGGCGCTCGGAACGTGTGAGGGTGTTCGCTGTCGTTTTTTCCCAGGGCTCGCCAAAGCTTGCGGGCCCGGATCGTTACACAAGTCCCCCCAAGCCATGCCAAATCCTCCGTCCCTCTCGCGCTCAGTCCTCAACCCAAGCCTCAAATGGATTCAAGCTGGAGAGGAGAGGTTACGAGCGGGTTACATCGTATGCAGGAATTTGGGAAGTAATTCCCCTTATATTGGATTTGGACGGCGTGCTCGGCTCCCAACGCCGCCGCTCTCAGAGTGAATAAACGAACGTATAGAGCACAATTTGAACAATTAATACATTGAGAGCAATAAATTATGATGTGAAAGAAGTTTGTTGTTACACCTTAAGTGCTCGTGTTATCAGGTAAAGGCTGAGAAGAAAAACACCTTTCTGAAGAAGGTAAAAGATTGAGGTCTGTCGTGGAGGGATTATGACTGGTGGCCACACGCGTGAGTGCACGTGTGTGCGAAGGGCCCCATAGCGTGGCCTATCATTGATCTAGTTGATCAGAGAGGCTTTTAACATGGCCAGTTCACAGCCCTACTTTGGCTTTGAGCCAACGGATTGCACACACACACACACACACTCACACACACACACACACACACACACACACACACACACACACACACACACACACACACACACACACACACACACACACACACACACACTGTTCTAAGTTGAGCCGGCTTTTGGACCAACACCAGAATGCTCTGCGCACACATGCATACACATGCACACACAAAATGTGCACGCACGCATGAACTGACTCAATGCAATTGACAGATATACGAGACAACCTAATAAACTATACCAATAATCACATAAAATAATCACATCAACTGTATCTTTAGTTTGAATTATTCATAGTCATCCCACATGTCCGAGCATATAGCACTTCGTGTACTATTACTGTTGATATAATTTGGATGGCGGGCTAACAAGGAGTATAGACAAACGTTTGCACACAGGAACACAGTTACACAGCCAATATACACTTCCAATGTCTCCCCTGGAATAATAATAAATACATCCCATGCATATATTACATGCATGGTGGTCAGACTGGTCACAGCATGTACAGTATATGTCAATTCAAACGAGGAACGGGTTTGACCCAGCAGTACAGTATATACTTGACACGCGCCCATACGGTTAGAATTTAAAATCAATGAATATTCTCTGGACAAAAAAAACCATATGGGTCGGTGAGCGGAGGATTGGGGATGGTGTGTGGGGGATTGGAGGGCGGGGAGGTGGTTGAGCATCAAATATAGGTTTAATTGCATGGCTTCAGAAAGTGAGAGTGATATATTAACATACATGGTTATGACCAGGGGGTTCCCCTGGGAGCCCCAGGACTACGACGATGACCACACACACACACACACACACACACACACACACACACACACACACACACACACACACACACACACACACACACACACACACACACACACACACACACACAGAGAGAGCGCACCCCCTTACGCCATGCTTCCCCCAACCTCAGATCTCCCACCATAACGCTCACTTCAAAGCACTAGCAGACAATCCTACAGCTTTATCACAGATACTGTTTGATTCGCTGGCTCCGTCCGTCACCTCCTTCTTCCCATGCCCCCCCCACCCCCCTTCCATCCCTCTCTCCTCTTCCACTTGTCCACTGCATCCTCTTCCTACCATCCATAGAAGAGTATAGTCTTGCGTATCTAGACTAACTATTCCACAATCTCCCAATCTTATATAGAGTCAGGAACTAAACCTACCAACAACCAAGTCATCTGTTTGTAATTTCCGTTAACAGTTATTATTATTATTTCCATTTCTGCTAATAAGCAAATATATGCTTTGATTCTTTTTTTAATTGATATATTTGCGCGACTGTAAAGACAAAACGGAGGTTTTGTTCCGCTTTATCGCTTAATGATCAAAAGATGCTCCAGACTGTATGACCGGAAGCATTTCATAGTTGTGGGAACAGTCTGGCCACGGGAGACTAATATCAGAGCAATATCAGGGCGGGGGGAGAGGGGGGGGGGGGGGGGGGGGGGAGACTTCTATTCTCTGCTCTCTCTCTCTTTTCCTGTCTTCTCCTGCACTCCTCTCTCTCTCTCAAAGTTCCATAGCCATGTCATCGTTGCAATGAAACGGAATATTCTGCCTGTATTAATGGAGTGGCTTTCTCTCTGCTCTCTCTTGCCTCTCACTTTCTTTCACTCCCTCTAACCCACCCCCCCTACACACACACACACACACACACACACACACACACACACACACACACACACACACACACACACACACACACACACACACACACACACACACACACACACACACACACACACACACACACACACACACACACACACACACACACACACACACACACACACCCGTCTTATGTGATATGCACTCATCCCTGGTAATGGGGTCCCTGGTTTTCTGTTGCTACGACATTTGCCTTTCTCTTTTTCTCTTTTATCGGAGGCCCAATGGGAATACTCCCCCCGCCAACACACACACACACACACACACACACACACATCCCTCCTGTGAGTCCTAGCCGTACTCTCCCCAGAGAGGGGCTCTCGCAGTCAGCTGCCGAGCCCTAATTGAGGCTGGGGATCCTCGCTAGGGCCCGTTACCTATCAGGGGGGATTTTTATTTACCTCAGTGCACACTTCTTTCTACTTTTCAAAGGAGACTGTGTAATGATTACCTCCTCAAACAGAATCTCTTCCTCTCTCCAGCTTCTTTCTTTCTTTCTTTCTTTCTTTCTTTCTTTCTTTCTTTCTTTCTTTCTTTCTTTCTTTCTTTCTTTCTTTCTTTCCTCCCTCCCTCCCTCCCTCCCTCAACTGTCCTCTCACTCCATTCTGCGTCCTTTTCAGAAGTAATAATATCCTGTCTCGGCCAAGTGTCGGAACGGGAAGGGGGAGGAAATGGCTGCCAGATAGCGTCTGACTGTTGTAGCGCGCAGTGCGAGGGGAGTCGGCGAAGCTGCATGTGGCAGCTTTCACGGTTGTTTGTTACAGCGGGAAATTGAATTTTACTTCAAGGTCAGCGACATTAATGATGGAGAGGGAAAGGTGTTGATGTAGTGGAGACAAAGTCAGTTTGTGGCTCCTGGCTGCATCCCATCCTATTGATCTGCCGGAGGGCACACATCCTCCTCCAGCCTCTGCAGTGACCTGTCAATGTTCTCAGAGTTTTTTAAACATATCTTAGTTACGTCAGCAAGAATGGTGGTCCCTTATTGGCCAAGGGTTTCCACCGACATACCAACAGCCGATTTGCTCAGACACATATGACGTAAATTCTCCATTCATTGTCAATGGCATTTAATGTTTGTGTTAAGACAGAATCTACACTATAGCTCTCTATAGGAGGGGATAGCGCCCCTCAATAATACTAATAGGCCTAATAATAATAATATCTTTGTTTGTGAGTCGAATCTTGGAAGCAGCTTATGTGTCGGCTCAATAACAAACGGTGGGACTATTTTCAGCCGGATAATCATGATACGGAGCTAGAATTACAACGCATTGACTGACCAAAGGTAACTGTAAACAGCAGCGACCGTAACTTCTTATAATCTTAATCCCAGCAATAAAGGTGTTGAAAGCAATAAAACACTAAAAGTAATGAGTTGAAATCCAAGTCAACTCGGGAAGGCTATTCTGAACAGGTGGGTTTTTCTTTTCAGGGCGGGAGGGAGGGAGGGAGGCATGTCAAACTTAACTAGTCATTAGAAAACCACTACAATACTGTGTACGTATACCACATAATACAATATGTACATAATAAATTAAAGATATTATAATACACCATACTGTACATCTTAATATGCCCTTCTACGCTGTGTAATTTGACCTAAATACATGGTTTACGCATAACGCATAACCCTTTAAACAACATCTGTCTTCTTAATTCCGGTCCCTGAGTCCTACAGTATATAATCCTCTCTCATTCTCCATGAAACCTTTCCTTTAGAAATTGGATCTCAACACATTACTGGCTTGAACACACAGGCTGAGCGTTTACTGTGGTGCAGGTGCTGAACACACTGAGCCACAGTGTCCACCAGCCTCTTTGTTTCCTCACATTGTGCATTCCCAACAACCTCTGGCATCAGTGTTGTGTTCAATTTTACATTCATTTATTAACATAATTAATCTATTAATAATGATTTCCTCGTGTTTTCCAGCTGGTTTGTTAATATTGGTATTATTCTAAAGTGGACCCTTACCATTATAATACAAGTTTCATGGAAGTTTACCACCTCATATATTTATCCCAGTGGTGCCCTGTGAAGTTGGAATACAATTTGAATGTTCTATAAATGTATATTCAACAATTACGCACGATTATTCTGGACAAAAATAGTTATCCAGACAAACATCAAAGACTGAAATGGTGTGTTTTCTGGTTTGCTTTTTGTGAATGTTGTTTTATGACTTTGCAAAATGCAGAGGTGTTTTTGTGTGTGTGTGTGTGTGTGTGTGTGTGTGTGTGTGCGTGCGTGCGTGTGTGAGCGTGTCATTTCCCCATGCGAATGGAAACGTTTATACACTGTGTGTCCTGAGGTGAGAGCCGTAGAATCTCTGGGTCATAAAGTAGCAGGGAGGCAGGCTGTGAAGGAAATGAGCTAGGTAGGCTGGATGACACACTGCACTGGAAGACCTCACACTGTCACACGCACACACGCACATAGACAGACAGACACACACACACAAACACACAACCCTCCCCATAGCCATTTAAATAGTACATACCCACTCACAAACATGTGGAATGATGCATGCACAAACACAAACACTCAGTGGTGCCACAGGAAAGTGACTATGTGTACACAAGTACTAATCTTCTCCTCCACTACAATTATTTGAAAACTTTACTTACAAGTTACTTATACTTACAAAAATGCCGAAATACAAGCTCACCACAAATTGTAAGCTTGTAACATACATGTTACATACTGTACATGTTTTAAATAATTGTCTAATGGACCATTCATACAGCGTACTTTTACTTTCGTACTTTAAGTATATTTTGACGCAAATACTTTTCTAATTTTAAGAATAGCAGTAAAACTCTTTCCGCATGTTATAGCTTATTTTAATTAATTAATTGGGTGAGTTATAGCCTAATATAACATGCTACGGTCACTGCCGGTATTGTTTAATTACCTTTGGAGCATACGCAGAAGTATTTGCGCCTTTGATCCATGAAAATCCCCCTGAAAATTGTCCCATGGTTTGTTGCCCAGCTGAAAAATGATCCACCGTCGTGATGCGGAAGAACTACAAACAACAAAGCGGATGGATCCAAGCGTAAAACCCCGTTCACTTGCATTTAACTCATTTTCCCAGAAGCCCTTGCAGTCCAGTTCACAGGTTGATTTCCGGTTATGTCATCATAACGCGTCGGCCTCGTCACGTTGTCCGAAACAAATGTTTCATTAAAGTCCTTACAGAACGGCGAATTAAACATATAGAACAAACAATAAAAAACAGGTTTAGCGTATTGCGCAGGGAAAGACAATACATGGAATAAAAGGCGTGAATAGCGGGTTACACAGTGAAGCTGTCTATTACAATGCCATGGTACTGTGCTACATAACTTTAATTAAAACAGAAAATAGAAATAGACTGCTCTCATAGAATTCT
>NC_137864.1:28188622-28191122 GCF_963924005.1 Protomyctophum bolini
TTATGCGTTTGTGTATATTTATGCATAAACATAAGTTTCATATTTATATAGCTGCCAATGGTACAGCCAGGTTTCAGGGAGAGTTGGACACAGTTTAGCATGCCACTGGCGCTTCCATTTGTTTCAAAACTTAACCGTCTCCAAGCACAATTTTGACTTGCAGCACCGCACAAAAAAACACAACACAACAATACACACAAGATATTAACATACAAAGCAAACATGGACAAAAAATTACAGTAAAATGCAGAAAATGATGAGCATAAGGCTTGGAGTGTGTGCCAGAACATGTTTACTTGTAGACCGATTCAAGATATAGATATATGCAGAGTCTGTTGTTTACTTGTTATCCTAGTGACTTACTTACTGTTCTGTACTTGTTTGCTTTCACTATAATTCCTTAATCCATTTGTTGTTGACAACATTTCCTGCCACTTTTACACATACACTAAGCCAATGTGGATAACAGCAATGTCTACATTGAAATTGAATTCAAATGAACTTTAGTCAGTTTGATTTAGCCTGTGGTTGCCTGAACCTGTGAATGGTATGTAGCAGCTCAAATTGTTCCCCCTTACAAGTAGCGAGTAGCACTTATCTCAACACAGATGTCGGAGAGGGCTCGAGTGCCGGGCGGAGAGAGTGCACAGACACGAGAGAGCTTGGGATGTGGAGAGCTGGGGTGGGACTGGGTGTGCTGGGATCGGAGCTGGTGTGATGAGGTGGGAGTGCTAAGTGTTGCCAACTGCTAAGTGGTGACTGTCAGTGTCAGCACAAGGCGTTAAAGTCCTCCCTGGCATGTTGTCAGGCTTTTCATGCCACGAGCAGCCTTTTGCAGATCGGAACAGTGGCTTGACTATGTTATCACAGCAACCCTTCGAGACACATTGTCAGGGGCCAAATGTGCCCCTGACAATGTGACAATGTGACAATGACTTTGTCAGATCCCAGGCGGTACACTAAGTCTACTATCACACCTATGTCAAGAGCAGCACGGTAACTATTTAGGTACATGGGGTTCAACGTCTGTTTGATCTCTGACAAACTGCACAAACCTGTCGAGGTGAGACAGTACAAAGCGTTTCCCCACTTGTCCCCCAACTCTTGACAAATGCAATTAATGCTGGGGTTTACCAGGATCAGCCCCAGATCACTCACAATGGTTATCTGTGAACTCCGAAGTAGTTCTCCCCCAGGTGTGGAATTTTCTCCCGGATTCTGTTGATTTACCACAGTTCCCCCGGTCTGAACACAGAGTGCGCTCGTAATCACATGTCGAAAATTCCTTATTCTGCTGCCTTCTACTTTATATGTGACAATTAGTGTCTGGGGTATGTGTCTTAGCCTGTCTAGTGAGTGAATATGTGTTAAATCACATTACCTGTTCATTAGCTAACACCTTTAAATGCCTCCAGGCAGTGTGGGAGTGCAGGGCTGTGAAAAATGTGCCACCGGTGACAACATTATTATTGCTTTTAAAACCATCTACGATGGATCTATAAGACTGGCAAAACAGACATATTCAGGGAAAACTCTGCCACTAATCAGAAAGGCATACCTCAAGGCACCCTAATCAGAAAGGCATACCTCAAGGCACACAAGTTCCCGAGTAAAATTGTTTTCTGGCTGATTGACAGCTAGCGCACCCTTGCGCAAAGTGTGGAATGTTCCTTTTGTCTCATTCCTTTGGCGTTATGACCTAAGCGCTGCTTCGTTCCCTCAGCCAGTTTGAAATATCTGCAGGCCTACGTAACGTGTGCCAGAAATCTGTTCAGTTGTGTTGTATTATGTTGTGTTCCATGCGCCTTTGTTCTGCCCTATGTGGTCCTTTGTTCTGTTCCCCTTCTATTTTCTCCCGTTGTTATCAGAGCACAAAGCCCCGGCACCTTCTCCCTTTATGGGCATGTTTAGCTAATCTCGCTACCGGCCTCCGCGCGGTTCTAAATGGAAACAGGTGTTGCGCCTACATCGCAATCTGCCATCGGTGCAGTGAAGTACTGACTTAGTCTCCGTGTTTTCTTTGCAGATTGCTACAGCTTACTAGACCTCCATTACATTCCTTCTTTTGATTTGGTGTGCGGTTTCTTTAAGGCGAGCGTCACAGCGACGGTGTTTTTCTAGGTGTGTATAGTGTGGAGATGGACGCACCATAGGCTTGTCAGATGAACATGATACAAGCCCCCCTGTGGACCCCCTCCGCCCAACTACTGACACCTATATAAAGAGTCAAGACCTTATGATGGACCATGGGGCCATTTAAGTTCACAGTCTGCTACTGTAATGTACCACACAGGAGGAAGGAGGCGCGCACACACACACACACACACACACACACACACACACACACACACACACACACACGTGGAAGGAACACTATGAGAACATTGCATTCCATATGAGGTGCAAGTCCAATGAGCAACAACTCATTTCTCATTACTCATCCGCCACCCTGACTGCGTGTGTGTGTGTGTGTGTGTGTGTGTGTGTGTGTGTGTGTGTG
>NC_137864.1:28193622-28253622 GCF_963924005.1 Protomyctophum bolini
CAAAGATGGATAGGAAGTGCGCACACACACACACACACACACACACACACACCTGTCACCTGTCACGGCCCCGTACCATCAGAGTGTGCGTTGTGAGGCTGATGCCCCTTCAGGGTGACAGCGTGATGAGAGGCCATGTATTGTACATGGAGCCGTAACACAACACACTGCCGTACCCCCCTCTCTCTCTCTCTCTCTCTCTCTCTCTCTCTCTCTCTCTCTTTATATCTCTCTCTGTCTCTCTCCCTCTCTCTCATTAACCTCCACTCTGATTGCCCCCAGGGCGCCCCCGTGCTAATTAGAGGGGGGAAATATGTCTCTGATGCACACATGACTGTAAACACACATAAAGGCCTACGTGCACGCCGCACACACAAAGACAGACAATCACATCTGTGCCTGTGAACGCACACCAGACACGCACGCGCACACACACAGGCAGGCAGGCACACACACGTGCACAGTCGTATACCAGCTGACAGAAGAGGGCTGCTGCATAGGCGTCAGAATGAAAGGCTCGTCTCCCTGTGTTTTGTTCCGTGCTAGGGAAGTGTTGGCACCCGCGGGGTTAACCCCTGGCAGGTGACAGTTAGCAGCCCCGCTGATGCTCATCCCTTTAACACAGACAGCCGTCATCCCTTTAATACTCACCTCTTGATTTAGCCACACTCTCTCACTCGCTCTCGACGTGACACAATTAGGTCTCCCATGCACATGCCATCCCACACTGTGTGAGATGTTCATTTTGATGTAACACCTTTCTTTTTTTTGCCTATACTTCATCATCAGTCACCGACTTTAAATAGTAATTTATTGCAATAATATATGTAAAAAAAAAAATATATATATAACTGCTACAGCAGGTACAAACATTACGGTTCCTGCGGTTTAAGGCATTTGAAAAATGAACCACTTTCATAATGGGTGAATGGGAACCTGCTCCCACTTCAGAGCACTCATCATTCTGATTGATATCATGTAATTAATACTCATTAACTAACTAATATAATTTCCATCTTTTAAAATTAATTCAAATTAATTCATTTACAAGATTATTACCGGTTCTGTTACATGAATATGTCTATTATTAATTTAATTTTTTGCAATGCTTTCTCCATCATTGTTCAGGCACTCAGGCAGTAAGTGTGGATTCTGAGTGATCCCAGCATGAGTTTTAGGGGCACACACATGTACACACACACACACACACACACACACACACACACACACACACACACACACACACACACACACACACACACACACACACACACACACACACACACACACACACACACAGAGTGAGCGTGCAGGGCTGGTTGGCGCATTAAGGCCTATTGACAGCGGGACGAGTGTGGCTGCAGCTCAGCCACTAAAGCCAGATTTATACTTCGTTGCACACTGGTGTGCAAATAGCGGAAGTACAAGTTCACGATGTGTCGTGCTGCGCTGCATTGTGAGCTTGTATATCGACTGCTTTCAGTGCGCGACACCGGCGCACGACTACTGTAAGTACAAATCACCTTTAATAGCACTCTGACATCTCCATTCAGGAAGTGCCTTTTGTTTTCCGAGAGCCATTTGTGAATAAAGAAAAGAGACCTCTCTCTCTCTCTCTCCCCCCTCTTTGTTCTACATGCTGTTAGCGTCAAGCACTAACACACACAAACACGCTGTGGGAGTTGTACAGCAAACAGCCATTTGTACATGGGTCTGAACACAGGGAGGGCTGTAGGGGGGTGAACGAGGGATAAAGTGGAGAGAAGGAGACCGAAAGAAGGAGGGAGGGAGAGACCAGAGAGACTTTAAGAGCACTTGAGTGCAGCTGTAGATGTAGTCACTTCTCCCAGCGGACGAGCGGCTCAACCCCTCTGCACCCTGGCATGACTTTTCACTTTAGTCACTGCTCCCCTCCCCTCCCATCCTCTCCTCTCCCCTTCTCTCCTCTCCTCTCCTCCTCCCCCCCTCCCTCTCCTCTCCTCTCCTCCTCTCCCCCCCCCCTCTCCTCAACACACACTTTGGTCTACTGACTCTGGACTCTGGAGCAGCCAGATACCACACCAGGCACCATGTGTGTCTGTGTGCGTGCGTGATTGCCACTGAGGCCATTACTGTCTCTGCATCCCCTCCCATCATCAACACAGAGAGGAGTGTTTGTTTGTTTGTTTGTTTGTTTGTACAGTATGTACAGTAATGTATATGTGTGACATTTTTCCACATTACTGTGACTGCCATCCTTCCAGCCAGTCCCATAGACGCAGGGACCTGTGGACACACAGACTGCTCCTCTGAGCCTGTAGAACCACAGTATTTTTCCACCGGCTTGACACAGGATTACACACTCCCTGGCCTCACACACACACATGCACGCACACACACATCAAAGCAGCCCATAGAAGGGCCCTGCAGCACTGCACTGTGGCACACTAGCCCTCTCTTACGCTGTGGGGACCTGGCACCTCCTCACTTCTACCCACAGGGAAGGCCCAAGGCAGTCATGACGCCTGGCCAGACACAACCTGTGTGTGCACGCGTGTGTGTGCATGCATGCGTGCACGTATTTTGTCAGTGTGTCTATGTGTATTTTTGTGTGTGTGTGGGCAGTGGGCACACGTGTGTGTGTGTGTGTGTGTGTGTGTGTGTGTGTGTGTGTGTGTGTGTGTGTTTCTCGAATTATGCGTGTGGTACAGTTTTTAGTTTGTAGCATAGGCACAAAGTTTTCAGAGTCAACAGACCTCAGTTTCAACCTTGTAAAAGTGTCAAATTGCTCACACTTTCTTTCAATTATACCTTATTTTCTATGCTTTCATGGCAGACCATGAAAGTCAGACACCTGTACATAAATTTCCCATTTCCCCTCTCTGCCATAGCCTTGTAAAAAAGCAAATAACACTGCAGAATATTTTACATTTCATTTATCCAGCTACAAGTGAGACTCCACATCGATGCCGAATTTGCATTTTTGGGGAATGAACATATTTTTAGGTATTCGGCAGACTGACTTATTCAGTGTGACCAAACTTACAATGAGTGAGTATAGAGTATAGTGATTTAGTGCCTTTGTCAAGGACATTTCAACAGGAAAGTTTTGTGGGTTTTTTGGATAGGCAGAATTTGTCCAAAAATGGGTCAATAATTTCAAAAACAGGTTTTGCTATCACTGCTTTACATCGTAAAGCAGTTGTTAATAGACAGGTATTAAGTTGTTAATAGACAGGTATTTAGTTTTTTAATAATTGGTTTCGGTTCTTTATGATCAATACAAATTTCAGATCCCAGCTTGAGACCAAACACTGTTCCATGTGTTCTATCTCCCCCACACACACATATCAAACACTGTTCCATGTGTTCTATCTACCCCCACACACACACACATATCATTCACTAGAATCAGTATTCTGAATGAGTTGTGACAAGTCCCAGGATTCCCTGAGATAAATTATGTCTGCGGTGTGGTGACACGCAAGAACACTGACATCAAACCGACGACATGTGTTTCCAATACCGACACGAAAAACAGACTTCTGAATGTCTTAAAGTCTACAAAGCACTAAAAGAACAGGCCGTGACACATTCTTGACTCTCCCCCTCCATTGGCTGGAGTACAGATGCAGCACATGTAGATGGGTATTGGTTTTAGCTGTGTGCAAAAGAGATGTATGCGGCATGCATTATTAAAGGCAACCCAGGCACCCTGGCAGCCGGTGGGGGGACGACGACTTGCTGTGGAAGATATGGTGATTGTGAATTAGGCTGATCGATATATAGAGATAGTGGAAAACATGGTGCCTAATTACGCCCCCGTTTGACCACACACTCACCTCGCCTTCCACCTCTCCGTCTTTGTTCTGTGCCCGGGCCCTGCTCTCATCCCACTCTGCTGCTGTCAGGGGCATTGGCCTACACAGAGGCCAGCGCCGCACAGACACAACAACACTAATCAATTGTCAGATACAAGCACTGGCGCACACATGCATGCACAAACGCACGCATGCACACAAACATTTTGGTTTGCTTGTACTTGTATACTCAAACAAACACACGCGTATATGCAGTCATTTAGGACCCCACAGCACCCGCGCGCACACACGCACACGCACACACACACACACACACACACACACACACACACACACACACACACACACACACACACACACACACACACACAAACAACGAGAACAAGACAAGCTCTATAGGACCTTTAACCCGAGCCTCACTAAGCCTCCAGGTTGATCAATAGATAGATAAATACATTAACATCTCTTACAGTCTCTCTCTCTTTCCATCTCTCCCTCTCTACTAATCGTTTTCTCAATGATACCACTCCCTCCCTCCTCCCTCCCCCTCCCTCCTTCTGCCAACCCCCTCCCTCCCTCCCTCCCACCCTCCCCTTCCTCCTCCCCTTACTCACAAAAAAACCCACCATAGTTCAAAGAAGTTCAATTCCCAGAACTCCTAGAAAACGCCCCATACAGCTCTTACACACTGACATGCACAACAAGCCACAGCCCAGACACCCATCCCAGGCCATTACTGTGACTATCACACACACACACACACACACACACACACACACACACACACACACACACACACACACACACACACACACACACACACACACACACAACATCTTTCCTAACAACCGCCTAGACAGAACCTGGACATTAGCTAATCCATACTTATTGCATCTGGGTCCCTCTCCCCCGGCCTTGTAATTCACACAGATAGAGACATATTAGCGCTAACACGTGCTGAGCTGTGCCTGGCAACAGGTTCCAGTGCTAACGCTAAATTGACTTAGTGAGAGTCTCACGGGACGCGGCGAGCAAAGACGTCGACTGCTATAGCTGAAGATGCTCATGGACTCTCGGGCCCCAGTAGGACGTAGTCTGGGCCCGGCCCCGTATTGACTTTCTGTGAGGGCTGTTTAGCGTGTAGTGCTAGTACGCAGGGGTCAGGGGAGGGGAGGAGAGGGTGCCCCGGCTCAATGAGTTTACTGACAGGAACCCCGCTGACCACAGGGCCAACGGGGATCGATAGAGAGGAGCAGCACAGCATTAGAGCCAGGCTGGGACTGACCCAAACAATGGCAGATAGCATTACAACATACACAGTGGGTCTATAGAGGTATTATGTCTGCACCGCTTGTTGTAAAACACAGTGCAGTACACATTGCACTGTGTTTTACACACTGCACATACACACTGCACTGTGTTTTACAAACTGCACATACACACTGCACTGTGTTTTACAAACTGCACATACACACTGCACTGTGTTTTACACACTGCACATACACACTGCACAGTATACACACTGCACTGTGTTTTACACACTGCACATACACACTGCACTGTGTTTTACAAACTGCACATACACACTGCACTGTGTTTTACACACTGCACATACACACTGCACATATAACACTGCACTGTGTTTTACACACGGCACTGTGTTTTACACACTGCACATACACACTGCACTGTGTTTTACACACTGCACATACACACTGCACATACCGTCTTCTGTCTCTACATACTGTACTTTGAACGCGCACACACTGCATGACACACGTACACAGTACTGTCATCCTCGAGGTTATGTTTTTCTCTGGCAGTCCTGTTACCGTGTTCTCCAGGTGGCCCCACGTCTCCCTCTGAACAAACACAGCAGCCATTTCCTTCCACGCCACCCCCACCCACCCACCCACCTTCCCTCCACACACACACACACACACACACACACCCACACACAATGTCACCAGGGGCCAGCCACAGTCATTGTGTGGCCTCCCATGCATCAGCCTGGCGGTCACCCCTCCCTCTCAGCCCGGCCCCGCCTCAGGGCCTCCGCAGCCACGCAGGGTCACAGAGTTGACATTTACTAAGGGAAGTTCCATGGCGAGTTAGCGACGGGGTTGACAGTCCTCTCGTCACGTCGTCCCCACAGCCATCCGTCCTGCAGGAATCCACTCTCCCTTCCTCCCCCGCACGTCCACCTCCCTCCCTCCCTTCCTCTCCGCTCCCTACAATAAAAGAAACAATGAAGTCGTTAAGTGTGCTGTATGACCCTCGCAGGCCCCACTACAGCGCAACGACAGCTTTCATTTTGCTGCCGAGCGCCACTGGGATCCGTATTTCCTTACTGGTGGTATTACTCGCTAATGCTGGTGTTGCAGGATGGGACCTGTCTGCGGCCGTGGGAGAGTGAGGATCGGCATTAAAGAAAATGCACGCGACAAATATCACTTGGGCCGGCAAAACCCGCACAAATCATACCCATAAATACTCAATGCAAAAAGCCTGTAGGGTTAAGCGTAGCTCTAAACGGGTAGCGTTGACTGATGGTGAAACGTGAATTTTGTGGGCCATGAGGGGCTAAAGGCAGGGCTTACTGGTCCTCCAGGAACAATGAACATCTAGGAGGAGGAGAGGTCCAGCGGAGTGAAAGTAGAGGGTTGAGGACCAGATGTGCGTCGGATGGATCAAACATCTGCTGGCCCTGAGAGCAGTCCGGCCGTTCCCCATCAACCCATGCTCTGTCTCCATGCATTTGACTCACTCTCTCTCACACACACACACACACACACACATTCCCCAGCCCTCTATACACACACACAATCACACGCAGACACTCGTATGCACAGAACCATCTTTGCATGCATTTCTGTCTCTCTCTTGCTTATGCGTGTGGCCGTGTGCGCGTGCACACACACACACACACGCGCGAGCGTCATGCACGGTAAAGCTTGCGTGGTTTACTATCTGCCCTGTCAGATATATCAGTCTGTTGTCTTTATTTTTAGACACTCTTTTATTCTGCCTTTTGAAAATCAAATTTGGTTTCAATCTAAAGCTTCCAGATTGAGAGGTATTCAACTGAGTTATTATGCTCTCACACGCACAGTCACTCACATACTGTACACGCACACACACTCAAACGGCAGGATGAAAAATCCAGCGTACAGGTCTGATATGTATTTTTTGGTGTTATTGTTCTGGGCTGTGTGTGTCTTGATGGTCCACAGCATTTGCTGGTGTATAGGTTACAGTGCAGCAGATGGTAATGATGTTTATTTTTGTAGTAAGTAATCACCATTCTGGAGCTTATGACAGTAGACAGGGCGCAGGGACCTGGAGCTGTGCCTC
This sequence comes from Protomyctophum bolini, assembly GCF_963924005.1. Classification (NCBI taxonomy): domain Eukaryota; kingdom Metazoa; phylum Chordata; class Actinopteri; order Myctophiformes; family Myctophidae; genus Protomyctophum; species Protomyctophum bolini. Next base: position 28,200,777 of record NC_137864.1, read on the forward strand.
GAGAGACCCCAGAGCACCCAATCTCCAAGCCTGACTTACGCTTAGTTCCGTATCGGTATCGCACACCGAAATATAGCAGATTTACAAGCTCACAGCGTGTCGCGGCACAACATGGTGTGAGCTTGTACATTGGCTATTCCCGGTACAGGACACGCTGTGCAATCAACTATAAATCAGGCATCATTGTGCCGACACACGCAAACACGCACGCAGCACGCACGCACACACACGCGAGCGCGCTCATGTACTGTACTGTAGAGATATGCATACTGATTCGCAAACCCACAAACACATGCGTTTGTGTGTCTGGAATCTGCATGTATGTATACTATACACACACATGCAATGACTAGGTGCTGTATGAATGCATATTGTATATTATGCATACTGCACACATACATATACACCTACGCTTACTGTACACGCATACAGGCACACAGCCACACTAGCACGCACACAGAGTTCCTGAGCCACAGGAGCACAGATAGATGTGCTCTGGCACATGGTGTAGTCTGGGCCAGTGTAAATCACACCACAGCAACGCTGCAGTCCACCTCTGCTATGATGAACGGGCCAACTCTCATGCCAGCCACTGATTCCAAAGGAGGCCATTTAAAACCAGAGCACGCCATTGTAATTCCAACTAAGGCCTGTTTTTTCAAAGTGATATTTCGCTTTGCTAGAAATATTCGTGAACACAATGTTTTACATGGTTAATGGCCAAAAAGTCCCACCATAATTGCCTACAAATTTTTGTTCCTTTCACACGTAGTCTTCATTTAGAAAAGCAAAGAAACATGTTGTCATTTTAAACATAAAGTTGGAAGATGTTGGCTAACACATCCAGTAGATCTGTGCTGGAGCACATTACTGTTAATTCACCTCGCTTTGCATGGATTCCTGGTTAAGTTGACCAACACCATGTCCTTTGAGGCTTCCTCCCCAGTAGGTACGTCTTGTCCTGCTTTGAGTCTGGCAGGGAGGCAGTGCGCACAGGGCAGGGGTTAGAGAAGTGGACAGGGAAGGCACGAGCAGAGGCATGGTTGAGTTAATGGTCTTGCATCTTCCTGGCAGCATGTCAATAATAGCTCTGATCACATTAAGTAAAGAGTCCATTAGCTTATTCTCTTTCCTCCCTGCACACTCCTTCTCCCGTAGAGGGAAAATGACACAGGAGTACAGGAGAGCAATGGTTGGGACAAAAACCTCTAACCCTAAACCCCAAAATAGATGCAAATAAAATGACTCAAGGTCTAGCTATTATAGAGTTGTCTATTAATGTAACATGTATAGGTTTTTAATTATGTGTTGGTGCATGGTAATAATGCTTCAGAACATAGCCTAGCTTTTCAACATACTATATCACACATAATGTAGGCTATGTGAACACATGGGCTATACTTTTATTGTAAATATCCTTCATAAGGTTGAAAATGCAACATGATAGTAAATAATGAATAAAAGTAATATATCACATAATGCCAGCTTTACTTCTGAACCAGTGCAGTAGATCATTTAAGACCAGTAACATTTCCTGAAACCGGCTGATACTGTGTGCTACCTACGTACTGTATGTGTTAGGGTTGATGTGTGTTTGGGGGTCGGTATTACGCTGAAAAGGGAGCGCAGGAACGACAGATACATGGGTGCACAACACAAACACGCAACCACGTAGCCAAAGAGCAAATTGTGAGCATATGTTAATGCGCTTTTTTCCCTTTTTTTTTTGCCGTACGGCCTCCAGCCAAAATAGTAATCAAGACAAAGGAGATGTGATAGAAACAAAGAAGAAAAGGAGGTTGTCACACCAATGCCTCCCTCCCCTCCCTTTCCCCTGCTACACTGCATGCTGGACAGACAGACAAGACAGACAGACCATTTCTCAGCCGCCTCACTGCTCTCCATTGGCCCTGGAGGAGGGAGAGCACAACAGCGGCCTCCACATCTGTCTCCCAGGCCCCCGACTAGACCCTGGCTGCCGCATCCAAACCCAGAGCAGATCACACGAATCATCCTCAATTAATGTGAACCATCAGGCAGACACCCCCCGTCCCCCCCCTAGCCCTACCCCTTTCACTGCTCCTATCACTCTCTCCCCCTCCTCCTCCCCTCGCCCCGCCATTCTCCGAGGCGTCCCCCTAGGTCACGAACTGAGTCCGCTGAGTTTGTTCTGTTCTGCTCTTGTTTTGCGTTGACCATCACGGCTACGGTTCCTTTAGCACGGTCGGGGCAAGGCCAGGCTGACGTTACCCCAGACTCAGCTGGTGAAAAGAGACAGTGTAATCGATGGATCAGGCCCCAGGGGTCTGAACGGTGCTCACACTGAGAGTGTGTGCGTGTGTGTATGTGTATGTGTGTGTGTGCACGTGCGTGCGTGCATGCGTGCATGTGTGGAGGTTCTGATCTCAGACCGCAGGCTTGACTTTGCTCCACTGAGGCGGCGCACCCATCAGGGGCCCAAAATGGCTTCCATGTGCCGCCCCACATCTGCACCTCTGCTGGGCTGTGGCCAAAGGACTGTCCTTTCCTCTTTGAAAGATGCAGTGGGACAGATTTAAAACAAAGGGAGAGAGAGGGGAGAGGGGGTGAACCGGAGGTTATGGGATGCTTTCTTTATTCACGGCGGGGCTGTTTTTCAGAAAGGCAGGTATAGAGAGAGAGAGAGAGAGAGAGAGAGAGAGAGAGAGAGAGCATGTAGAAAAACTATAACGGGAGAGTGTTTACCAAGAGCCACCTGGACATTAGGGAGCGCCAGATTGTGACTCACCCTTTTGCGTTAAAGCAGTCTATAACAGCCACCCCCCCCACACACACACACACACACACACACACACACACACACACACACACACACACACACACACACACACACACACACACACACACACACACACACACACACACACACACACACACACACACACACACACACACCTTTGCAGTCTCTTGCTATAAATCTACCCTCCAGTCGATTAGTGTGCCCGTAGCAACAACTGACACAGGGTCATGAATTTTTAACCAAAGCCTTGAGTTAAATCAGGTTGAGAGGTGAAGGCGGGGGTATCTTGTGGGCTAGTTGGTTGATCAGCGGTGTCTGGCCCTGGTGAAACAGGCCTGTGGCCTCATCTCAGTCACTCACACCACGAGCCTCCACAATCACCACTCTTGTCTGGCACTGATGAGCATAATATTGACCAAGATGAGGGCCCCCTTTGCACGGTTGTTAATTAAATAACAGAGGAGGAATCAAGCCTAGATAGATCTGGTCCATGGTTGTAACAAGGAATATGAGGGAGCACAGAGGGCCATGTGTGGACTTTATTGAATCACCTGTGTTTTCCAAGTCTGACCTTTTTTTCCTTTTTTCTTTTTTTTAAGAGGGAGTACTGGCTTTATATGGAAAACAGGATTCACTGAATCTGGCTTGTGCTGTTCCAGATGAGACTTTTTTCTTCAGCCAGACTAAAGCGCCCTTTTATCGTTCTTTACTGAATTTGGAAGCTCCTGGCCATCAATATACAAGGGCTGTTGTACTCTGACGTAGATGTTGTATAATTACATTACTATGTACTGAGACAGGTCCATGCTTTGGCACATGAGGATAGATCTAATAATTTAAATCCAGATGCTTCATGTTCTGTCACATATAGTAACTCTTGTAAACTTTTGAATGCAACAAGCACAAGTAAAGAAGATATTGACTTGCTAAACACCGAAATACAACTCTGGCTACTGCAGATGAGACATAGCTAACTTCTAAAGCAGACACACTATACATCCATGTACGCGTCACAACCAAAAGTGAATGCTTCTCTTGAAGTACAAGCGCGAGAACATAGTATTTACCGTGATCACAGGGCGCTAATTTTAACCTCGGCGCTTCTTACAAATGTCCTCCACCCACGTCTGTAGCTTATCAACTCCCCCGTGGTCCATCACAGTAGAAGAAGTGGAGAGATGGTTGTTCACACATGACCCATGACCTGCTACTGGGGAGCCAGCCAATGGGAGTGGGGGTCTAAAGGGCCATGGGAGCTCTGGGCCCTCTGAAGTGATGGCTCCAGGCGATGGGCTTTGTGTTGAACCCCATCCTCCCGCAACCCAACCCCACCCCGTTGCCCCCTCTCTCTCGCCACTAGCCATCCTGCATTATTCATACCGCCAGGAGATGGGAGGAGAGACACAGAGAGAGAGAGAGGAATATGGAAGAGGAAGCACCAAAGGTTCAAGACCTTCTCAGATCACAAGGAACTTCTGCTTAACCTCCCTTGAAGTGGCAGCGCAGGGATAGAGATGCTTTTCTCTGGGAGCTGTATCTGAGAGCCAGGCCCAGGGATCAATGTGGGATTCCCCCGAGGCCTGGGTAGGGGGATCGCGTTCACCACCAGGCGATTGGTGGATCAATGTGGTTCCCATGGTTTGTCTTGCCACTGTGAGAGCCATTCCCCCCCTCATTGCAACGTGATGCCGCCTCGTGATTGGCCGGTCACACTGAGCTGCCCTAAGGTGAAGGTGCATCCACAGCAGCTGACATCCCACGCAGGCTGATACGGCTTGTCTCTAGGCCAAGATGAACATGTAAACACCTCAGGCTGCATGGTGCACCACACAACAAACCTGACAGGAGAATCAGAGCCAGAGACACTGTGTTTGCCAACATACAGTACAGCAGCCGGACAGGAATTGGTTTTGGGGACAGTGGTGCAGGAAAGCACTGATATTTACTAGCCTGGGAACCCGACAAAATCTGTGAGCTCACTTTTTTATTTTCTCTGGCACTTTTCGCCTGGCCCTCCTCCTGCTCTGACAGATCTCCAGCCGACCTGGCCCAGGTCGGGCCAATCACAGTCGTTTATCTAATATGGCACGGGTTTGATACCATGACTGACAGTCCATTCAGTGCAACGCACCTGGTTCACGAAACTCAAACAAACTCTCAAACTACGCAGTGCTGATCAAATCAAGATTATGCTACGTGCCTATTTCCTGCCACAGCTGCTTTCAGAAACATTTTTTTAGTGTGCTTTTAGCTGTAATATAAAAGTTTGTGACCAGACCCCCATTTTTCCTACTTGAAAACGGAAGTGCGAAAACCTAGCACCAGACGACTTGCTCAGCAATATGTCACAACTTTGGATGCTCTGATAGGTTGTAGTATACTGTAGCTCTATCCAATTGCATCCAGACTGAGTCTTTTGGTCTGAGATGTTCCAGATTATTGGCATTTGCAAATTGGTCTGGCAATGCCAGGGTATAGAGCTCCGAAGTCCTGACGTCTGTTTTCTAGCGAAAATGTAACTAATTCAGTAGCAGTCAGTTGATTCTTCATATCCATACGAGTGAAACGGCCGGGATGACATGTTTATTTATCAAACACAGTTCTTACATGAGGTGATTTAACATCTCCCTATGGGGATTACAATGCAAATAAAAAGTACATGAACCCCCAATATTGACGTCAGACTTCGGTGCTCCTTTGATATTTACTGTAAAGGGACCACAATAAAACAAAGACTATAATGTGCGTACAGTGAACACTCCACCTAACTATATACTGTACCTGTAGCTCAGCATTGTGTACTGTAGATGAAGGATCTGCCATTCAATACACCGTACTGGACCTCTCATATTAATTGCTCACATTAACCTTGCTAGCCTGTGCTTAGCACACCACCTTTCTTCTGCACTGCTTTCCAAATACACTCAGTCAGTGAGTATGATAGGTGATGATTAGTGAAAATCTTGTATGTATGCACAGCCCTTAATCCCTTAAGCAAACCACCCTAGAAACCCCTATGGTTACACACACATGCACGCACACACACACACACACACACACACACACACACACACACACACACACACACACACACACACACGCACACACACACACACACACACACACACACACACACGCACACACACACACACACACAGCATTGTTAATGCAGTGTGTCTGGCTAATTGCATAATTGGCTGCTTTGTTTTAACTGACAGTGGTGGTGTCTTGGCCCATGACAAGGTTCATAATTTGCTCATCCTGCTTGTCAGCGTTAATTTACAAGGCAGGTACCCCCCGCCCTTTAACAGCGCACGCACCCACGCACGCACACACTAGCCACCACGATATTTTTACTGCATTAAGTCCAGCAAATAGTCCAGTATAAATGTTGCTTCTGTGGTAAGCACGAGGTAACGTTAATGTTAGTGGTATGGATCATGTGATTGTCACCAGGGTTCAGAGCCATGCAGTGAATAAAACATACCAGCATGCGCAGGCTGACCATTCTCCACATGAAGAGTGTTGTTTTCCTGTCATCTCTTTCTGTCTCTCAGTCTCTGTCTCAGCTCTCTCTCTCTCTCTCTCTCTCTCACTGTCACTCTTGCTCACCCTCTCCACTGTAATTATTGGTTAATAGTCATTAACCTGGCAAACAGAGGTTTAGGCGTATTGTTTAAAGGACTCAGGGATGCATAATGACAGAATAATATGTCATAGCAGCACACAGGGGTGGGTGGTGTGAGAGCGAGTGGGGGGAGGGTGGGGTTTTAATGAGATTTTACTGGAGGGAATGTGGCGTGTGTGCATGAGGAGGTAGATATGGGCCTGGAAAATCCAGAGACGGGGGTGTGGGTGTGGGTGGGGGAAGGGAGCACATTAAGCTAATTGGAAGATGAGTGCCTACTTGTAAAAGTGCTTCTAATGGCATATTTGTTACTCTGCCGGCAACGTCGCCAGGCTAATGCGCCAGAGTGGGCTAAGAAGTAGCAGCGAGGGCTACGGGGACCTGTGTTTGTCTGCAAATATGCAGTGGCGTGTTGTGTACACACTCAGGCCCATGGCGTGCCCATGAACTATATGTACATATATTCTGTTTCCATGTTCACACTGTCCCACTCTTTATGCTATAATATAATCTGTAAAAAATTATAATTTACCCACTTGTAACTCAGAGACACGTAGGCTAAGAGTTCATTTTGCAATTTTGTTATTGATACATTCTTAGGCCTAAATGTGAAATTAACACTGAGGATTTTACTCATGCAGAACAGCCTATATAATACATGTATATCTTGACTTCACATATTTACGCACTCGCTCACTCATTTTGTAGACTGCGTGGAGATGTATAATTCTCAATTAATACATTGGTTTAGGGTCTTTGAGAATACAATTTATTACATATTGTATTAAATTAAACTTAAGTCTCTGAAAAGAAATTGCTACATCTGTAGACTTTGATCATCTATTACCGTTTATGGAGCATTTAGCCATTTCTGTGCATATAATCCTGTGGTCTGGAATTTGATCGTTGCCATAAAACAAGGTATTGCGAACTGCAGCGCCGCATACCACAGTTATATAGCACTGAGGTTAAAGGAATGGCCATGTAATGAGAAGTTCCTAAACTTAAATAAAAAGCACATGAATTTTTCCCACTACTGTATACGAGATCTGTGGATCAGTTTAGTCCGTTAGCCAAGCTTGTCTGCCCTCATAACCTTCTCTAGCCCGCTGTGATGCTTTGCTCCGGTCTCCGTCTGCAGGCATGCTCTCTGTGTTCCGAGCTAGGCCATGGCCTAAAGCCCCTGTTGATTGGGCTCCAGAAGTCGCTGGACCAGCGGACGGGGAGTGTTTGTGTAGCCCCCCTCTCACACACACTCTGCTCAGCAGAGTTCCTGACCTGTAGCTTGACAGCTGGCTGGCCCTCACTAACACTAACGGATTCCATTTGGTAGAAATTACATGCCGCACCATTGCATTCAGACTTTCTTCTTTGATTTAACAATGAGTGGGGAAGTAGAGAAAAGGAGGAGTTGACTAGGATCAGATTAATGTGTGAGCAACATTTGGTTCCTTTATCCGCGCGCACATGCGTGTGCGTGCGTGCAGCCTACATAATATATCGCAAAAGGCACTTCTCCACATCACCTGAACGGTATGGTGCAGGATCATCATGATCATCACTACCAAAATTACTGTTGTTTTGTTTTGGTACTAACCGTGCTGAATGGTAGGAGCTATGCGTCAGGTCTGTCAATAGCCCAAACAAAAAGTCACAAGATTAAAAGATGAGAACTAGAAATGTTAAATAAATTCTGAATAAACCCAAATGTTACAAGCTGTATAGTTGTGAATGCCCTTTGTTTCCGCCATTGAACAAAGCCAAAATCGTTGCTCCAGAAATATTTCTCTCTCTTTCCAGCCTTTTTTTATTCTATCCTCTCCTCTGTCTCGTCCACTCTCATTTTGCGACTTCGACTTGATTAACAGGTATATTGTTTAATGGACATGGAAAGTAGACGAATTAGCAAATGTTTGCCATCCTGTACCGTACCGCACTGATATCTGGAGAATCACCAAAAACATAGACTGTGCTTCCCACTGGAATAGAGCACAGGCTTAATGCCTGGTCTTTCTTTCTTTTTCTTTTTACAATTTTATAACTGCAGAAAAAAAGAAGAAAATCTTCTTACTGAAACTATTCAAGTATTCGCTTACTAATTTGGTTCAGTTTTTTTATTCCAATTAAATAAAATGGAAGTATACAAATGCCCCAATGGCCGTGCAGTATGAAATAATAGTACCCAGACCTCAAATTTAAAGTTATACCTCCAGGCAAAGACTCTGAAGCGCACACAGAATGAAAGTGTAAAATGTTTTTTAATGTATATTTAACAACAAAATGCCCCAGTGACTATTGATGTTTCGTCTCAGAAGGTCTGCTTCTCCAGTATATCTGAGGGCGTGATGTGAAACCACTCAACAACCCCCTGCCTCCTCTCTCTCTTTCACTTTATTTTGATTTTTTTCTCTCTTCTTCCTCTGTATCTCTTCCATCCTATCTCCCTTCTCTCTCTTTAAACATGTATCTTCTGTTTTCTCCATGCAGGGCCTTTGTGCTTTGTGATGTTGGTTTTCTGCAGCTTTATATTCATAAGAGATGAGTTGCCATTTATCTTGTATTGGTCCTAGCAGGCAAGGGGCCTGCATGAAAGGTTACCATAATTGTCAGTCACTATACTCACCTCACGTACTTCCACTATGTCACTTTTGTCGGGTCCCACAGGAACCTGTGTCAACTGTACTATTAAACACATATTAGACTAATCTTTCCTCATCTATCTCTATCTTTCCTTCAGTCTCCCTTTGTTCTATCTGTTTTTATTTCTCACCGTCACACAAATACACAGACCATCTCATACAACAGCCATAGAGGCAACAGAGGCAACCCTGGTCTCCCGTATGGGAAACAAAACGTTTGCTGCACATCTTTTGGTCTTCAGGCAGGACTACTCTGCTACATAAGCAACCATTTTATTCCAATTGTGTTATCAGTGCTGCTTGATGTCGTTGAGAACACTGGGTTCATACAAGGTGACAAAAGCACTGGGTCAAGTATTCTGTACATCATCAAAGTTAGGAGCTCGACCGCAAATCTTGAATTCGGGCCTTGCCAAGATTATTTTCCCAGAATTCCTTGCCATGTCTTGGTGTTTGGCAATGTGCACATTTAGCAAGGGAGTCTGGGCGTTTTACTTTTCAGCGGTTAATAGCACCATCTCCAAAAAAACACACTAGCCAAGGAAACTGCTCCTTTTGGAATAATGCTCCAAAAGTCTCCCATTGGAGCAATCCTGTTCCTCTCAGGATGGAAACTAGTTTCCCACGCTTCCCAGGGTCTACAAAAGTCCAGGATTATGAAACTCCATGGCTCATGTAAAATATCTACTTCTGACATTCACTTCATTACATCTTTGGCCCTTCTAGCGCCTTCTCTGTCCTCATGGGCAGACATGGTGAAATGCAAGCCTGTGCATTTTCAGTTGACACAGTCCCTGGTGACAAAATACAGCTTCATTAATATTTAATCTGACAGAAGATATGCATCCTGTAAACCTAATTAACATAAAGCACGGTAAATACTGCTCCACAGCCGGCTTAATGAGAGGAAAGCGAGCTCAGTGTCACCTCGAAGGCGTCTTCAAAGACGACCTTAAATAAACATGAGTTTTCTTATTTGAATGTCCAACGCTGTTCCCTCACACAGTACATCGCAAGCCTGCTTTGTGGCTCCCTTGAGGATTACATTACCTCTGAGATGTAAACGCACACTAAGAAAAATGCTTGCCAACTGAGGTGCAATTAGTGGCTCACGTTAATTATCCTATTATTTCCCTTAACGACTGACGCTGGATGTAAATATTAGAGGGGACTGTGTGCGTGTATGGAGGGAGTCTCAGCAAGAGTTCACATCTTTTAGAGGGCTGTTTTTGTTAAAGAGTCTCACAGCAAGTAGATCAACAGCATCGTCCCCACAATGTAGAAATTTCACTGAGACCCATTAGTAGCCCCCACCCTGGTGGTCTCAATTTGTTTGCTTTAGACTCGATTAATCTCTCACCCGTTCTCATCGCTTTGTAGCTAATGACTGCATTTGCATGGCTGGATAATAGCTAAAAGTGGATGAACAGAGATAGGAAAACAGTGGGACAGTGGGAGGGAGTATTTTGACAAAGTTCTATTATTCACTTGTCGCTCCAGGGGCCCGTGAATTTCATGGGCAGAAACCCCTCCCTCCCCCACCTCCCTATTGGCTACGCTGATTATGCACAATCAATGATGGTTTTTTTGTGTGTGTCTTCTGTCTTGTCTCCTCTCTTGGGCCTCCAGGATACTGCAGGCAAGGTGCTGGACCGCTGGACCATCATGTCCCGGGAAGAAGAGATCATCACCCTGCAGCAGTTCCTTCGCTTCGGTGAGACAAAGTCCATCGTTGAGCTGATGGCCATTCAGGAGAAGGAAGGCCAGGCGGTCACCGTTCCCTCCTCCAAGACAGATTCCGGGATCAGGACATTCATTGAAAGCAACAATCGAGGCCGCAGCCCGGGGCTGCTGACACATCTGGAGAACAGCAGCCCCTCCAGCATTCACCACTTTGAGAACATCCCCAACAGCCTGGCCTTCCTTCTACCCTTCCAGTACATCAATCCTGTATCTGCCCCCCTGCTGGGCCTGCCTCCCAATGCACTGCCGATGGAGCAGTCTGCTCTGCGGCTCCGCGAGCCAAGCTTGCCTAACCAGAGTGAGCAGATAGACACTAGTGATTCTGAAGTGTCCCTTTCACCTTTTCGCCAGAGTCCCAGCCGTGGGGCCATTTTACCCATGAACAACATTGAGCCCAAGTCGGAGCCAAGCAACAGAGCGTCGCCCATCTCACCAACACCTTCAGCCCATCAGGCCCAACAGGGGCAGACGCCGCTGCAGCAGCAGCAACCACCACAGAATCCACCACAGACTCACAGTCAACCTCAGTCCAACAGCATGAATGACCACCAGGTCCACCACCACTTTGTGAAGCATGAGCAGTCCAAGGCCATAACCCACTCCTCCTTCTCCTCCAAAATGCACCGCATGCGCCGCATGGGGGCCACTTCTCGCAAGGGCCGCGTCTGCTGTAACTCTTGTGGAAAGACCTTCTATGACAAAGGCACCCTGAAGATCCACTATAATGCTGTACACTTGAAGATCAAGCACCGTTGCACCATTGAAGGCTGCAACATGGTCTTCAGCTCGCTGCGCAGCCGCAACCGCCACAGTGCCAACCCCAACCCCCGCCTACACATGCCCATGCTGCGCAACAACCGAGACAAAGACCTCATCCGCTCCACTCCCGGTACACCCGTCATATCCAGCTCCAAGAGTTGTGGGTTCACCCTCACCAGCCCAGGGAGGCCACCCCTGGGCTTCAGCACTCCACCACTGGATTCCATGATCCACTCACCCCTGCAGAGTCCCCTGGTGTTCCCCTCCTTGAAGTCGGTGCACCCAGTCCAGCCGGTGCCCCCGTTCTACCGCACGCTGCTATCACCCGCAGACCTAGTCAGCCCTCCGGTGTCACTGCCTACCAGCCCCATCCTGCCTAACACCACCAACAGTACCTCTATGATGGACCACCAGCAGCACCTCCTGGCCGCTGCAGCCATAGCCTCCCACAATACCAACCACCACCACAATCACTTGTCCGAAGCCGGGCCCATGTCACATCGCCTGTCCACCCCAAGCAGCACCAACCAGGACCACGCCGCCACCGCTACCAGTGACCCCACCCCCAAGAAGAAGCCACGCAAGTCCAGCATGCCGGTGAAGATTGAGAAGGAGGTGATTGATGTGGCAGATGAATATGACGAGGACAAAGATGAGGATGAAGATGACAACTGTCACCATCACCACCATCACCCCTCGTCCCTTCTCCACAACAACATCAAGATGAACGGAAACTGCAACAGCAACAACAACAACAATGGTGGTGGCAGTAGCGGGAACCACAGTGGCGGTAGTGGGCACCAGTCGCCCTCCCAGGACGAGATGAGTCCTGGCCTGACCCTGCGAGGAATGATGAGGCACAGTGAGGACGAATGCCGAGACGGCCCCCCGGGCAACGAGGGCAGGGTCGGCGGGAATGACCTCCGGGGCTCCAGTGAGCTCCGGTGCATGGGCAGTTTCACCTCGGAAGACCAGGACCACGAGAGGGACTTTGAGAACGAGTCCGAGACCTCAGACTCCAAAATGTACTACCGGGACGAGATGATGGAGGTCGACGAGCATCAGCAGAAACTCAGCAGGTGTAGTGGCGAGCTGGACAAGGAGCACGACGAGGAGGAGGAGGGCAGAGAGGAGGCCCTGCAGCTGAGGAAGGAGATGGAGGAGAAGAGACGCTCCTCACCCTCCCCTCACCAGCCGCCCATCAAAATCAAGGAGGAGCTCAACGACCCCACCTATGACATGTTTTGCATGAGCCAGTACGGCCTCTACAACGGAGGCATGGCGGCGGCCGCCGCCGCAGCCGCCAGCATGGCCGCCCTGCACGAGAGCTTCATCTCCTCCATGGGGTACGGCGCCAGCCCTCCTCCCAAGTTCCCCTCCTCGCACTCGCCGGAGGGGGACTTGTGCTCGAGCCCTGACCCCAAGATCTGCTACGTGTGCAAGAAGAGTTTCAAGAGCTCCTACAGCGTCAAACTCCATTACAAGAATGTGCACCTCAAAGAGATGCACGTGTGCACTGTGGCCGGCTGCAACGCTGCTTTCCCCTCCCGACGGAGCCGAGACAGGTTAGTGCCAGTGGACACTCTTTCAGACATGCTGCTATAAACAGTCCCATGTAAAATAAATGTATCAATTGCAGGTAGGTTTACAGCAAACGTTACATTTCTTAGTGCTTAAGCCTGCTAACTATATTTCAGGTGGTTAAAATTACATACGTTCAAAGGACATACGTTTCTGATGTGATCTAGGCACAAATCCGTTTTAGCAGCTTAGTATGATATAAGTCACCTGATATTTACTTTTGTGTGAGTGGTATAATCTTTTACTCTGCACCAAAAACCACATGGCTTAACTCCTACTGGATCAACTGCATATAGCATAAAGCTACTCCACTGGCCTAGATAGTGTATCACTTAACATCTGTTTAGCTAACGGAATGGTAAAAGAAAGGTTCAGGGACATCTGCTCCTTATCAAGGCAAAGTTAAGAAGAGTGTCAGTGTGAGAAATTCACACACACACACACACACACACACACACACACACACACACACACACACACACACACGTGTCATTTACCTGCCTTTCGTTACCTGCCTCACCGTGTCACTAGGCAGGTGAAGGCTCATGCATTAACATAGTCTGTCAAACCACTGCATTTATTAGCACATCTGGAGGTGAGGCTAGCCACGCTCACCTGGGCTCGTTAACACATCACTGTCCCACAAGCTCAACCCTATTCCTTCCACCCAGATCATATACATTAGCAAGTACTGTAGCATGAGGTTAACATGCAACATAACACATACTGAGGGCACACTGTCATATCACAAAAGTCCTTGGCAGCTTATTTTCTCAGAGGGAATTATTAACAGTTGTTTTGGCATAAAATGGGATTACTTAATATAATAGCTTCAAGACAATGAGTCACATACATTATATTCAAATATAGATAATTTATTGCTGACTTTCACGTCAACTAGAATGAATCAAATCAAGGAGCTTCATTATAAAAATATTAAAGCATCAAAAACTGGCACAAGAGGCCTGGCAGCACGCGCACACGCACGCACACACACACACACACACACACACACACACACACACACACACACACACACACACGCGTGCTCAGTGAGGCTTACAGTATTCCCCTGGCAGTCGTGTAAACAAGTGAGGTCACTTTTGTGAGAGTTCCAGTCACTCAACGCAGCAGGGCCGCGGCATAAAATGGCCCTTGAAAGGAATTGTAAATTCTGTCCCGCCCCTCTAAAATACACAGCGCTTCGAATGTAACAAATGCATGTCTTTCAGCCCTCTCTCTCCCATGCAGCTATCTGTCTATCTAGCACAGCTCTTCTCAAGCACAGCCCGTGTGTCTCTCAGTAATGACACGCAGCGCGGTCGAGAGGCTCACTCATTCTAAGCCCTTCGGGGGTGAATGGGAGATAAAAAAACCTTTTTATCACGTTACGGCCGTGACAAGCGACACTTATTTAGATGAAAAGAAAGCTGCATGTTTCCCTTTTTCCCTTTACCTTCTTGTAATTTGCAAACAAAGCTTCTCAGAGGGGATTTCTTTTTATTTTTTACTCAGTGTTTTGTCTCATTCTCATTCGCACATGCACACCGGTATGCACCCGCGTTCACGCACACACGCACGCACACACACACAGACCCTTGTTCATTCCGCTACCCGGGGCCTTTTTCGTATCAAGTTCCCTGTTTCAGTGGCATCTGTTCCCAGCACTGTTTGTTCATTAGCAGCGTGCAAATAGAGCAGGTGACTCTGGGACTGTGTCAGAGTGAATACGGAGAGGGCAATTGGAGGAGGGGAGGGGGGGAGGGGGGTCGTCCAGCTACACGGCACTACCAAAGGTGAAATCACGACGCTCACCTGACACAGCTGTGCCGACAGAAGGGAGATGACAGGAAGTGTTATTAAAGCATGCATAGCCATGCGTTTGTTAGCTACCTGTTCCCCTGATAGGGCTTCGGGCGCAGAGAACGCCCGAGGCGTGACAGGCCTGCTGTCTCGACACACACATGCATGCACTCATATAATGCGAGCACAGATGCATGTGCACAAATCCACGCGCGTGCGTGCGCGCACACACACACACACACACACACACACACACACACACACACACACACACACACACACACACACACACACACACACAAACAAATGCGTGCACACGCATGCATGCATGCTGATTACAGAGATTTACTATTTGGTCTTGGTTACACCTTATCTCTTTTTAATTAGTTTTATAGAAACATTCCCAGTAGATAGCAGTAGCCTGCTCCTTATCTGAGCATTCAAAGGGTAAGAGATCTACATAGAATATTCATGGTGTGAATTAGAGTGACACAAATTTAAGAGCATAGCAAAAACAATCAAGAGAAGGCTAAACATTACACAGGGAAATGTGGCAGCGGTAATCACATGTACCCTAACTTGTTCTTAATGGTAAGAGTGAATCACAGTGACTGGGAGTCCCACCCTTAAAACTGTCACATGTGTCTCCAATATCATTTAGCCATTCATTTATTTTGTATCGGAGGGCACTGACATAAGCGCTCTTTGCTTTAATTGTTTTAGCATCAGCTGCCATGACCCCTTAAAGGCTTTTAAGAAAACACTTAACTCCAGCACTGACTTACAGTACAATCAGGGATTGCTGTTGAAGGAGTATAAGTGGGTAGGTTATAGTTTTCAGAATCGTAAGCAAGTAGAGATGAAAACGTTTATCCTTCACCTTGGATCAAGATCTAATTGTCCCCTCAAAAAAACCTAAATGTGGTAAACAGCAGGGCTTTAGAATGTACACAGTAACTCTACATTACTGTGTATTTACATTCTGCATTTAATGCATCTAGCTGAAGCTTTTATACCGTAACATGTGTGACAGCAGAATAAGCTCCAGTTCCCGTTTCATTTTTCCTCCTAATTGAAACAAGGGTGAAATTAGAGCCACCAAAATGCTTTGTTTCAAGGATGAAACAACAAGCTAATGCTTCAACGTAAACCCATCTGTCACTGGTAAAGACATCGAGGTCACAAAATAGAAAACCTAAATGTGGATAATAGCATTTTGATTAAGCTAAATTGAATTCAACTTTGGATCGGTGTACTGTATATTGCGGAGCAAGGACAACTGCCACTGCAATGACCATAATGCATCTTTGAGGGGACTTCATAGGTGGAGTGGAGTTTTTCTCTAGACTGACTTATAGCAACACTCTATATTGTTTCCATACTTTTGTGTGGTGATGGAGTTGCATTCCTGGTAGCATATGGGAGATATTACTGTGCTGCTGGTCTTTTTGGATCAAATGGGAAGCAAAACAACAGCAGAGACAGAAGGGCACTGCAGTGCTAGAGGAATTCTGGGGGTTTTAGGGCCCAGCCAGTGGTCCGGCCAAGCTCTCATCAAATGTGTCCCTGGATAATCCTGTAACTACATAATGTATGTTTGAGTGTAATGGTAGTGGTAACATGGGGAAATAATTTGGTCATTTTCATAAGAGACAGTTTTTTTCCCTCTCTTTTCCTGATAACGTTATGCACTTTGAAATTGCAAACTGGCACAACTTTAGCAATTTGCACAAAATGCAGCTGAGGTAGTTTCAAATTGTATTATTGGTAAATAGCATTATTGGAGAGATTTTTTGCAAACTGCTGATGATTTGGCCACAAAAGAAAGTGCAATGACTAATCAAAATCTTAACAATACAGACTTTCAACGGAAGTTTAACGACAGAATAGTGAGACGTGTTTTCTTTATAAAAAATAGGAAGATGAACCAAAATGGCTTACTAAAGCATCACCTGGGAGCCCAATTTGTTTGTTACAGTCCGAACAATGAACGCCAACCTACGCAGTACGCATATCAGATTATCCCGTCATCTCAGTTTGAGTGACATCCCAAAGGCGTGTGTAGGCGCACCCCTAAACAGAGGCTCCAAAGTGAATAAGAGTATGAGGACATTATGATGTGCTGTGCCTCGTTGGCAAATGAGGGGAAAACAACGGAGACAATGACATCGTCAGAGTGGGACACACTGCAAATGTGATGACACAGCTAAAGATCAAAATCAATCGTCTCGGGTCCATTATGTTAATGAGACTAGAGTAAACAGCGGAACACACACACACACACACACACACACACACACACACACAGCTGAGGATAATCTAATGCGGCCTGCAGCAAACCACACGTCATGCGTATGTGTGTGTGTGTGTGTGTGTGAGCGTGTGTGTGTGTGTGTGTGTGTGTGTGAGCGAGTGTGCATGTACGTGCGTGTGCGTGTGGCTGCACAGTGGGGTGTTTCCCCCTAGCCCCCAGGCTGCCTGCAGCACAGAGGTAAATGATTGCATATTTATTGTGGGGAGCGAGCAGCGGTCGTCAGCGGCAGCCACAGCAGCCCTGAAGAAGCCTTGTGATTAACTGGTGGAAAGGCGAGCGTACCAGTAATCATGGCCATTATTAGCCTCATTAATCATATTTTCAAAATTGGTCGTACAACTTTCTTTCACTTATCCCCCTTTTTATCACACTCTTTTTGCCCCTTAAACCGTCCTTCTGCCACTTCAACCTGCACTTTACGCGTCGTCGGCGCAGTGGCCAGCAGCCCACGTTCACTTCCTTGGCCTTTTTCCTCGTTCCCACAGTGCACCGGGGTGTGCATGCAGCCCACGATCCCCACACATGGGCCACTCGCAGAGGGAGACAGAGTGAAGGTTAATTATGTTGAGCGTCTCTTTCCTCCTCTCTCCTCCTTCTCTTTCCTCTCTCTCTCTCTCTCCCTGCCTCCCCTCTCCCTCGTTCCCCTCACAGCATGAGGGACCAGCGCAGCTCCCTCACAAGCCACTCTTCACTCGCCTCTCATAAACAAAGAGCCCAACGCTTATGTAGAGGGAATATATTAATGGCAAGCCACGCATACCAGATCAAAATGTCCAAACGATTACAAAGTGTGATACTTTCCCTGCAAATAATGCTTTTTTGTCTTATTTCAATGGCAGTTTCCTTGTGATGCATTTGCATTTGGACAGATCTTGCAGTAAAATATTTAGCTCTAGACGCTGCAGAAGACATTGTACTATAAATAGAGGATATGATAGCAGTGAGGGAAACTATGTGAAGTTAGCACTGTAAGTAATTTAATTATCTTATATGATGTTCCAGTATCCATTTTATTTGAAAAGAGAGCAGGGCAAATCTACAAATGTAATCCCGTAATAATTAAAATAAATGTTTTCCTTGTCGAAGTATAGCGGATCAATTAAGTCTTTAATTATTACATCCTGTAATATTGTAAATACAAATTTTCTTTATTTTTTTTACCCACATGGGTAATAAACTAAATCTCTTCATCTTCACTCTCAGACAGCGTAATTATTTCTCAGGTGGTGCTTGTGCAGCACAATGAGACGATGCAGTATGGACAGTCTGAGGAGTGACGGAGAGTGATAAATGTTAGCGAAACTCTCTTGTCCTCCCACTTCCCAGACAAACCTCATAACGCAGCCCAAATGACAGGAAAGACAAAGAACCACCGCCTCTCCTCTCATTTACACATTAGGACTCATTTAGTCAACACACACGTGTACACACACACGCATGCATGCAGGCACGGATTGCACGCACGCACACAGTCAAATCCTCAGTGTTAATGTAACTCTGAAGAGTGTAAGAATTGACCCAATTTCTACATATACAGTTATTTTAACGACATTTTTACACTGCGCAATTTTTTGCATGCAGGCTCATGCGCAGATATACAGTACATCCATGCATCTACAGTACACACAGACATTGAATTGCACACATGAACAGGCATACACTGTGTTAGTGCAGATGCTAGTATATGCGTGTGCAGTTGTGTATGATACACAACTGCACACGCACTAGCATCTGCACTAACACAAACATGCACACACAAGCAAGTTTGCATGCATGCGGGTGCATGCATGCGGGTGCATGCACACGCGCGCGCGCGCACACACACACACACACACACACACACACAGGGACAAGGGCCATCACAGGAACCTAAAGATGATTAACGGCGGTCGGGACAGGCACACGCTCGGGCTGCCTCCTCTGCACTGACAAAAAATGGCATCTCACGAGGCCTCCCCCGTCTTTTGGGCGAAGATGAGACCGTCAAAATTGGTTTGCCAGCCACATTACCGGCCAATGGGGAGGCAGTAGGGAGGTGGAGGAGTTGAAAGGAGGAAGGGGATAGGGGGAGGTGTAGTTGAGGCGTTGGTTTGGGGCTGGAAACATGGAGTATACTGAAATGAAGCCATGCAGTTAGAGGGAAAGGGAAAATGGGCCAGAGAGGCTGATAAATGAAGGGATAAGTATGTTCAGTCTGGACCAACCTGGTCTCTGTAGAACAGAACACACATTTGTGGACACTATACTAAATACTGCACATTTACTTGAATACTATGATTAAAGGTATAATTCACCCCCAAAATTACATTTTGGATATCTTTTAGTTTTTCTCGCATTCCTAAGACAATTTTGATGACCACCTCCCTATGCTCTTCTTTGTGTCTCCATAGGGAGATCAAATGATTGGCAATCAAATGATTGGCTAAGGAATGCGACAAAAACAAATGCATATCCATGAATTGAAGTGGGGTGGGTGGGATGGGGTGAGTCAAGTCTTTTTCAGAGTGAGCTATCGCTTGAAGTACATTTTGCATTGCTTTGCAAGCACATGACTTTCACTTTGCTACATTTAAAATATACTGTACTTTTGACTTGTTTTAAACTTCCAAAATGTCAATGCAGCAATGCATTGATATTTAAACGAAGATGTACTTTATTTTACTTTAGCATATACTTTGTCCACCACTGATTGCAGTGATGGAAAGTCACATATACGCTTCCATCACAGGTGGTGAATAATCAAATACGTTCAGTGACTGTACTGCATCACCTTATTCTAGTCGTCTAGCTTGTTATAGACCTGCTTAAAATGTACATCTCCCTGATATAACAACGTACTTGCATTGTGCTGCGTACAGCATTGTAAAGCCAGTGAGTGAATCATGTCCAAACAATGGCAGTTACACATCTATATTCTATAATCCTTTGATATCCTGTGTGTGTGTGTGTGTGTGTGTGTGTGTGTGTGTGTGTGTGTGTGTGTGTGTGTGTGTGTGTGTGTGTGTGTGTGTGTGTGTGTGTGTGTGTGTATATAATTGTCATTGTCACATTTAAAAATATTACAAGATGAGCGTAGTTGTGAATGATGTGAATATCTTTCCATTTAGATGTGGTACTGTAGAACAGGTATGCATTCATGTTTTAGTGTCTTGTTTTAAACGGTACAGTACAGTACAGGAACTTAACTGCATGGCATTTAGCATGTCTGACTTTAACATCTTGAGACCTGTAGGTAGCCATGGCAACCTAGAGCTTATTAGCAGTGTGAAGGTGTTGTTATAGCGATGGAAGACATTGTTGCAATGGACCCGCCTACCTGAGCATCAAGTACAGCATCCCGCACCTTTCGGATTGTCATGTAACGTACACCTAATCCTGTTAGTTATCACTGCGAATGTAAATGTAAATTAACCAGATTTGCATAATATATACCCCATTCACTACAGTATTTGTACCATAGATTGTCTTTAATAATCCTGGCCTTTCTCAGCCCAAATGCCAACACATGTATCTGACCAGACACTGCCACAGAAACTGAATCACGACTCCCATATTTTAGCCATAAGCTAACGCACATATGGGTGCAACTGCACTATCAAAGGATAAAAGAACAAAGGATTTATATAGTCTTTTTGATCGAAGTCCCACAGTATGGAAGTAGTATATTTTTTTGCGCGAGCGAGCACACTCGCACACACACACACACAAATGCGCGCGCGCACATACTCTGTGTGTGCGAACAATGACAGCCACGGCCAATCGATTTGCCACGCTCGCTCTCCCCCTCGGTGCTGACGATGCTCCAGTGGACGGGCTCCTGGTTGCCTGGTTCATAGAAAAGGGTCCCTCAAATGAATGTATGTTTACCTCTTGCAGGAGAATGTCGGATAGGGAAGTAAATAATTAAAGGAGAGGGACCCTTTTTGACTGCATCAACCCTGCCACTGCTGGTAAGCTCTACAATACATTCTGACTCCATTTTATTTTTATTTTTTATTTTGTCCGTCATTCCAAGGACTGACCCTCTTCTTTATTTATTTTATTTTTAAAACACATATGTGCCCTCCCTGCATGGAAAAAGACACACAAAAACACTGGGTGTTTGCTGCTTTCTATGATTTCATTTACAGTTCTGACCCTCATATGATAGGAGTGGGGCCTTATGTGAATGGTCATTCCTGACACCAGTCATTAGTTGCTTAAAGTTGTCTTTGTGTGTTTTTTTTTTGTCACTGTGTGCTGTGGGTCTCCCTCTTTTCCTTTAGTTTGAATTGGCAGCTGTGAAATTGGAGTGGAAAATGCATCGAGTTCGGCTTGTCAGGCCCATTTCACTTCACATCCTTTGAGCATGGCTTGTATGCTAACCCCAAATAACTAACAGCATTGTGGCGTTTAGCATGGCACTTGTTACTGTACATAGCTCTGGTTTCTTTTATTTCATCGGCTGTGGCGCATTATGGTATACTACTGCTTGTCTTGTGTTTGGGGAAAGAAAAAAAGGTCTGTCTTTATTAAAGCCAGGACTACAAGGATGATATGTTCACGGTATGGGCAGTGATGCTCGATTAAGCCACCTCCAATAGGGAGCCAATGCGATAATGCTGTCAGGGCCCGGCGCTAATATGCTATCCAGTTCCCCTCGATTATCACATTACCACAGCTCGAATCAATTGATAAACTCCCATTCAATATGGTGGAGTATTTAATTGAGTCAGAGTCTATTGGATTTGAGACAGGGCTGTGCAGGGCAGACATGCTGACAGTGGTAAACACGCTAGGAGGATGCTCTCTTTCTCTCCATGTTAGCATGTTGTGCTCCAGTATACTGTACGGTCAGAAGAGCTGCAGGATAGAGTTCCTCTCAGGGTAGTTACTCCACATAATTACAGTAGTTAAAGTTACAAGCACTTCCTGGATAGTGTAACACAGTCCAATTGAGACCTACCAAACATTTTGTGTGAGACTATTTAATATATATTATATTATATGAAATAGCATGCCTGGTTTTATTTGACAGGTGCTGTTCATTCATGAAATATGATTTGTTTTTGTTGCTTGTGTGCAAATTCATGTTGCTGTCTCCAAAGACATCCAAATATAGTGCCATTGTACCTGATATACAACCATCTGACGTTCAGCTGTGTGTTTTCTCCTGACACGGCAGGCACAGCTCCAACATTAACCTGCACCGTAAACTGCTGACCAAAGAGCTGGATGACATTGTCCTCGACCCACAACTCACGCCCCTGCCCAAGGACCTGCGGGCCGAGTTCCTGGCCAAAATATATGCCGGGCACCAGCACCACCTGGGCACCAGCCTAGATGCGCTGGCTGGAGTGGGCATCGTTGGCACCGGCCTGGGAGGAATGACCAACGCCATCACTACCAAAACCACCGGACTGAACCGCGATGCCAGCTCCCCAGCAAACAACGAATACCCCCACCATCACCACCTCCACCACCCTCTTCTCAACCACCACCAAGACCTCCAGCGGCAGCAGCAGCACCAACACCTCCACCACCAACACCACCAACACCACCAACACACCAACGGTTTCTACCGAGGCCGGCCGGCAGACGACTACATGGTTCTGGACCTGAGTACCACTTCCAGCATCCAGTCCAGCGGCAGCATCCACTCCTCCCACGAGTCGGATGAGTGCAGCGACGAGGGCATCCTATTGGACGACCTGGAGGGTGAGGAGGAGGAGGGGGAGGAGGGGGGACACGGGGACGAGGACGAGGACAGTGAGGGGGAGGACTGCTCGTCCCGGCAGGCCGAGAGAGGCCGCCGGGATAAAGGAGAGGCACGGGGGGAGGGCATGGACCCATCCCCTTCGCCGGTTCTGCTCTCGTCCACCGGGGGCACCACCAACGGCAGCATTGGCGGGATCCTCTGCAACATCTGCCACAAAATGTACAGCAACAAGGGGACCCTGCGCGTGCACTACAAGACTGTGCACTTGCGTGAGATGCACAAGTGCAAGATCCCGGGCTGCAACATGGTGTTCAGCTCCGTGCGAAGCCGCAACCGGCACTCGCAGAACCCCAACCTCCACAAAAACATGCCCTTCTCCTCTGTCATAGACTGAGAGAATGACGTTTAGCTCTATCCCTTCCGCTCAGTCTGACTGCTGGCCCCTCACCATCCCCCTCCTCCTCCTCCTCCTCTTCAGATCAGATCTTGACTCCATCCCCTCCCAGGGTCATCAAATACAAGCTTAAATGCGTGTATGCCTACTACCCGTCCCCTATTAAAGTCATTGTTCCACATTTCTAAAACCCCCCTTAAAATCCAATGACTATAATGTTTCCAAACAAACAAAAAAAACTGAGCATTGTGACTTTTGACTTTTCCTTCTTTGGAAGAATAGGATAAGACACTTGATGTGCGTGGAGTAGGCTACCCTTTATTCCAAAAGTAAAAAAAGAAATGACTCCACCATTTTTTTCCTCCATATACCCACTTCTTCTTCCCCTCATTCCTTTAACACTTCTCTCCAGTTTTGTTTCAATGTCCCATCTCCAAAGAATCTATTCAAAATCTTATTTGTGACTTTGCCTGCGAAATTGATAATGTTGAAGAAAAAAATGAGAAAAACGTTAAACTCTTCTTGTTGTATTTGTGTAATGATAGCTTTTAAAGGAACCCCACCCCCTTTACCAGAGCATGACAAGTTCATTTGTAAATAATGTCCCAAGAGGCTTTTTGGTGTATAACAGTTGTATTGATGGTCGTTCGCTTCTAATTTCTGTTCCCCCTCCCCCCTCTCTCTCTCTCTCTCTCTCGTTATTGTTTTTATGTTACAGTAAAGTACAATACTTCCAGCTATAGGCAAGAAAGAGGTAGCATCTTAACTAGCTTGACTCATTTCTGTTGGCCTCAAAGACACATTTAAAACCGAGGCAGTAGGATGAAAAAAATTAAAAAGAATATCATGTGACTTGTTTTATCTACTTGTTAGATATTCAGAGGTTGCCGGCATGCTTTTTTTGGCTCCTACAACTGATATAATTTTCCATTTCTGCTTTGATTGATTTTTCGTTTCCTTTTTTTCCGTTTATGTTAATTAGCTTTAGTATACCAATTCAGTTTTTTGCACTTTTGCATCTATACAAGGGGATGTGTAATATTATTATTAACAAGGACTTTTTGCAGTGGTGAGTTTTGGTGCTGTTTGGGGGAGTCATTGAAGGCTAACACGCCAAGGGAGATGACAGTATGTTCAACATCCCTGTGCCAGGTTCTTTCCTCTTTTATTTTGCACGTGCTTAGTTCTTTTTCAAATGCTATGTCCTCACAATGGAAAACACACGTAGCCGTCTTGAACACAAAAAACAAGATCTCACCCCATGCTCAAGCGCCTGCCAGCCCCACCCCTCCCCCCATTCCGAGTCAAGTGTCTCCGAGTTCAACATACTTTTATTCCTTCAGAACGGATCCCGTGCGTGACTGAATATGAACTGCTGTTTTCTATGAACACAACATTTCGTTTTGCTGTGCTAAGGAATCTATTCTCTGTTGTCCCTTTTGTTTAAAGGAGTAACTCCTGTGTGGCTACCAGGTACCATCACCGTAATTAGCTCAAAAAGGTTCAGTGGCGAGAACCTTTCTACTGCATGTACTTATTGTGACACGGTCGCACCGCGGCTTATCAATGCAAGAGCCGGCGATTGTTTTTTTTATGTTCTTTGACATACTCCAAGTAAAGAAATGGGCGTCTTAATGATTTGAAAAAAGAAAAAAAGAAAAAAAAGAGGATGTAAGAAAAAAAGGTGGGAAATATAAAGATGAAAAGAAAATAGTCCTTCAACTGTGACCAAAACAAGCATTCACTTAAAAAATGAAAAAAGTCCTCCAGTATAAGGTTGTACTGTAATTATAGCCCTATTGGATTGATATGATGCACTTGAGTCTTAAATCTTTTGTTGCTGTGATATTTTAGGGTATCGGTTTCCGTTGCTGGGTTGTCAACAACCAGTGTGCTCTGTGAAAAGAACAAACTATTTCTTTGGCTATCATTTTGAAGCCATTTCAAATTGTGTTCATAACTAAATCTTAAGGTACAAGTATTTCCAGTAACTGGGCAAAGTAGCTAGAGGGGAAAGGGGGTATTTATTGAAGGGTGATGTTATCCTTACATTTGCTTTATTGTTTCCTTTTCTTTTTCTTTAATGGCCCAGAATGAGAAAACCTTTTGTAAAAAGGATTTTTTTTTAAACACAGAATGATTGTTCCTTATTTTGGTTATCCAGTGTGTTATGCCTGATTTCTGCTTTGTTGCACGCGTGTGACACAATGTACAACTAAGTATACAAAATCAGGCTTTATAGCAAAGGCATGTGCTCCTCTTTTCTCAGCTCAGAGAGGATGGGAAGAAACGTGTGCAGTGTTACGTGGTGTGCTGTGTACAGTGTTCAAATCCAAACCACTTATATTCATGACAGTATTGCAAAATCCCATTTCTACCTTTTAATTGTCTTAAGCCATTTAGTGCAAGTATTCTCTCTCTCTGTCTCTCTGTGTGTGTGTGTGTGTGTGTGTGTGTGTGTGTGTGTGTGTGTGTGTGTGTGTGTGTGTGTGTGTGTGTGTGTGTGTGTGACCCACACAGCAACCACCTGCGCTGTTATGCTGTAACCCATCATTGAGTATCATCATCTTTGTTGTTGTTTTGACGCTCTGCCTACACGGCAATGAGCAGCTTAAAGGAAGGGAGAGAGAGAGAGAGAGAGAGAGAGAGAGAGAGAGAAAGAAAGACAGAGTGCATAGACATAGGTGAGAGAGAGAGAGAGAGAGAGAGAGAGAGAGAGAGAAAGTGATGGAAAGGTTGCAGAGGTGGAGGGCTGACTACGGAAGAAGGAATGACAGGGAGCATCATTAAAAATGTGCTTCTTCTTCTCCTTTACCTGGAGGCGTCCCTGCCGCTCCACCTCTCATCTGTCTAATAACTCACTTGTCACTTTGTAACGCTGCCAGACGCCCCAGCTGCTGACAAGAATGTGACAACGGCAGGAAAGACAAAGAGAGAGATAGAGAGAGAGCAAATTCAGCTTTAACACTGTACAATGCACTGTGGCTCAATTCGTTTAAATTCATTTTAACCACTTAAACCCGGTGTACTTTGTATACGTCAATAATGAAAATAGCCAATCGACCAGCTATACTTCATTGAATTGTTTACTATTCCCATTATGACATGCACAGTATAGGGATGCTAGGTTTAATTCATTATGACATGCACAGTATAGGGATGCTAGGTTTAATTCATTATGACATACACAGTATAGGGATGCTAGGTTTAATTCATTATGACATACACAGTATAGGGATGCTAGGTTTAATTCACTTGCCAGTCGCCTCTTATCCAATTCAGTTCAGTTTCAACTCTTGGGTCCTGTTCCCCTGTCCCCATCCCCCCCACCCACCCCCTTTCCCTCGTTCTCAATTTGTCAGAGCGCAGTCAGTCATCTAACATCGCCTTCTTTTTTCCTTCCACCCGCCAGTCACTCACTGGCTCCCCCGTCCCCCAGCAGCGGGACTGGGTCCTATAGGGACACCCACTAATAGTGTATGCTTAAGTTCACTGGACGGCCATGGCGTACGAAGAAGGGATGGGGTAATTGCCTGTTTATCCCAAGTGAAGGGAAAATTGAGTACAGGAACCCCTGTCTGTTCCCAGAGGACTGAGCTTCACTGAGCCGCTAGCTGCCTCATTCACTCACTACATAGTAGCACCCCCTACCACTCATTCTCTCTCTCTCTCTCTCTCTCTCTCTCTCTCTCTCTCTGCCACACACACACACACACACACACACACACACGCACGCACACATTGTGGAGTGCTACTACTCTAGGATACATGCTGACAGCTGTCTCTCTTTCTCTCTCTCTCTCTCTGTGTCTCTCTTTCTCTCTCTGTGTCTCTCTCTAAAACAAAAACACAATGGGAGCACACTCAGATACATATTCACACACACACACACGCGCGCACACACGCACACACAAACACATGCACACACTATCCCACTTACAGGCCAGAGGGATGACAGCAACAAGATGACTTGTTAACCTCTGGTGATGGAGCGGACAGGGGCAGAGGCAAGATGGAGCGCGATTGCCCCGCAGGAAATGAAACTCCCCATCTAGTATGAACTATTATAGCCCAGCCACTATGGAGCGGACTAACATTTCATTAGGGAGGAACTCGCATTGACTCAAAATGGTGTCAGACAAAGTCCCGACTTCCCCTGAAACAACAGCTAACCCTATTCCCCATGCGTTTAACGGCTAATACTGTGACAGCAATGTTTAAAAAGCCTAACGATGAAAACGCATTATAAAGACGCTAGACGAGCACATGTTTATATAAAACATGTCTTTATAATCATGCTCTGAGCTGCGGAAACAGAAGTATTAACCACTTTAACCCTGCCGTCCCCTTTTTGGCCATGTCATTACAGTATGCAAACAACACGTCATGATGTGGCAAACTGTCGATTGGCTATTTTCAAAGATTTTCTTTAAAATAACATTCCTAGTCCAGGGTTGTCTTTAGAACAAGTAGATCAAGCCTCATCTCTGTGATCCAAGACCTCTCTCTATATTTGTGCAGAATGGTGCATGAGGTATAAAAGATGATCTTACAACTGCCACCTCTCATCTGTCTGTCTGTCTGTGTATATACCAGCATAACCATCAGAGCTGCATGCTCTAAGGGATTGTTAATGAGCTAAGAAAACTGCCCCAACACGCAAAAGACTGTCCAGCAGCCATTGAGAGAGAGAGAGAGTGAGAGTGAGAGAGATGGAGTCAAGCTGCTTTGCAGCAGTCGCTTAACAAAGCAGGGGAAGAAGACAGGGAGGGAGAGAGAGAGGGGGAGAGAGAGAGAGAGAGAGGGAGAGAGAGAGAGAGAGAGAGAGAGAGAGAGAGGGAGAGGCTAGAGAGCAGTCAGAGCCAGGGCTCCCCGGGACTCTGAGCCAGGGTCTGCTTCTTGTTGATTGCCTGCTGGAGAGCAGATCAAGCCACCGCTCACATTTCGACTCCTCACTGCTGCTCCCCTCTGAGAAATGACCGTCAATGTTCTTCTCTCCACCCAGAGAGAGAGAGAGAGAGAGAGAGAGAGAGAAGGGAGGGGGGCCTTATCCAATCTCCCTCTTCTTCCCCACACGTCCACAGCCAGCCACATGTACGGGTCCAGAGGGTACCTTAGTGACCAGCCTACTGGGACCATTACAGTCTCCCTGGGTCTCCCCAGGGGCCCCTCATTGGTCCATTCAGCCGAGGAAACCCTTTAATATTTCATTAAGCATCAATTGAAGAGTTTCGGGGCCAAAATGAGCTATCATACCATTTTGAACCATCTTTCAGATTAAAAAGAAATATTGCTGGCGTGGAGGTCAACCGTGTTATGGGGTTACTTTCTGGGCATTCTGATAGTCTAGAGTAGACACACGCACGCACGCGCGCACACACACACGCACGCACACACACACACACACACACACACACACACACACACACACACACACACACACACACACACACACACACACACACACAGGCTTCTGTCCCAATAACAATTTTAGGCTTTGGTCCAGCGTGAAAGTTATCAACCTACATGTATTATGGTTTTAACAGGGAGGGAGGGAGGTGACATTAAATGCATGCTCTCTGGTCAAGGTAATTCATGGAACAAAATGGGATGAAAATGTTAAGTGGTATAGCATAATAAATATATATAATGATGGATTTGTATAGCTGCTTCAGTCTTAAGTATTTTGTGATGTGTTACAGAGGATTAACCCTCGTAAAATTTTGAAACTGGAAACTATGACATGTCAACAATGCTGAAAAAGGAAAAGAAACACTTCTTTCACATTACTACAAAGTCAAAAGGTTTAAAAACGTAAATGTTTCCCATCACACAATTGCCATATTTTTATAGTCTTACCATTAAGTATAAAATAAGCTTGAAGATTTGTGAATAAAACATTATTTTTAGTTTGTTCTCTTTTCTTTCCAATTGTGTTTTCATGTATCTGAATGCATTTGTGGTTTTGTGTTAGTGGAACACCCATGGCACCACGTCCACACTTGACAGCCCTGTTTTTGCTAGCATAGCATGGCTTCCGCACACGATCAGAACAGAGCACAGGAGCTTGCGTCACTTTGATTTCATAATGGTGATTTTGGTCGGTAGCCTCATGAATACTGTATGTAACCTGAACAGGTTTTTCCCATTTGCAGTGAGGAAGAAAAAAATGGTCCTTGTTTTCTTATTTTATTTTAGTGTTGTTTTAGTTTTTTTGCTTTCCTTGTATTTGTATTTGTTTCTGTATCATAACTGTCTATGGTTTTTGCATAAAATGCATAAGGGTTTTGGGATGTAAATGGAATTTTATTCATATTTTGTCCAAATACCTCTTGTAATTTGTATCAGAATTCTTGTACAATTTTTATATTAAAGATTTATCAGTCACTGGCAAGTCGACATCACATTACTTCAACTGAGCATGAACAAGGGTAGAGCGAGGGTGGGGGCATGAAACATAAAAACTATGTGCAGTTGAAGTGGAGTAGCCTGAAGGGAGGCCATTTTCTGTGAAGTGAGAGATTTTTACTGAGAGGCACGGGGACAATATGTCAATCAAGCCGTTTTAACGAGACAACGCGATTTCAGCAGGTTTTCACTGGCCTCTTTTAATTAGCCCATGATAAAAATCATTTGGGAAAAGGCTATCTTGACCAATTAGTGGACGATTAGATTAATAGAGTCATTGAAAGATGTACTGGCACGATGAGTGCTAGTTGCTGGTGCTAGCAAATTAGTGAGGGGGTCACTCGAGGAGGGAATGTCTGAGCAGTGCACCTTTGTCTGCTCATATGCTGAGGTTTAATAAAACAGGCCTTTGTAAGGTGCCAGAAATGTGTCTGTTAAATGCTCAACCGTTTACATTTTAGGTGTTTAGTCCAGGCTATTATCTAGAGCCACTTAAAATGAGTGCAGCAGTAGAACAAGACTCGGTTCATGATATATCACTGTTCCTGTGTGGAGTAATTTGACTGGACAAGAGGTATTCAATGACTGCAGGCAGTACAACAGCACTAACACTTTTTACTATAACGTGTCACTCTTCAGGCTACAGCCTGTGATTTATACACAGTCAGGGCTGACAGTTTATATGGTCTATAATGTTATAATGTTGCCTTATACTATATAGCAACATTTTTGTTGCTGGTGTTTCCTGAAGGAAATTTGTCTTATTTCATAGTTTATGGTAGAACTGTTACTTAAAGGTATAATGACATTATTTTTAACAACATTTAAGATTTCTTTGTTATGTCATTCAGTTCAAAGTGTAGCCTAATAAAAGGTTTTAACAGAAAAATCCACTCCAGTATGCCATGCCAGGTGTTTTTCTCTCTGGTTCTAAAGCTTATGCAGATGCAATGGAAAAACACCTGCATGATTTTAGCCAGCAGATGGCACTTTGCCTGTCAATCATCGACCCTGCTCGGCTACCACATCAAACCCTGTACACTCAAGACACGCTCCATATATGGCCAATACAGAATTCATTCCATATGTTGATCTGATCCCCCATGCCAAAGCACCAGCACTCACCCAGCAGTCTGCTGTCACCTGTAGGCGGATGTGCTTCTCACCCTCAGGCGTCTTACTGGTATTAAGTGTTACCACGTAACTAATAGTAAGGAGTAGCTACATGTATTAGGGCTATGATAGAAACATATTTGAGGGGAATATTTCTAATATAGGATAAAGACCATTATGTTTGCCCTATAGCACAATAATGGTTTTAAATGTATTCAATCTATTCCAAAACTGGCTGGCAGGGCACTGCGTCAGGCAACCAGAACTAGAGGCTGGCAGGGCACTGCGTCAGGCACCCAGAACTAGAGGCTGTCAGGGCACTGCGTCAGGCACCCAGAACTAGAGGCTGGCAGGGCACTGTGTCAGGCACCCAGAACTAGAGGCTGGCAGGGCACTGTGTCAGGCACCCAGAACTAGAGGCTGGCAGGGCACTGTCAGGCACCCAGAACTAGAGGCTGGCAGGACACTGTGTCAGGCACCCAGAACTAGAGGCTGGCAGGGCACTGCGTCAGACACCCAGAACTAGAGGCTGGCAGGGCACTGTGTCAGGCACCCAGAACTAGAGGCTGGCAGGGCACTGCGTCAGGCACCCAGAACTAGAGGCGGGCAGGACACTGCGTCAGGCACGCAGAACTAGAGGCTGGCAGGGCACTGCGTCAGGCACCCAGAACTAGAGGCTGGCAGGGCACTGCGTCAGGCACCCAGAACTAGAGGCTGGCAGGGCACTGCGTCAGGCACCCAGAACTAGAGGCTGGCAGGGCACTGTGTCAGGCACCCAGAACTAGAGGCTGGCAGGGCACTGTGTCAGGCACCCAGAACTAGAGGCTGGCAGGGCACTGCGTCAGGCACCCAGAACTGGTGGGGAGACAACTGACACTGTGGGAGCCAGCCCAAGTTGAACAACTGCATTGCATTTAAACAATTTAATATTTCACCCATAGTTGGTTGAAATCGGTTGATTTAAACTAGTTACTGTAAAAAGCTATTTTCCTCTCAGCTTAAAGCTGGGCACGTCACAGCTTTGTTTACTGTAATTGTTGTAATTTTGTTTAGTTTTTTCACTTCACCGCATCACAGTCACACGATGCTTGTAAGTATTCAACTAAACTTTCACTCCTCTCAACTAAGCTGCATTTCCATATCAGGCCTTACTGGGTCACTTGGAATGTCAAATTCACGTGTTCTAAGTTTGAAAACAGTCCCCACACTGAGGGGACTCCATACATAAACACATCTGTCTGTTGAAATTAATGAGAGGCCAGTTACACAACTGCAAATCAATCAGGGGGGCAACAGAAACAATTGATCAAAGATCAATGACAATTATACTGCAACGTTGATAGTTGAGAATAGGTTTACATAGACATTCTTATCACCATGCCGGTCATGAACCAATACAACCACCCATGCTGTCACAACAACTCACACAACCTACTGTTATCAGTCTTCAATTGAAAATAAACCTTGATGGCTGTTAATGTCAAAGTCCAAAACCTCTAGCTCGACCAAAAGGAAATAGTAAATTCACTCATAGGATTATTGAAGTTATCAAGAGCCACATGACATTACAACTCACATACCTTCAACGGCAGACACAACACAACATACACACTGTAGTGTAGATTCACATCAGCATTCAGTTCCAGAGCCAGAAACAGCTGAACATGTTTCATTGCCACCCAGTCATTGGGTCCCAAAACGACAGCTTGAATCACACTAGCATACACACAGCATATACCAGGGGTAGGCAACCTTAGGCACCAGTGCCAACATTGGCACAAAGGAGGGTGATCACTGGCACACTGGCAATTGTGTGAGAGAGTATTTTTGGTTTTAAATAAACTATTTAAAAAAATGCAGTCAAATAAATGAAGTCCCTCACATTTGTGTGTAAATTTCATCCTGCATTCTACATTCATTAAAACTGAACTCTGTTATTGCCCTGACTAATGATCATTATAACAACGTGAAAGACATTTTTAAAAAGGAGGGAAAACTTTATATTTGTGGACAAGCAAAATATGATTTTTTCATGTGGTGTCATTAAAATTAATTAATGTTGATATGGCACAATGACAATCTAGAAAATAAAAACATGGCTAGAGGCTGGCAGGGCACTGCGTCAGGCACCCAGAACTGGTGGGGAGACAACTGACACTGTGGGAGCCAGCCCAAGTTGAACAACTGCATTGCATTTAAACAATTTAATATTTCACCCATAGTTGGTTGAAATCGGTTGATTTAAACTAGTTACTGTAAAAAGCTATTTTCCTCTCAGCTTAAAGCTGGGCACGTCACAGCTTTGTTTACTGTAATTGTTGTAATTTTGTTTAGTTTTTTCACTTCACCGCATCACAGTCACACGATGCTTGTAAGTATTCAACTAAACTTTCACTCCTCTCAACTAAGCTGCATTTCCATATCAGGCCTTACTGGGTCACTTGGAATGTCAAATTCACGTGTTCTAAGTTTGAAAACAGTCCCCACACTGAGGGGACTCCATACATAAACACATCTGTCTGTTGAAATTAATGAGAGGCCAGTTACACAACTGCAAATCAATCAGGGGGGCAACAGAAACAATTGATCAAAGATCAATGACAATTATACTGCAACGTTGATAGTTGAGAATAGGTTTACATAGACATTATTCACCATGCCGGTCATGAACCAATACAACCACCCATGCTGTCACAACAACTCACAACAAACCTCAGCAACCACAACACACATAACCTACTGTTTATCAGTCTTCAATTGAAAATTAACCTTTACCAATTGTTGGCTGTAAATGTCAAAGCCCAAAACCTCAAGCTCGAACCAAAAGGAAATAGCAAATTCACTCCTAGGATTATTATTGTAGTTATCAAGAGCCACATACACATAATATGTTACAACTCACATACCTTGCAACGGCAGATACAACACAACATACACACATCAGCATTCAGTTCCAGAGCCAGAAACTGAACATCACTGAACATATTTGTTCCAATGACCCATTCATTGGGTCCCAAAATGACAACAATCGCACACCAGCTTGAATCACACTAGTATACAGTACACACAGCATGCAACACCAGCAGCAGCAGCAAAGAAGAAAACACATACAAAAGATCCTACCTAGGCTTACATAGACATTATCTATATCACCATGCCGGTCATGAACCAATACAGCCTCGTTCTCACATGAACCTCAGCAACCACAACACAACACACATAACCTACTGTTATCAGTCTTCAATTGAAAATAAACCTTGATGGCTGTTAATGTCAAAGTCCAAAACCTCTAGCTCGACCAAAAGGAAATAGCAAATTCACTCATAGGATTATTGAAGTTATCAAGAGCCACATGACATTACAACTCACATACCTTCAACGGCAGACACAACACAACATACACACTGTAGTGTAGATTCACATCAGCATTCAGTTCCAGAGCCAGAAACAGCTGAACATGTTTCATTGCCACCCAGTCATTGGGTCCCAAAACGACAGCTTGAATCACACTAGCATACACACAGCATATACCAGGGGTAGGCAACCTTAGGCACCAGTGCCAACATTGGCACAAAGGAGGGTGATCACTGGCACACTGGCAATTGTGTGAGAGAGTATTTTTGGTTTTAAATAAACTATTTAAAAAAATGCAGTCAAATAAATGAAGTCCCTCACATTTGTGTGTAAATTTCATCCTGCATTCTACATTCATTAAAACTGAACTCTGTTATTGCCCTGACTAATGATCATTATAACAATGTGAAAGACATTTTTAAAAAGAAGGGAAAACTTTATATTTGTGGACAAGCAAAATATGATTTTTTCATGTGGTGTCATTAAAATTAATTAATGTTGATATGGCACAATGACAATCTAGAAAATAAAAACATGGCACTTCATTAAAAAAAGGTTGCAGACCCCTAGCATATACAACACCAGAAGCAGCAGCAAAGAAGCAATGTTAACCGAAGTTCCTTACTTTGAGCCGTCTTCTACTTTACTTCACCAGCCTCATTCTCCTGGCTGCCATCTTGACTTCACCAGCCTCATTCTCCTGGCTGCCATCTTGACTTCACCAGCCTCATTCTCCTGGCTGTCATCTTGACTTCACCAGCCTCATTCTGTGTTTGTGTGTGTGTGGGTGGGTGTGTGTGTGTGTGTGTGGGGCTGCCATCTTGTCACTCAGACTCGGCCTTGGATGTTTAGCATACTGCACATACACAGGGATATAGGGTCCAGCATTCACAGCTTGTCACAGGAGAATGGACTCGGGGCTGAGAAGAAGCTGAACTTGAGGGTCACCCTGGCTCGTATACCTGTGGAGCAGGTTGAGAGAGACACCATAAGCTTGGAGTATAGAAGTGTGATAATGCTGGCTGCTGGCCGGAGGCTCCAGGGAGTACACATGTCCACAAGTAGCCTACATTCTAGGCATTTTATTTACCTTAAAGTGCAGTGCAATTACAAAAAATAAATATTACTGGCCAAAAAGTAAAACGTTCCAAAAACAAAATGAACACAAAAGTTAACTATAGCCTACTAAAGAAACAAGCAGGAACTGCTTTTCCCTAGCTTGCAGTTCTCCCATGTTGTCTCTTACTAGCCTCAAGTGAGACTGAACTTCCCTGCTTCCCCCCTGCTCTTAACCAGGTGGGGCAAACCATCCACTAATTAGTAAGTGGAAAATAATCAACTCAACCACACGGCTATCTAAGGCCTACGATTAATTCTTCCACATTACTATATTTTTAGAGGAATATACATTCAACTACATTTCACAGGCCTAATTAATTTACAGAGCCTGACATAAATACCAAACATAATACAAACAAACACCCCTCCTCCTCTACAGTGCTTGGTACCCTCCAATCTAGGGGGAGTGCCAGCACTGCAAAGGAGAGGAAGGTGACAAACAATTCAACTTCAGTGTCAATATATAGAAACTCCTTCAATCAATGTGTCCAAAGGGCACGGGCTGGCCTGGCCCATGACAAGACGTTTGAAGGTGCGTTCAAACATGAAGATATATATGTTTACAGTCGCTTCACTTTGGTCGCGCAGGTCAGTGTTGGTAAAGAATAAATAATTAAACTCTGTCGAGTGGTGGATTAGATTATTGATATAACAGATAAAAGGTACACGGAATTTAACTTCATTTGGGAGAGTAACCAAATGGACCCACTCATTCTATTTTGTACTTCGAAACACCTACAGCCGAGCTAGAAAACACCAAAGACGGCTCGGATCAATATCTTTAACATAATTCCTGCAACTATATAATTTATGAGCAGCATAAGTATAAGTAAGGTACCTCTGGTTGCTTTGAATGTCACGGTGTGTCAGGTGACAACCCAGAAGCAGAAACAAGCAGGCAAACTGATTCAGTCCAATGATTTATTAACACAAAACCTCACAATGCCAATGCATGTAGCAGGTCATAACGCAGACATCAGGAAACACAGTAACATAAACTATATTTTGGCATATTTAGGGAAGACTGGACACAGGGAGGTTTAAATACACAAAGACTAACTAGACACAGGTGCGTACATAACTACAATCAACACATCATTGGCTGAGACTAAACAGGACACAGGTGAAATACAATTGCAATGCATACAGGTGAGACAAGGCAGGTAACAACAAATGGAGCAGACAGGAAACACTAGGACATCACTACATAATAAAAGTGTGTAAGAACAGACTGATATCATGACATTGAAGGCCAGCATCAGAGTTTTGTTTGTTTAGTTTTGTGTTTTTATAGAACATGCATCCTCTAAGCAGGTAACTTATGTCATGTGCTTCCCGTGCTAATGGGCACCGATTTTAATCATCACAAATCTTTTGAAAAGTAACACTGACTTTATAAACTGTGTGTGTGCATGCTTGCGTGCGTGCGTGTGTGCGTGCGCTATACAAATACAAACAGGCAAATGTGTTGGCTGAGCCTGATTGAGCACCACTTTTGGATGCAAATCCATTCCAATTCATGCCAAACGTACTGTAAATGACAAAGAAAGAAAGGAAAAAAAAGAGAGAATAAAATAAGTTCCACAAAACTTGTTGTCATTTGACTTCATGGGTGAATTTTGACATTGACAGTCAGCTCCCCCTCGGTTGAAAGAGAGGGAACAAACCAGAGATCAGGGTGAGCCGTGGTGTTAGTTAGGGTCAGGGAGGACTTTGACATACTGTAACTATTCCCAATGTGCTCATCACTGATTTTCAAGTGTGTTTTTCCCCACAAGAAAATGTTTCATCTCTGTAAGCAGAGTCTATACTGTACCTCTGCCTTTGAAACAACATTCACCTTGACCTCAAAACTCTGACATCCTGATATATCCCATCTACTCAAAGACTGTTATTCAAAGCAAACACAGAATACCAATATCAAACAACGCATGAGTAATGTAAGAAAAAATATTAAAATGTCTGACAGAAAAACATCACCAACCCCAACCTATATTCACCAATATTAAACAAAATCTCCAGATGGCAGTTTCAATCGGCTCAATTAACGTGATCATTAATCAGAAACATGCCAATGACAATGAGGATGACACAAAGGGCAGACATTGTTACAGTGTCAGCGAACAGAACAAGGGATCGTCTTGGAGGAAGTGACCCACGTGTGCTGACATCATTTGCCACGATGGAGGGATGGAGGGATGGAAGGGTCATGTTACAAATTGACACGATCTTCGAGCGGTGATGCGATGTCATGTTTAGTCTGGTAACCAACAGGAACATAATGCCTCCTCCTTCTCCTCCTCCCGCTAAAAGTGAAGGAGCGACAGGCGGGGAGGAGGCGTGGGGTGGTGACATGGGGCCTTATTGACCTTGAATTAGACGGCATTTCTCTTTGTCACATGCCAGTTTCTTATCTATCTGCCTCCTCGGAATACCCCCCCCCCCCCCCACCCAAAATAAAAATATCCATTGTTTTCAATAACATCTACCGCCCATGTGCATGCACGTGTCACACACACGCACGCGCACACGCGCACACACACACACACACACACACACACACACACACACACACACATCATGTCAGAATAATAGACCTGGATGGTATTGATTACTCGGTGGGAGTATAGTCAGAGATGCCCCCCTTCCCATTCCCCACTGCATACAGATACCCTTCACCACCCATCTCACATGCACGCACACACGCACGCACAGGCCACACACACACAAACAGCAGCTCTCCCTCTGTGACAGGCGTCCCACCAGGGAGCATGGCTGGTCTGAGCGGAGAGCAGTCTGACCTGTCTGTGCTACATAACTAAAGCCTTGTTCCTGACGGCCGGCAGGGCCATCGATTGACCTGACGAACACACACGGGCCCTCGTGTGACCTTTGAGAGGGAGACAGACAGCAGAGTCTGCGGGTGTGCGGCGAGTGTGCGTGAGAGAGAGAGAGAGAGAGAGAGAGAGAGAGAGAGAGAGAGGACAGACAAAGTCTTGGGAGACTCTTGTTGTGTCTGGAGACTGTGGACAGGAAGGTGTTGTTTGGGACAGAGCCTGAGAGTGCATAACATTGGGTAGATTTTAACAGCGTATGCAGGAGGCTATAGCTGGGTCAGGACAGTCTGTTTGTCTGAGTCTGTGTCTGTGTGTTTGTCCAGAGCTAATATCATAAACCGCTGGACCAACCAGTGCCAAACCTTGTATACACATGTACTGCCACGTAGGCCAACGTAATGCAACGTAGGCCAACATTTAGTACACATGTTTTATATTTTCTGAAATATGTAACTTTAAATTGCACAATTCCTATGGTGTTTACCTGTCTTGTATGGTGCTTTATATGGTGCTTTCCTGTCTTCTAATATTTGGCACCAGCTTTGCCATCTTTGCACACAGTGTGTGTGTGTGTGTGTGTGTGTGTGTGTGTGTGTGTGTGTGTGTGTGTGTGTGTGTGTGTGTGTGTGTGTGTGTGTGTGTGTGTGTGTGTGTGTGTGTGTGTGCGAGAGAGAGAGAGAGAGAGAGAGAGAGAGAGAGAGCTGCCAATTCAGCAGGTCAGTGTCTTTCTGGAGGGCTCTTTAAAGAAGTAGTTTATCAAGAGTGACACATGTGAGGGTGAAACATGTGCCACCGGGAGCCACTAAGGGCCAGACACCCACTTCAGTGGCCATACTGTGTGTGTGTGTGTGTGTGTGTGTGTGTGTGTGTGTGTGTGTGTGTGTGTGTGTGTGTGTGTGTGTGTGTGCGTGCATGCGTGCGTGCGTGCGTGCGTGCGTGGACGCGCGACGCGCGTGTGTGCGGTAGAGATTCAGTTTCAGCTATGTTCAACTAATGGATAACAGCTTGGATGTGATTCCTGTTTTTAGTTCATAGGACATATAAAATGAATTATAAATACCATGGTTAATGCACCCGCGCACGCACACACACGCACACACGCACACACACATACACACTAAAATCCTTCACAGCACAGTCACTGCATGGCAAGAAGCAATCAATGTTCATTGAGGGCTAATTGATTCTAATTGCACACTATAATTAGGGAGAAAATTACCAGAATGTGGAGGGAAAGAGCAGAAAGGCTTTCATGTGCCACTGCTGCACCAATTCATCAATACAGCCACATCTCCATGTTTACTTTAATGTCCCTACTGTTAGAGAATTATTTATATGTCCCGCTTCTATCAGCTCAGATGCTCTCAGAATGTAGAAAAAAACCTTTTTCTACCCCTCTCCTTTGTCTCTCCTAGACAGCGAAATTATCAGAGTTAATTTCAGTCTGTCCGTGGGTGTAATAATGGACCGGTACAAACCATCGCACACTCTTGGAGATCCTCCTTGGTCAGTTTCTCTCACAGTTAAATTGTCACAGAGGACTTTGTAGTTTCATCATTATTTCGTATAGTGGATTTGCCAACCAAGCACTTTTGACGTTTCTAGGATGTCAGGACAACATGAATCTGACCCGCGGTCTCATTGCGTGTATAGCTGTCGATCTAGGAGCTGACGGTCATTATGCTATATTGCTCTCCTACAATCCACCATGTGGGAAGAGTGCCAGCTAACATGCCTTAAACATAAAAAATGGGGCTAGAAAGGTAGAACACATAATTACGTATAAAAGAGAGGGAATAGATAAGCACGAGCAGAGGCGGCAATAAATCTTAGTCAAGTGCTGGGGAGGTGTGAAGGGGACCAGGCAGACGGGTGACTCCTGATTCCTTACAAAAACTCATCTGTGGTAACATGAGCCCGGGCCAGGATGGACCGCGTCCGACGTATTAGACTCTCTCACTGGGTCGTATCGATTCGGTTCTACACCAGTGAGGCCTGCATTGCTGGCTAATGCTATTGACGAGCCATCAGTCTTCCTCCAGAAGTGTGGAGGCACGCAGGTCTTTTTTTTCCTCTCCCCCTTTTCTTTTCTTCCTGAGGCCAGCCGTGGAGAGAGGACGAAGAGGAGGGAAGGAGAAGAGAAGAAGAGGGGGGGAAAAACACACATCAATGGACAGTGATGGAGAGCAGGGAGGAGGGCGAAGATGCAAGCACAGCAGACGCACTCAGACCCCCTGTCCATGGTTTGGGAACACTAAATTAGAAAAAAGACAAAAGGGATGAGAGAGGGAGAAACTGTAAACAGCTGCATCGATCCAACTAGCATTGGGCAAATCAAACCATTACAGCCCAGGACCCCGTGCCCCTTGGACTGAGGGAGAGAGCATGACTGACTAGACTACACTTCCCTAGAAGGAAGAAAAGTTTTGTGCCAGTGAACACTTGGCCTACAAAGCCAAAGAGGAGGAACTGCGCCAAGGAGTGAAAGTCACTAAAACGACTTAAACCTTGATCTTCTATTCCATCGAGAGTTGTTTGATACATGGATTCATTTCATAGCTTTCTGTGGTTAAAATTGTAGCATGTTTGTTGTTGATGTGAAATGCAAACCCAAGTTATGACATTATAATTAGAATAGAATAGAATAGAATAACCGCTGTATTTTGGCTTTGTAAGGAACTAAACAATAGAATCTGTCTTCCCCTCCTCTGATCACAAGGTGGAAGAGTTGCCGTACAGGATGGGGTTAACAGGAGAGAGAAGGGTGAGGAAGGATTGGAGGCTGAAAAAAGCCCTCTGGCAACCCAGGGACAGAGGGAACGCTGAACTCATCACAAACCCCTCTCCTGGCGTCCGCCCGCGCGTAATGACCCCAACAAGACGGGAATCCCTTTTAATTAAAGTGAAGGGAGATCAGTTAAGCAGATGGTTGCCGACAAATATTAGGGGAAATGGAATGTTTAATGGTGTGTGCACTTATCGCAGGCTATTTTCCACACCCAGCCCCAAACTGATAAACAGGACAGGCCCTTGTTAATCAACCTTAGAAACCTTTAAAGCCGGAGATAAGAGAATAATTCGGGATCTTTGTAAATTAGCTTGAGATGTGGCTGAGACTCCTGGCCTCCCCTTGTGGACGCGGGGGCCAGGCGGCCAGGCAGACGAGGAGAAATTTCTATCAGTGGTAATAGCCTCAGTGCCACGGCGGAGCCAAGTTTTGGGGGAGAAGAATAAAGTACTTATTTTCCGGGGATAATAAAAAAATAAATATATATTTTTTTCCCTGGCTTTTTTTTCTTCCTACAAGGTTTTAGCTTTTTCTTATTCCCCTTGTGGTTTGACCCTCTCAACACCTCCCTGCTGTGCTCTTATCAGTGGCACAGGAGAGTCACTCGACTCAGTGGAAATAATCTGGAGAGAGAGAGACGGAGAGGTGGGGAATAGGAAGGGCCGAGCCGGTGGCCCTTGTCTGGT
Source organism: Protomyctophum bolini (assembly GCF_963924005.1). Classification (NCBI taxonomy): domain Eukaryota; kingdom Metazoa; phylum Chordata; class Actinopteri; order Myctophiformes; family Myctophidae; genus Protomyctophum; species Protomyctophum bolini. Next base: position 28,242,420 of record NC_137864.1, read on the forward strand.
CAGGTTAACGGGGGCCCTCACCCCTTTTAAGACAGGCACAGGAGGGGGTGGCTCGTGTTTATTTTGCAGATGAAAGTGTACCATCCATGATGGCAGTTTCATCGGCCACTGTATGAGAAATATATCATGCCGTGGTTCTGCTGCTGAAAATAAACAGACAATGAAAAGAGCTGATACACATTGCCATGTTGTTATCATATTTTTCAGGCTATTAAGCCTAAATCACTTCCCTGAACCAATCTTATGTTGCAGCGGTTTGAAGAGCATAGCTTAGCTGCTTATAATTTTCCAGTCAGAAGCTATTTATCACTTAATTCACTTATTCTCCACCAAAAAATGTCTGGATCCATTTTAATCTTCCCACAACCAAAACTTTGGGTCTCCACCCCCTCTATTTGGGTTTCCACAATGCCTCGTGTTGCACTTATTCAGATATATGTTTCAATTTAATTCACAAATTTGAAATGATTTAATTATGGATCTGCTGGTGAATTGTTCCATCGTTTCACCAATAAGTGGCCCCTGTAGATTCACTCTGATTTTGGATATTAAATTGGAATTCAACCTGAAATTAGAACTTGAATAAATTAAGACTTCTGAAAGTGTAGTGATTTTGACTTGACTCACAAACCTCCTTTTAATCTTCTCTGATGTTTTCCAGGCAGCATTACAGTTTGCTTCATCTTACCTGCATTGACCACACTACCACAAACAATATAATCATAATAGGCAATAACTGGATGTTGCTCTTAGGCAATCAACATTCAACCCGGCTCGTCCTCACTGACCATAGTTTTCAATTTCAAACTGAAAACATTTTTTGCCAAAATGTCTTTCCCTCGTATTTTACCTTTCTCCCCTAAATGAAAAGCACATTTGCTGAACTCAGCTCTACCTCTTCCCACAAGCAAGCATTTTTTATACCGCTCAAAGCAGAACCATACTTCGGAACATTTCTGTTTTACAGGTTAGCTCGGTGTGCTGTTGTTCTTAGCCTGGTGCTATTGTTTCCTTCCTGCACCCCCCCCCCCCACACACACACACACACACACACACACACACACACACCACCACCACCCCTGTTCATTTTCAGTTGGGGGAAAAGGGACACCGGATTGAAGGTAATTATGTTGAGAAATGCAGACATTTATCAGTGCTTGTGGTTTTGGGACCTTAAAGGGGGCCTGCTGACGATTTTCCTTCCTTTAAGTAGGCCACTGTTGGAGAGGCGGGCTGGCTGGCTGGCTGGCTGGCAGGTTTTGGTCGGAGCCCCAAACACCGGGGCCCGGAGACTCGAGAGTGTTGCCATATGTCAGACCCGGTCGGTGCCAGCAGCAAATGTGCTGAACAACGCGACTCAAACCATGAACTCCGTGCCTTGGCAGAGGGCGTATACACAGGGGCTACTTGCAAGTGTATGAGTTTAGGAGTTGAGAGCAGTTGAGTAGTTAAAAAGTGGCAAAATAACAAAACAGAATACAGTAAGTGTTTTTGCATGCAGTAAGTGTTTTTGCATGCATGCATTTTTGTGTGCGTGTGTGCATTTGTGCATGCGTGTTTCTATGACTCTTTTCTGACAGTGTCTCAAAGTAAACTCCAACCTTCACTTGTTTGTGTTTGTAATAGCACTCGTGAGAACACAGACACACGTACACCCCCCCCCCCCCCCCCCCCACCACACACACACACACACACACACACACACACACACACACACAAGGTGTATCATTGATGGAGAACATCTTGGACGGACAGTGAGGAGGGGTGGGGTGGGGGGGTCACACCTGGTTACGCTTCTTCACTCTGGTCCTCTTTCCCCTATTTCTCTCCACCACCACCTCCTCTCATTGGTTCCCACACCGGCGGCATCTGGAAGCGATTGGCGGGAGAGTCACAGCGATTCATAAAGCCCTCAAAGGCCCACAAACGCACAGGGGGTGGAACGTCAAACAATGTTGGCCCAACAAGCTGCCAACAGGCACACAGCGCGTCCTGAACTCCAACAAATCCCTACCGCTCACCACTCCCCCCCCTCCCCCCCCCCCCCCACACACACACACACACACACACAAACACACACACACACACACACACACACACATCCCTCTCTCTCTGTCTTTCTCCTTATCACTCTCTCTCTCTCTCTCTCTCTCTCTCTCTCCTCACCTGGGAACAACAAGCTGATTCTTTACGTTTTTACCCCTAGATGGTATTGGTGCTGAGGCTGAGGGCCTGAGAGATATAAGCCTATATAGAGACAAGGGCATGTAGTGTGTCACATCTAGAGTATTCAGTATGTGTAGCATTCACAACCAGTAATGTTGGGCAATATTACTCAGGAGAGTATTATGTTACTTATTACATATTACTCCGTAACAACAACACAATCTGTTTAGCTAGGTCCTTTTAGAACTGAATCCATTTTTAAACAAAATGTTTTCAAAAGGCAGCCAACAAAACCTATATATGCTGTGTTACATCGCAATATGTAATTTTGTCAAGTAATACTTTACACTACTCGTTATTGCGTGAAATAATAATATACCGGTAGTAATATATTACAAGTAACTCATTTCTGCCCAACACTGTTCACAACCTACAGCATATTTTCTGTTTTATGGAACAACACAGTGGAGAAATGAGAAGGACAATGAAGGAAGGGTCAGGGATGCAACACACAGGTCACACTGGCCAGCAAGGCGGCCTGGAATGACGACAGCCCGGTTCTCATGCAACATCACAAGTTCAATCCCAACCAAGGACTATAATTCCATCCTGAGGAAAACATTGTCACCCTGGATAAGAGCATGCAGCCAAATGCCTTTAAAGGCCATGAGTCATATCCAAACCAAAGATCACACCAGGCCAGCTGAGTGTGTGTCTACATGGTAAGTGCACTATAACAAGCTGGGCTATTTTGTCTGGCTGGATCTAATTGAGGCCTCAACCTGATACTCCTCAACACCAGCCTCAATGTGGCACCGTCAGGGGGATTTTCCGCTAATAAATGCGGTTGAATTGTCTCTGCATAAACTCGTGCATAACCTATTACACCGTCTTGCACAAACTAATTTGCCTTCAGAGATTGGTGTCCTCACAGCAATGTCATCAGGACAAAACAACTTAAAAAAGAAGGAAAAGCAGCATCAGCAAAGGATCATGGAGGTACTATAGTGTATACGACTGAACAGCAACACCCAGAGTGTTAGTTTAACTCTAGGGTCCCTTAGGAGTCCTTATGAGACTGTAAAAATTGACCCGTAACTTTGCTGTGTGGGAATGTAGTAACAGGCAGATGTTTCAAATAACTAAATAGAGCACAGGTTGCTCTAGTGCTAGACTATGGGACTTTTCAGGAATTCAAATCAAAACAAAGCATGAGCACAAGCAACAAAGGAACTGCAGACTGCAGTGCCACTGTCTCTCGACGAATCAATGGAGGCCGGGACTAAACACAGTTCAAATGTGCTGTGGGTGAGATGACCCACTAATGACTGTCACCCGATAGATCATGTGATCCGTTCGAGATGTGATCTCAGGAGCGTTAGCAAAACCCGTTGTCACACTGCCATCCGCTATAGGACAGGAGAAGGGAGTGTGTGTGTGTGTGTGTGTGTGTGTGTGTGTGTGTGTGTGTGTGTGTGTGTGTGTGTGTGTGTGTGTGTGTGTGTGTGTGATGAGCAGGGGGAGGGGGGTTTCTGTCACAGCCTTGTGATGCGCTTATCGATTCTCCATATCTGTTACGGAGGCTGGCAAGGGCGTCCCAAATTCGATATGCTTTTAATAGGGGCCCTAGTACTCCAAACAACACAGTGCCTATCAAAATGGGGGAAGCAAAAACATAAAACACAACTATGTAACTCAAAATATGACAGTGCAAGGAAGAAAGCCTTAACGATTCAGCAATTAAATAAAACTGAGATATTGTACTTTCCCTGGCAAGTCTCTGAACATGTTTCATACCCTTCTTCTCTCTTTCAGCCATCTTTCTCTTTCTCTCATGCTCTCACTCTCTCACTCCCTCACTCCCTTTTTTGAATTCTGGGGCATAAAGAAATCTGTTGGCCCGCATGTACGAGCACAAATCTGTCTTGGAGCGATGTCAAACCAGTGTTTTATTGTTAACAAATGCTGCCTTTGATACTCAGCTACAACGGGCGATACTTCACTGTTTGTTTGTGCTGGAGGTGAAAATGAGTTGCTAACATTTGGAAGGGAATGGGGCTTGTGAAACGGTAACAAAAAGAGAAAGGAAGAAGAAAAAAATGGCACTCTTTTAATGTCGTGCAGGAGCAGCAATGTTTTTCCACTCATTAGAAAAGAAGGCTTTTGAAGTCGGATGTCTGAAACCTTAGCTCGGGAAATCTGACAGAGACGGGGATTGCGGTGTGCACTTTCTTCTCCAGAAACGCCCGCGATTCAAGGTAACATATCCACATCCTATTAGCTTGCGGTGTTCTCAGTACCAATTGGACACAGGCAGGCAGGCAGGCTGGTGTATTAGGCGGTGAAAGAATGTGATCACTCCGGTATAAAATACAGTAGGTCCTGCGCTGCCGAGATAAATACGCCTCTGTCGGATTTCATTTAGCCGTGCGGCAGATGCCACAACAACGTTATCCAAAAGACAAGAGGGAGGAAACAAATATATCTTAATGAGGAGGACGGATGGAGGAGGTTCGTCGGTAGTGATGCTCTCCAGAGGACGGCCTCTGGAGGAGGGGATGAAGGAGACTCCTTGGAGGGAGGCTGCTGAGCTCAGCTCCCTGGGACTCGTGAGGAGGGGATGAGGTAGAGTCTAGGCCCGTCACTCCCAGACCCCCAGGGCGCTGTCCAAATTAACTGGGACGGGTGGATTGTTGGAGGGAATGACCCTTTCCCTATTCACCCTGCACTTCCTCCCACATTCTGCACACACAACCAAAATGTGCAGCACACACATGCACGCGTACAAACACGCACCCACACTCACACACACGCACACGCACACACACACACACACACACACACACACACGCGCGCGCGCACACGTACACACACACACACACACCCTCCTAACGTCAAGCGTTAAGCCCTGATAAATCTGATAAGCCACCCCGGTGGCTTCTGTCGGCCAATAGGAGAGAGAATAACAACATGGCCGCTATCGGGGCAGAGCCTCAAAACCCTCGTCAAGTGGGACTTCAAAGTGCTCTGAAAGGGGCCCCTGTTCGAACCCCGAGAGCTGGCCTCTGGTCACCCCATCCCCCCACCCTCAGTCTTCCCCCGGTGACGAGGTGATGTCATTATTGAAGTCTTTGCTGTGATATCCAAGGAGTAAGTTGCCATTGACAGTTTCAGAGCCGGGGCCGGACGGCCCCGGAGGATTCAGCGCTTTGAAGTTGTTGGCCTTAAGCTGAGAATTATGCCGCTGTTCAGCCTCTCCGCATGTTCTCCATGCTACAGCAGTCCACCACGCCCTCTCTCTCTCCATCTCCCCACCAAGCAGCACCCACTAGCCTGGCCCGGTGAAATGCACTTCCCCTCATGTTCATGTGTGCATACTGCTGTACTGTACTGTACATACAGTATGGCTATACTTTAACATGCTGTACACAATGCTGCATGCTATAATTATATGGAATGTATCTGTGATGTTTTATTTCAATCGAGAAATTTCAATACAATGAGGAGGGATTCAATGACTACAGAGGTTGACATTTTCATACTAACATGTTTTACAAAGCATGTCAAACCTTTACCACGTGATATAGCAGCTACAAAGGGCAAAGCGTTTAACTGTATGCTGCTCACTTGCTCAACCTCCCACACAAACATGCACTTACACCTCAGAAGGAGTTTGAATACATAAAATTGGCTGAATATAAAAAAGTAGGTACCGGTATATGCTATAGAATAGAGATAGAATACCCCCCACACACACAAATATCCTTGACCACTCCCTTCTGTCTCTCTCCATTGCAGTCCTAGTTCACACCAGAGCTGACGTGGGCGTGTGAGGGGCTGGTGGAGCGGTACCGTACCAGGCGCCAGCAGCACCAAACACAGACCCTCCTCGGCAGCCTCAGTCCCCCCACCCCCAGCCCCACATCCATTCCTCAGCCCCTCTTCATCAGCACTTAGCGGACATCTGTGCCGTGCCAGACCTCTCCATATGCCGGTGCGGTCTGAAGACAAACGACCGTGTCTCTGCCGCGGCACGCCTGTAGGCCTGACGGTGCCACCCAGGGGCACGGGGGTATAGCGAGGGCGGGTGTATTGAGGGAGAGCGCCAAGAAGCAGGGATGGGTGGGGGTTAAGAAAGCAGAAGCTTAGCACGCAGAGCAAAGTGAGGGTAATTAGCATGGCTTAACTGGAGAGATCTAAAATAGAAAAATAAAATGTCTTCAAGGCATTGAATACTTTCTTGCCCAGAAAACGTCAACAGAAGTAGAGGGAAACATTAATGTAGCTGGACACTCATTTAATCTGCATTATATGTGTTTCAATCGTCCTTTTAAATTTAACGTCAGTAATGTCAGTATACTAGACTAATCTACCGTTATCGCACATAAGAGCATAATAATTACTGCGTATACCACAATTTGTCTTCATTCAGCCTATAAATTATTAACAAATAACCCAAGCAACTGACAGTATAGTGAATATAAGTCATGAAATATACGTGATAATGGGAAATGTATATTATTTTCAGTTTGATGACCCCCTCCCGCCCCTCCCCAACCTTGATACATTGTCCTACACTTACAGTACATGTACAGTAATGGGGGAAATACAAAGTGCATGTCCTAGTGATGCACATATTGTACAATGATCCTCCTTCACAATACCAGTCAGTCCATCCAAAATGACGACGTGTGATTCAGGTGAGACCTGTTGGACAATGGACATTGCTGAAAATGAACTGTTCAAAAGTACTATATTAAATACTATAATTAATAATAGTATTAATTATTAATTAATACTAGTATTAATTATTAAAAATACTGTAACACAGATAATAGCTTGTTGTGTATCCCTTCAAAAATACTCAAAATCAATACAGGAACCCTATAGCATTTTTTTTAGTGTCATTTATTATTGTAAACCGTAGTTACGCCCGCAGTGACCAGCATGATAATTAAATCTGCCACCATAGAGACCAGGGATCATTCAAACTGGGCTAGCAAGCCTGTGGCTTCCAGGGAAATATGTCTGGTCTCAACTCTCAACAGTTAATTTATCTTCGGCCTTACTGCCCCATGCTCTGACCTAAGTGGGGGTCCCCTATTTGACCTATAGAGCTAAAGAACAGCTCTCCAAAGGGTGGGGAGAGCACCTAACATTGGTGGCCAAAGATGCCCCCTTATAATATATGGTGGGGGAAGTGGACAGTGTTTAGAAGTGACACCGGTGGTGGGAAACCCCTCTGTGTAACCTGTCTCTATTCTCCTTCTAGAGTAAACTGATTATTATTAGTGAATCAAAAAATATATTCGAAGCCGGTATTAATAAAGTTGTCCTTAACACTGCTATAGGCGTGCAACGGTTCAGTTAGCCCACGTTTCGGTTCCAACCTCAGTTTTTGGCTCACGGTTTTGGTAAAGTAGCCGGATTCACTTACGGGTCGAATACTCCGCAGTGATGTTTAGTTTTTTGGCGAAACCGAAAGGTTGCGGTCCATATTGAACCGCGCAGGGTGTACCGTATACGGTTAGTTTTAAACCGTAAACCGCTGCACCCTTAAACGCTATACCGTGAACTTTTTCTGGATTGTTGTGAGATCAAAATGATTCAGGATCACGTAAAGGCAGAGCCTGTCATATTTGAAACATCATGCATCTATAAGACTGGAGAGGGAGGGAGGGTGAGATTAAACATCATGCATCTATAAGATTGAGAGGGAGGGAGGGTGAGATTAAACATCATGCATCTATAAGACTGAGAGGGAGGGAGGGTGAGATTAAACATCATGCATCTATAAAACTGAGAGGGAGGGTGAGATTATACATCATGCATCTATAAGACTGAGAGGGAGGGTGAGATTATACATCATGCATCTATAAGACTGAGAGGGAGGGTGAGATTAAACATCATGCATCTATAAGACTGAGAGGGAGGGTGAGATTATACATCATGCATCTATAAGACTGAGAGGGAGGGTGAGATTATACATCATGCATCTATAAGACTGAGAGGGAGGGAGGGTGAGATTAAACATCATGCATCTATAAGACTGAGAGGGAGGGAGGGTGAGATTAAACATCATGCATCTATAAGACTGAGAGGGAGGGAGGGTGAGATTATACATCATGCATCTATAAGACTGAGAGGGAGGGAGGGTGAGATTAAACATCATGCATCTATAAGACTGAGAGGGAGGGAGGGTGAGATTAAACATCATGCATCTATAAGACTGAGAGGGAGGGAGGGTGAGATTAAACATCATGCATCTATAAAACTGAGAGGGAGGGAGGGTGAGATTAAACATCATGCATCTATAAGACTGAGAGGGAGGGTGAGATTATACATCATGGCATCTATAAGACTGAGAGGGAGGGTGAGATTAAACATCATGCATCTATAAGACTGGAGAGGGAGGGTGAGATTAAACATCATGCATCTATAAGACTGGAGAGGGAGGGTGAGATTAAACATCATGCATCTATAAGACTGAGAGGGAGGGAGGGTGAGATTAAACATCATGCATCTATAAGACTGGAGAGGGAGGGAGGGTGAGATTAAACATTTATTGCAATGATATTGCATTCGGTTTGGCGGTGCGACTCTGCTGCTGTGATGCTATATAGATTATGCACAAGCATGACACAGAATCTGAGATCACTAACCCTCAGAAGCAGGGCCTAAAACACAGAGTCATTACATGAACATATAACAGTGAAACCTTCAAGGGCATAAAATTAAGATGCACAGATGTAGCATCATACAATCCACAGAATCATTCATTTATCATTGTGAAGATAACGCCACGGGGAGACGGAGCAGCTTTGATCACTGACAAGCCGCAGGAACAGTGTTGTGGCCAATAATACTGAGCTTGACGTATGAAGAGTGAACAGTGTTCAGGTTAAAAAAGACCACCTTGAATGAACCATTAGATTGAGGGCATATGCGTTGGCTTGTAAGTGAATGAGAATGAAGGGAGATTGATCGAAGCTGAGCGCGGGGAGCCGCCTGACTGCCGTGCATGCCTGAACTATCGCAATGCTCGATGTACGTTTTGGAATTGAATTGGGAGAGAGTGATGAGGAGGAGGAGGAGAGGAAAGAGAGAAATAGGAGGGGAGAGAAAGACAGGAGAAGGAGAGGAGTGACAGACATGGAGACAGGAGGAGAAGTGAGAGCAGTGGGGGGGAGAGAGAGAGAGCGAGAGAGAGAGAGATTAGTTGTGGGAAATTGTGAGGACAGAGAGAGGACAGGGAGAGTGAGGGAGGAGGTGTGGGACAGAGCGAGAAGAAGATGAGAGATGAGAGAAGGTGTGTGTACTGTGTGTGTGTGTGTGTGCGTGTGTGTGTGTGTGTGTGTGTGTGTGTGTGTGTGTGTGCGTGTGTGTGTGTGTGTGTGTGTGTGTGTGTGTGTGTGTGTGTGTGTGTGCGCGTGTGCGTGTGGTGTGTGTGGAGAATATAGCAGTATTCCCGGGGCGTCCGGCTCTGGCTAAGGAACTGAGAGGTGTTTTGGCTTGTGTTGCATTCAGGGAGAGAGCAGCGACTCCCAGAAGGAGGCTATAAAAAGACAAAGGAGGCAGGAGGCCATGAGGAGAGAGAGACTGTTGAAAGGGAGAGAACACCCACTCCATAATCCTACCACTACCACCGCCACAGTCATCAGCACTGCTGGGGGAGAGAGAGCGTGTGTGTGTGTGTGAGAGAGAGAGAGAGAGAGAGAGAGAGAGAGAGAGAGAGACAGTCATGTCAACACACGTATAAACATTAATGCTCTATATCCACCATAATGTGTCTGCAGGCACAGTTATGAACACATACAAACACATGCAGTGCATATGAAATTTGAATATTTGCTAAGCATGTTCCATAGAGCTGATATCATGTACACTGTAATACAAACAAAACATGCACGCACGCACGCACGCACGCACACACACACACACACACACACACACACACACACACACACACACACACACACACACACACACACACACACACACACACACACACACACACACACACACACACACACACACACACACACACACACACGGTATTGCTATCACAGTTTGAAATATGAACGCACATAATTATGCACCCAGTTGGAGCAGAGTCATTTACGCCTGTTACTTATGTAAGGACCAGAAATAGAGGCCAGAATCAGCAGGCAACCTGAGACCTGACGATACAAGCCCCCCCCCCCCCCCCCCCCCCACCACTCCACATGCACACACACATAAAAACTATCAGAGAACAAGTGGTGCTCTGCAAAGGCCAATATTCATGACATTATCTTTATAATTTGAACAAACAAAAGTCATCAGGCCTTTAGTCGTCATCAACCCCACAGACAAACGACTTGCGCAAAACATGGCGTTTGGTTAGGATCATTGCTAAACATGCACTCTCCTTCCCCTCTCGAACACCCTGCCCCTCCCCCGCCCCTCTCACATATCTGCTCTATGAGGTAAAGTTGGCCGCCTCGTGTTGGACAACAGGCATAAAAACGTAACTCTTGAATTCCTGACGCAATACAAATCAAAATCAAATGAATCCAGATACCCCTCTGGTCGTCGGCTCTCTCTCTCTCTCTGTTTTGCTTTACTCCTGCTGTCTGTCTGCTGTCCACTGCAGCGGGCCAACACTACCCCGTCAAAACATGGGAACCTGATTTGAGTGAAGAGGATGAGACATCTGAGAAAGATAGAGAGGGTGGGGGGGGACAAGAAGAAAAGAAAAAGATGACGTGCCACATCCAATACTGGATATTTACGCGTAAAATGTGCTGTGCAGCTCTCTCCCACTCCTTGCACAGGTCCCTGGGAACGTTATGCGCTGGCCCTCTGCCTGGGTAAATGTGTTCCCTCTGTGTGCACTCGCTAGCCCTTCTCCCAGTCTCCTCCCAGACGCAGACAGAGGGCTGCTGCTTCAACTGCCCCCTTTATTTTATCTCGCTCTCACATGTGTGAGAGCGAGAGATGGACAGATGGGGAGCGGCGCAGTGCAAACAGAATATGAGAGAGGGACAGGGGGAAA